>NC_063054.1:20946040-21268098 GCF_018812025.1 Megalobrama amblycephala | reverse complement strand
TTTGCAGCGTGGTTGCCTATTTGAATGTGTTGTGGACTTTTGCAGCGCGTTTCTCTATTTGTAAGTGTTGTGGACTTTTGCAGCGTGTTTGCCTATTTGAATGTGTTGTGGACTTTTGCAGCGCGTTTCTCTATTTGCATGTGTTGTGGACTTTTGCAGCGCGTTTCTCTATTTGAATGTGTTGTGGACTTTTGCAGCGCGTTTCTCTATTTGCATGTGTTGTGGACTTTTGCAGCGTGTTTCTCTATTTGTATGTGTTGTGGACTTTTGCAGCGCGTTTCTCTATTTGCATGTGTTGTGGACTTTTGCAGCGTGTTTGCCTATTTCGGAGGTCGGCAACCCGCGGCTCTAGAGCCGCATGCGGCTCTTTAGCGCCCCCCTAGTGGCTCCCTGTAGCTTTTTCAAAAATGTATTAAAATGGAAAAAATATATATTTTTTGTTTCATATGGTTTATGTAGGAGGACAAACATGACACAAACATTCTTAACGTTTTTCAATGCTGTAAAAATGTGTATAATAAATATTAAATTTCAACATTTCTGTCAACGAAGATTTGCGTCATAGCCATCGACGTCACTTTCCCGCCGAAAGCGCGCTCCCTCAGCTGGACTGATTGGCAAAAGAACCTGCTGCGTGACTGGATTTAATAGAGGAAACTGCGAAAACGCGAGTAAAAACAAACGAATTACACTAAAGGTTGGACTCGAAAGTGTTTCTTACAACTTGTCAAATAAACCTAATCCATGGATATTGACATGTAGCCAGGAGTCGTGTTTCCTGACATTTATATGTGCCTGATTTGACGCCGAGGAAATACATAAAGCAAATCTGCCTGTGAATATTTTATATAACTACAATATAGGTAACTTAGGTTTAAATCCGCGTAATTACTTAACGTTATATCAATGTTATATATATCGTCATATTGTCCATCCCTAAAACATATAGTTTTATAGTATAGTTTTTGTCAGTGTTTATTTTAAAACGCACAATTATGCAGAATATAAGATGGAAAATATTTAATAGATGATTTGTCAACATAATATATAACAATACAATATATATGGAATGATTTTACCTCAAAATCCAACAATTTGACACAAAATGATAACTGCAAATCCATGTTTCTCTGCTGGAGTCCAGCTGTTTCTGTGGATTGCACCGATCCATTTGCTTCTTTTTTCTGTAGCTTTCAGCAGTTTTTAAATATATACCTCGGGAATACCTCATTATGTATTTGTAGCCTATTTAGTCATTTTGATAGTAGGCTAATATAGCTAATATACACTTACAGCCTGTGTTGCCTTCATATAAGGCTTATATAAGGCTTTTAATTTTTTGCGGCTCCAGACAGATTTGTTTTTTGTTTTTTTGGTCCAGTATGGCTCTTTGAACATTTTGGGTTGCCGACCCCTGGCCTATTTGAATGTGTTGTGGACTTTTGCAGCGCGTTTTTCTATTTGTAAGTGTTGTGGACTTTTGCAGCGCGTTTTTCTATTTGTAAGTGTTGTGGATTTTTGCAGCGCGTTTGTCTATTTGTATGTGTTGTGGACTTTTGCAGCGCGTTTGTCTATTTGTAAGTGTTGTGGACTTGTGGTGTTTTTTCTATTTGCATGTGTTTTCTTAATGTGCAGCGCGTTGAGCTCTCTCAGCCACCGTAATTTTCTCCTCCAACTGCAAAATTGTCTGACATCGTTGTTTTACCTTTTTTTTTGTAAAGGCTTTGTAGAAACTGGATCTGTACTTTCACCTACGTCAAGTGTGACCTTTGTAAAGTGATTACATCATGCGTGGCATATCACAAAGCAGTGCAAGACAAGCATTTGTGGTTAAATAGTATATACAAATTTTTTTTTTTAAGAAAATGACCAATTGTTTTGCTAGATAAAACCCTTATTCCTCGCCTCGAATCATATAGAGCCCTTTGAAGCTGCATTGAAACTGCAATTTGGAACTTCAACCCGTTATACCCCAGTCAAGTCCTGAAATATTTTCCTCAAAAACCTTAATTTCTTTTCGACTGAAGAAAGAAACACATGAACATCTTAGATGACATGGGGGTGAGTAATTTATCAGGACATTTTAATTCAGAAGTGAACTAATCCTTTAAATCTACTGATAGCAACAGGTTTGCCATTGCGTCTAATGTCCTCACTAATGTAACAAAACCAAAATATGTTTGTCTTTATCCTGTGTGTATCCTGCTCTCTATGTGGTTTACGGAGGTCATAGTATTGGGGTTTAGCTTTGCTTTCTCCTCATGTCTCTCTTGTGTAATGATAAAACATCTCAGAGCTTGTCAGTTATTAACAATGACTTTAGCAGACTCTCCAGCCCCCTCTGTCTCTGAGCCCGGACAGTGGACTGCCAGCACATTCATAAAAACGCTGTGCTTGGAATGCTGAACACGGAACAGGCTGCTTCCAAATGAATCGCAGAGCTTACGCATCTCTCTGAGGGATACGAATATAGCCGGTAACTCAGCCTTTTCCAATCATGCTGGGCGGTTCCACCATTTCTAGATTCTTTAGAGGCTATGGGGAATAGAGATGGTTCCATCATGAAGTATATGCAGTTCTAACCAGCAGGATGTGGAGCTATGGGTGTTCCAGCTCAGCTGTCATGGGATGCCGTATGATTGATGGGCCAGTCCGCCTGTCTCTGTGTTTACGCTGTATTGACATCTGACCCTTAAGGGTTAGGGTAAGGTTAGTTTATGGAGTACTAAGATGCTGACCATGAGTCTCAACAATGTCAGAGACAACTGACAGACCGACCAGAAAAGAGAGAGATAAAGGGAGAGTGTAAAAATGAGGATGAATTAGATAAGTGAATGAAGGTGTATGTGTTCTTTGAGAAAATGGATTATGTTGTAAATAAAAAAGAGAGGGAGGCAGACGGGATCGGGAAAGGTTTCCAAGCTGGGACTCAATCTCGGGTCCCCCAAACTGCGCTCAGAGTGCTGCCTATACAAAGCTCCAATGTAAACAGAAATCTGAGAAAATTTTTTATTTTAGTCAGCATATGGGAGGAATATGAAAGTGTTATTTTAGTATTATTTATATATAATTATAGTATTTACAAATGTTGTGAATTAGCTACTATTTTTAAATTTTCAGTTTAAGTTTTAGTAATTTATCTGCTGTTATTTTTACTATTGTTATTTTTTTTTAAAGTTTCTACTTGGTTTTAATTTATTTTTAAGTTTTAGTAATATTTGAATTAAACTTATTTGACTTTACATTTTTAAGTTTTACGTTATTCATCTAATTGTTGAATTTTTTATATATCTGCTTTATTTCGATTAATGAAAATTATGTTTTTTTATAGTTTTCATTTTAGTTAACAATAACAAAACTGCTATCATATGTGAATTACTTTGTATAAAACACACATTAGGCTACCAATATTGCCTTAAATGCTGACCCATCTGGCCTAATATCTAAAGAAAATCATAGTGAGTTTGGTCATCTTTTTTTATAATGTTGAGTCATAAAACTAAAGCACATATTTTTTGCTTGTCAAGATATACCAGTCAAACATTTGGGGTGGTAAAAATGTTTTAATGGTTTTGAAAGAAGCCTTATGGTTGCATTTATTTGATCAAAATATAGTAAAATCATAGTCATAATATGAAATATTATTGCAATTTAAAAGAACTGTTTTCTATTTGAATAAAGCTGAATTTTCAGCATCATTAGTCCAGTCTTCAGTGTCACATGATCCTTCAGAAATCATTCTAATATGCTGATTTGCTGCTCGAGAAACATTCCTCATTTTTATCAATATTTAAAACAGTTTTGCTGCTTAATATCATTGTGTATACATTTTTCAGGATTATTTGAAATACAGAAAGTTCAATTAAACAACATTTATTTTGTGTAACAATGTAACAAAATTAAACATCAATATTTGATATAAGAATTATTAAATATTAATGTGAGATCAATGTAATATTAATGCATTATAACCATATGCAAGATTAAAATGAACTAATTGACAAATTGTTTTGCTAACTGATCATTTGCCAAGCAAGAAATCTGTAGTTTATTTGACAAGAATATACTGATTCAGTGAGACATTTTGTATGACCAAATTAAAATGGATTAAAGTTGTGTTACTGAGGACATTTATTGATTATTTTGAGAGAACTCAATGCTTTGTGTAAATGCAGAAGGTGTTCTGGCAACATTTTTGCCTGTTTGGTCATAATGTTGCAGGTTAAGCTCAGGGCAGGAAGTACTGATCATAAATCAGTGGGATATCACAGACTGGAGTCAGTACTCTAGTTCAGGCCAGCCAGCGACTCAGACCCCCCAGCATGGGGATCAGACGCAGTGCACATTTCATCTCAACAAGACTGGGAAGAAGATAATAATAAGGAAAGAGTACCGTAATGAGGCCGTAATGAGCAAATCAGAACAGAGATGTGAGTCTGAAAGAGCAGGATTTACAAAGAATTGTGAGGCAACCAGATAAAAAAAGGAGGAAACTCTAAAAAAAATAATAATAATAATAATTCAGGGGACTTTGTTACCACAACCTCGATAAATGCATGGCTACAAGTTAAAAATTCTAATATATTTATTTAACTGAAACTTTTAAGTTGGAAACATTATTTTGTTGAGTTCTGTTGACATTATAAACATTGTATAACATCATTGCATAAACTCTATATTGTAGCCTATGTAATTGCTTTAAGTGATTTTTTTTTTTTTTAAGTTTTTTAAAGTTACTTTGATTTGTCTAGTTCAGCATGTGAAAAGAAATGTTTAAATTAGGTGTTTTTTTTTTTGGTTTTTTTTGTTTTTAAACTACATTGCTCTATAAGTGGGTGACAATTTCTTACTTGTTCACTGAAATAGAAAAGATTAGTTGGAAGTAGTTGGAGCAACTTAATTTTTTGACTTAACAAAAAAAAATTATGTTACAAATTATATTAAGTTCCTCTAACTTTCATTCGAATTACTACGGAAGAGGATTAGGACCAAGCAATAATAAAAAAAATAAAACCATCTCAAGATTAAAGTTGTTAAATTCTGAGAAAAAACTCGTTAAATTTCGAGAAAAAAGTTGAAATAAAATGTTGAGAATAAACTCATTAAATTACGAGAAAAAACTCATTAAATTGCAAGAAAAAAGTCGAGATAAAATGTTGAGAATAAAGTCGTTAAATTACAAGAAAAAAAGTTGTTAAATTACGAGAACAAATTCGTTAAATTATGAGAAAAATGTCGTTAAATTTCAAGAAAAAAGTCGAGATAAAATGTTGAGAATAAAGTCATTAAATTACAAGAAAAATGTTGTTAAATTTTGAGAAAAAAGTCGAGATAAAATGTCGTAATTTAACGATTTTATTCTCAACATTTTATCTCGACTTTTTTCTCGAAATTTAACGACATTTTTCTCATAATTTAACGAATTTGTTCTCGTAATTTAACGACTTTTTTCTCGTAATTTAATGACTTTATTCTCAACATTTTATCTCAACCTTTTTCTGGAAATTTAACGAGTTTTTTCTCGAAATTTAACAACTTTAATCTCGAGATGGTTTTATTTATTTATTTTTATTATTGCTTGGCCCTAATCCTCATCCGTAAATTCTATTTGAAGTTGTCATAACTAAAAAAAAAAAGATGTTTGCATTATTTATTTAACGAGCCAACATTATTTTTTAGAGTGGGTGTGTTCTAAGAAAAAGTTTCTGGACGAATGAATGTAAAATAAATCATGAATGTAAAATATCAAGACTAAATGCCAAAAAAATGAATGTGACCAAATAGAAAGTTGTACAAAATCAATAAAAAATAAGGTGGCATGATTATAATTATGCAAATTTAGATAAACAGGATGCACACTGAATAAAATTCCTGCACTTTCATTAGGAACTTTGAAAATGTTGTTTATGTTTGTGTAAATAAATAATTGACATAATAATGCTAATGAGCAGCAAGCATATGTGGACATTATCATGTTTTGAATGTGCCAGTGTGTTTATTTGTGTGTGTGAGAAAGAGCATGTTAATGAGCAGGTCTTCTCTTATCTTCTCTCTTGGGTGTGTTGTTTGTAGCTGTTGTACGTCACCCATCCCTGGCACTTCTGACCAGACCATCTCTCACTGTCTCCTCGTCTCCACAGCGACCAGACGGCTGTGAGGGCAGTAGATGGAGGGAGTGCAATGAGCTGTCTTTTTTCTAATGAATAGTGCTGCTATCCTGTAAGTGACCTGTCAGATGTGACAGGCGAGACGTGAGGGATTGTTCAAAGGTAAAGTTTTAAATGGCATGCAGAAATGTATCTAAAGCAGACAGACATCAGAGAGGCATGGCTATCATGGGATAGTGGGACAATATAGACTTATCTCTGTAATGAGAAAAGAGAAAGAAAGAGGGGGGTGGAATCCCAAAGGGTTTCTCTGGTCAAGAAGATAAGGGACATCAATGTTGTTGTGCATGTGTACTTTACAGCAATGACCAAACGGAAGGTTTATGTGATGTTTCATTTAATATAAATGTTGTCTCAGGTGTTTCTCCAAAAATTCTTGAAAAGGAATGAAAATAGAGAGAAATGAGAACACTGACCTACTTTTAGAGAGTTGTGAATGGGATGTGGATGGCATAGCCCATTTACTTTGGAAAAAAATAATGAGAAAAAATGTATTGGGAATGCTTACAACTAGCAGCACACGGGAAAACTGCTCACAAAAACAAATAATCAATAAAACTGGGAAACATTTTAAAGACAAGGGAAGCAATACTTTTAGAAGGTTGTTTCTGCCTCAGGGTAACAAAATAAATGTTACACTTTATTTCGATGGTCCTCTTTAGACACTCTTCCAGCTATAACTAACTTTGCAACCACATGTCAACAAACTCTCATTAGAGTATTAGTAGACTTTTAGTAGACTGTTAGGTTAGGGTCAGTCAGGTGTTAGGGTTCGTGTAGAAGAATAAGATAACATGTAATTGCAAACTTACTTATTGTCAGTAATGTCTGTTGGTACTCTAATGAGAGTTGTATCCAATATGGCAGGGTAGGTATAGCCTATTTCTTTTGAATAAGTAATTACAACTGTTAAAAAAGTGTGTTGTATATAGAATATATAATCTAGACATAGGCCTAACTACAATCGTCATGTTGTCGTTGTCATGTGACCTACCAGCTTCAGTTGCGTTGTTTCACTGCCATTCTGCTCTGCCGTGTCCTCATGGAAAAGTTTGCATCAGATGCACGCTTCAAAATCTCACTGGAAGTAGTAGGTCATATAGGTAGGCTACTTTTCCCCTACTGTTTTATGTGAATACTGTGAATTTGGACATGCTATACTGTTTTTCGCCTACTGTGAAATGTGCATATCCAGATCACCTTTTTATTCTGAAGCAGAAATGGACTTCTATAAATAACAGCACAATAATCAGAAATGTCCTCTAAGTTGATCCATTCAACATCAGAGTACATTCACAAGCTCCCATTGAAATCGTGTAGCCTAAATACCCAAAATGAGATTTCATTTTCTATTCCTAATGATGCCATCATTTTATCCCAAGGACTCATCCATGTATGCAAGGACTATAGCTTTAAAAATAGCCACAGAAACACAATTAAACATTAATTTGCATTTGGTTGGAGGTATTTTATTGAAGTAGGCTACTTTAAAGGGTTAGTTCACCTAAAAATGAAAGTAATGTAATTTATTACTCACCCTCATGGCGTTCCACACCTGTAAGACCTTTGTTCATCTTCGGAACACAAATTAAGATATTTTTGTTGAAATCCGATGGCTCAGTGAGCCCTGCATTGCCAGCATTGACATTTCCTCTCTCAAGATCCATTAATGAATTAAAAACATATTTAAATCAGTTCATGTGACTACAGTGGTTCAATATTAATATTATAAAGCGACAAGAATATTTTTGGTGTGCCAAAAAAACAAAATAACAACTTATATAGTGATGGCTGATTTCAAAACATTGCTTCATTAAGCTTCGGAGCGTTATGTGTTGAATCATGATTCGGATCGTGTGTCAAACCGCCAAACTGTTGATATCATGTGACTTTGGCGCACCGAACCGCTGATTCGACACAAAAGATTCATAACGCTCCGAAGCTTAATGAAGCATTGTTTTGAAATCAGCCATCACTATATAAGACATTATTTTGTTAGTTTTTTTGGTGCACAAAAATATTCTTATTGCTTTATAATATTAATATTGAACCACTGTACTCACATGAACTGATTTAAATATGTTTTTAGTACATTTATGGATCTTGAGAGAGGAAATGTCATTGCTGGCTATGAAGGCCTCACTGAGCCATCGGATTTCAACAAAAAAATCTTAAATTGCGTTCCGGCATGAGGGTAATAAATGACATTATTTTCATTTTTGGGTGAACTAACCCTTTAAGGCAGAACCGTTCCACTCAGTGGAAGCATCTTTGTTTTTCTCACACATCGCGCTGTACAATACTGATCACACAAACTGCTACTTCTTATATTTTTTACCCCAAAATATGCTGTTCTGAAAACTGCCTGCTTCAACAGTGTCCTATATTTGGAGACAGTTCATTCGAGATGCTACGCGAAAACAAAGGTATAGCCTATTATATACAATGCGCATTCATTAGTGGAAACTGAAAGGATTGTTGTTTGATGCGACAAAAGCTGCATTGTGACCGCGGCAGGTCGTCTCTATAGGTTACATCCTCCACAGCTCGTCTTTCAAACCATGAAACGGGAACCTCACAATATAGGTTAACATACAACTTCGTGTGATGTGTTAATTATTCTGATGTTAAAATGGGCTAAATAGTTTGTCATTACTGTCATTAGCCTAGCCTACTTATTTTGCAATATTTAGCCTATAAGATTTTAATTATTTTAATTGTACAAAACGTAACTCTGAGTGTGAATGTAGTAGAGTTTTGAGAAAACAAAAAAAAAAAGTGAGTTTTTTTTTTTTTTTTTTTAGCAGTGTTCATTACTCACATGCACCGATAGGGGGCAGTATGTGCCACACAATGAACTTCCTCCAGCGGGAAGTAGATGATACTGCGCACTGAGTCCCTTCATTGTCATCATCTGTCTTTAAATTTAACAGTGAATAAATATATAACGTATCCTGGGGATAGAGGACTATATTTAAAGCACTCATTCATTGCATTTAATTGTTTTGCGGGGGAAAAAAACTCTTGAGGCAATAATGAATGGACTTATAGACTTTATGTGCAGAGTCTTGTCTAATGTCTCTCTTTTTCTTTTCTTTCTGTTTAATCATCCTCCAACACCCCCCACGTCAGGGTCAAGAGTCTCTCTCTTTCTCTCTTCACTTTCTAATCTGTTTATCTTTGTAGTATTTTTTGGCAGTCCCCTCCCAGTTTAAAGTAATCTAATGTTGTGATCTGTCTCAAAGTGTGTGTGAGACACAACTGTCCACGTTTTGTCTGGGAAGACCACAGTCTCATTCTTTTTTCCAGAATGATCCTTCCTTTCTTTTTATATTCTGATTATATTGTCTCTCTGAGTGTGAGAACGGATAGATAAATGGGATGTGAACTATTTACAGGATAGAGTTGTTGTAATTAGATAAACAAGCCTATAATTGTAATATAATAGAAGGCCTGACTACAGAAAGCCCACAAAGCATTCATTGCAAGTCAACACACGTTATCAATCAGTCATGAAACATATCAAAGGGCCTGATGTCTGCGATATGTGAAGGAGTCCTTTGCTGTAGTGAGTTGCTATTGAATTCAAATTTGGATTTTGAATATGATTTATTTTACAGCACATAAAAATGGGAATGGAGCCCTGGGATAAAACAGTTCAGACAATGAGCCTCACATGTTGCTTTTGTATGTGGTCTACTGGCATGTTTTTTGGTGTATAGGGTAAATGGAGATTTAACATTTGTCTGGGTGAGTGAGCAGAGGCCATAGGACTCACCTCTCCGCCGCACACCACAGAGACAGTAACACACACACACACACACATGCTTCAGCAGATTATGACCGCTAATCTCACTTTATGGCACGCTGCCTCAGGCTGAACACTCACACATTCACTTTCTCTCTGATCTCTCGTTCTTCTTCTGTTGCTGCTACACACACATAAAGCTGGAAGTTGGCCAGGCATCAGATCACTGTCAGTTCAACTGAAGAGAGTGAATGAATTCAAGATGAGAAATCTGTGGGCGTAATAAGAGTGGCCGTACTCATATTGATAAAAATGACAGCTGACAGTGACATGTTTGTGGTACAGTGGCTCCAAAAGTATTCAGACACTTAAAAGTCACACTTCAAATGTATGAATGCCAATGCTTTAGAAAACAGAATATTTATATGGAAGAAAGATAGCACAATCACACGTTTCTAGTAAAATAAAGTGGTTTTTAGAAAGTTTTGATCAAAAAAGTCAATATACAATAGATTTATTTATTCATCATTATTATTATTATTATTATTATTTGCATATGCAACTCAGTTTGATATTTTTTCTAAAACAATGACATTCGTCATTTTCAAAGGTAAGTAAATTTTTTTTTTTTTTGACTAATGCTGATTGTCACTGGTTATTCTCACAGTGACAAGAGAAGCATCCATTGTACTAAATTGTGGACTGAGACCTTTTTCTTGTTTTTTTTCTCCTCTGAAGTGGCTTTTGCTTCTTGTGTCAGTCAAGTGAATCCAGCATTTTTTTCTTCTAACCCTCAGACACTATAAAAAGCTACAACACAAAGGCCTGAGCTTCAAGAGAATCTCAAACCACAACAAAACAGCAGTGAGTACACACACATATATTTAAAACTTAAATGCTGACATATACATTGAGACTGCACACACTCATCTTTACTATAGAGCGACAAACTTCTAATGCACACATGCAAGAACTAATGATTTGGGACACATCACAGAAGCCCACACACTACTTTCAAACACACTGATCAGAAACAGTTCTTCTCACGCAGACATGTGGGCGTGAGCACACATAAACACATATCAGGCTTCCTTCTGCATACTCTTAATGTGAATCAGCATTAAAGAATTTAACCACAAGACTGTTAAATTGAAAAGTGAGAACACATATCAAAGACATTAATCAAGAAAACATGAATGAATCATGACATAATATCAACATCTTTAGAGAATGTACAATATATCAGTACCATGTCAGTCGATCTTTTAAAGGTGCCCTAGAATCAAAAATTGAATTTACCTCGGCATAGTTGAATAACAAGAGTTCAGTACATGGAAAAGACATATGTTGAGTTTCAAATTCCATTGCTTCCTCCTTCTTATATAAATCTCATTTGTTTAAAAGACCTCCGGAAAACAGGCGACTCTCAACATAACACCGACTGTTACGTAACAGTCGGGATCATTAATATGTATGACCCCAATATTTGCATATGCCAGCAAATGTTCAAGGCATTAGACAAGTGCAGCCAGTATTAACGTCTGGATCTGTGCACAGCTGAATCATCAGACTAGGTAAGCAAGCAAGAACAATAGCGAAAAATGGCAGATGGAGCAATAATAACTGACATGATCCATGATTACATGATATTTTTAGAGTTATTTGTAAATTGTCTTTCTAAATGTTTCGTTAGCATGTTGCTAATGTACTGTTAAATGTGGTTAGTTACCATCGTTTATTACTGTATTTGCGGAGACAGGAGCCGTCGCTATTTTCATTTTTAAACACTTGCAGTCTGCATAATTCATAAACACAACTTCATTCTTTGTAAATCTCTCCAACAGTGTAGCATTAGCCGTTAGCCACAGAGCATAGCCTCAAACTCATTCAGAATCAAATGTAAACATCCAAATAAATACTTTACTCACAGGAATCGATGCATGTATGCAGCATGAATGACAAACATCTTGTAAAGATCCATTTGAGGGTTATATTAGCTGTGTGAACTTTGTTTATGCACTGTATAACTGCACTTATAGTCGAGAGCTCGGGAGGGCAGGGAGCGAGAGATTTAAAGGGGCCGCGCAGCCTGAATCGGTGCATAGTTAATGATGCCCCAAAATAGCCAGTTAAAAAAAAATAAAATTAAAAAAAATACATGGGATATTTTGAGCTGAAACTTCACAGACACATTCAGGGGACACCTTAGACTTATATTACATCTTTTGAAAAGACGTTCTTCGGCACCTTTAATTGTGCATTAATTTCCCCTACTTTTTTTGTAGATTACCTATTCTGTAATCTAACACTCTCTCTTTCTATCAGGGAGGACAGTAAGTGAAATGGTAGAGAAAGAGGGCAGGGTCAGAAAATGATCACAAACAGGGACTTGAACTCCAGTCGCCCGAAAGACAATTGTGCTACATATCGGAGCACTGACATCAGGCCTATTCAGCTATGACATCTAACATTCTGTTAAAGTTAATTTTTTTAAAACAGTAATGATCTCTACATAAATGCACACTAGGGATGCACACTATATTGTTACCATATCAGTTATTGCCTTATGTTTAATTATGTATGTTAATTTCTCTTATTTTTAGATTAAACAGGATCATTCCAAACCCTTAAGACCATTGTTCATCTTCGGAAAACAAATTAAAATATTTTTGATGAACCCCCCCCCGGACGCTCGGATGCTCCTGCATCAGCATCACACATGCATCGTGAAGAAATTGTTTGTTATTTTTGTTGCTGTTGTTGTTTTTTTGCCCACAAAAAGTATTCTTGTCACTTCATAACATTAAGGTTGAACTACTGTAGTCACATGGACTATTTTAACAATGTCTTTACTACCTTTCTCGGCCTTGAAAGTGGCAATTGCGTTGCTGTCTATGGGGGATCAGAAACCTCTGGTATTTCATCAAAAAATATCTTAATTTGTGTTCTGAAGATGAACGAATGTCTTACGGGTTTGGAATGACATGAGGGTGAGTAATTAAAGGTGGGGTAAGAAGTTTTTCAAAAACACTGTTTGGAAGTTAGTCGGGCTGAAACCAACAACAAACGTTTAACCAGTCAGCATTAGGGGGCGTATAACGGTCGAGGAGAGAGAACGAGCAAGAGGGAGATTTGAAGAAAAAAAATCTGCAGAAAGAGAGATAAGACATAATACAAAAGAGCTCAAAAGAATATCAAAGGTTTATGACTGGGCAAGCACGTTAGGACACGCGTTAATATTAGAAAAGCTTTCCAGTGCTGGAGAGAGCTAAGTGGGAAGGTCTGAAAACAGACGTGGAGGCTGCTTTGATTCTGCTCCACATGTGAGTAACACTGGGTTTGAGTGTCATTGATGGTCTGGAGCTGCTGTGCTGTTGGTGACTAACAACAAACTCTTGTTTGTATTTACTCTTGTGTACTGCATGTTCATTTTTTTGTGCTTCCTTGTCATTCGTTTATCATCTGCGGTTTACTTTTCGTGAAGCATTTTGTTGCACGTCAGCTGTGATAAACAAACATTCACTCGCACTGCATACCTAACAGAGACCAGCTAGTGAGAGTTAAATGAGGTAAACGACTGCGCATTGATGACTACTAGAGAATGTGGTGTTTAGTGTCATTGTTAGTGCACTGGCCTTGCCTGCCAGCAGCGAACGGGCCGGGGTTCAAGACCGATTTGGAGCAGGGTGGTTAGGATTGGAGGGTGAGTTTTGTTTGGCTTGATTTCAAATATCAACAATGTCCAACAGCATTTTTGAAAAACTACTTACCCCACCTTTAATGACAAAATTTTCATTTTTGAGTGAACTAACCCTTCAAACACACTGCCGTGATCTAACATTCACTTAAAATTAATCTTTAGAAATAATTCAATAGCACTGTTAAATGTAATCTTTAGCAAATCTCAAAATGAATATCCACTTTTCATATTATAATGTGATGCCTAAATTTCATTTGTATCATTTAAAATGATTGATTTTAGTTTTTAGAGTTTTATTTTGAGTGTAATTATTCATTTTAATTATTAATTAATGTATTATTTATTTATTTAGTCAGTACAGAATTTTAATATTAGCCATTTATCGATTACCGACCCAACATCTTATCGGCCATATTTTTAAGACTGTTGCACCTCTAAACATTTTTCCTTGCAAGTGTACCAGTTAATACCTAATTTTATACTGATTTTTTTTTTTTTTAACAAACCATATCTAAAGGAGTTTTTTTCACACTTCCCATCACTTTCTTGTCCCTGTGAAAACATGTCTGCATGCATTATTGCTTCTCAGCATCTTTAGTAGCACGTCTCTCTTCTAAAGCGGAGCTCACTGTAAAGGCAGCCTGGGGGAGCGTTTACACAGCACTAATGTGCATGAAATAGAGGATTAGGTTTCGAGGTGGGAGGGGAACGGACATCTTAGGGCCCAGTGGCTGCTGTGCCATGTTCGTGTTCCTCATGGGAAGGCTTATCCTAATCGCCCCACTGTCGCATCGGCCCCCCAGGGCCCCTACACAACACCCAGGGGCCCCAAGTCTTTAATAAAACAGGGTTATGAATGTATTTGTCTTAATGCTTTACTACTGGTGGTGTGTGTGGGTGGCAGAGAGGAGGGAGAGGGTGGACAAGAGGAAAGAGAGGGGAATGGTGCCGCCTTTGAATGGCAAAACTGTGTCCAGTTTAACGGAGCCACTTTAAGCCGATTTTTTTCGGGTCACATCGGCACCAATGAGGGATTAACTTTTTTTCACATCAACACCCGACTGAGATCTCAGCCCTGCTGCATCCTACATCTCGCTCTGAGGAGAAAAGGTCCACAGTTGCCCAATTTGTACCAGCCAGGGAGAAGAAAGAATGGGCCATCCTATGAGGGACAAAAAGAAAAATTAGCTCAGTTTTACTGCTTTTTGTTGTTGTTGTCGTTCAGTCCCTGTCCCTGAGAATTGAGGTTTTTCCCACAAGGGTTCAAATAGATGATGAATGCTATAGTGTCTTTGATTCTCTTTTTCTGTCCATCAAATGAAAGACTTGTTCTCACAGGCATCAATGTTTGAGTGCTGTGTAACAAACAGGTGGTATTAGTGAGTACGAGTGTGTTTGTATGTAATTTCCAACATATATTCACAGTAAACAGGTGTGAGTCTGACAGTCTTTACGTGTGCCAATAACATTAATGGCTTTTCCATTATTTTCCCACAGTGACGCGGATTCTGCCCTGAGGCGGTTCGAATAGATTTGACAGCATTTTCATTTGTAAAACATAATTAATCATAAAAACCTTTGTGATTGTGCTGAATCTCTGAGGCAATTCCAAATGTCTCTGGCTGAATTCTGTATGTCAGCTAGTATTGTGTTTACCATTTTCTCCTGGCTCATTCTCACTATGTTATTATCCATTATCGTATGAGTAAACAAACTCTCTGAAAACTGCATAATTAATGCTGGCCTTGTCAGCTCCTCTGAGCCTCTCTCTAATTTATTTTTCGAACACACTCTCATTATAAACATAAAAGACTGAATCAGAAATGTGTCGGAGTAGAGTACATGAACAGACTCGTATACACAGTGATGGTGTTAAAAAAAAGAGGAGGAGAAATAGTCAGACTGAAATATGTTTACTCTAACTCAGCAATGTAAACAACAAAGCTTAATGATATTTACATGCAGTAAACATGATTATTCAAACACTATTTGCATAGAAAAAGTGAGAAATGGGTGGAAAAGTTCACTTCAAGTTTGTCACACGATTTTTGAATACCTTTTGCACTGAATTAAGAGTATGTGGATCAGTGGCCTCATTTTTTGTCTTATGTATTCATTTATTAAAAACACGCAAAATAATTAAAAATTCATACATAAGAGAGGACCCCTGTTGATCCTCACCACTGTGTGCCAAGATCAATTCGCCTCTTATCAAGCCAAGGCAAGGCAAGGCAATTTTATTTGTATAGCACATTTCATACACAATGGTAATTCAAAGTGCTTTACATAAAGAAGAACCAAATACATAATAATAATGGAACACATAAGAAATAGATATAACAGTAAAAACAGAGAATTTCTCTATCTAGATGGAAGTACGGAAGAGGATTAGGGCCAAGCAATAATAAAAAAATAAAGCCATCTCGAGATTAAAGTTGTTAAATTTCTAGAAAAAACTTGTTAAATTTCGAGAAAAAAGTCAAAATAAAATGTTGAGAATAAACTCATTAAATTACAAGAAAAAACTCATTAAATTTCAAGAAAAAAGTCGAGATAAAATGTTGAGAATAAACTCGTTAAATTACGAGAAAAAACTTGTTAAATTTCGAGAAAAAAGTCGAGATAAAATGTTGAGAATAAAGTCATTAAATTACAAGAAAAAAGACGTTAAATTACGAGAACAAATTCGTTAAATTATGAGAAAAATGTTGTTAAATTTTGAGAAAAAAGTCGAGATAAAATGTTGAGAATAAACTCATTAAATTATGAGAATAAAGTCATTAAAATTACGAGAAAAAAGTCGTTAAATTATGAGAACAAATTCGTAATTTAATGAATTTGTTCTCGTAATTTAACGACTTTTTTCTCATAATTTAATGACTTTATTCTCAACATTTTATCTTGACTTTTTTTCTCGAAATTTAACGAGTTTTTTTCTCATAATTCAACAAATTTATTCTCAACATTTTATCTCGACGTTTTTCTCGAAATTTAACAACTTTAATCTCGAGATGGTTTTATTTTTTTATTATTGCTTGGCCCTAATCCTCTTCCGTATGGAAGAGTTAGGAAATTTCAGGGAGTTTTTTGTTGTCCGTCAGAGCGGATCTAAACAGATCTATCCATCAGAGTGGATCTAAATGAATCTTCCTCACATAAAATATATAAAATGCATTAAAAATGAAACAAATAAAAAATAAGAAAAATAGTTGAAAGAATAAAAAGATAGTGTGTATAAAATAAAGTATAAACAGTTCGGACATAGCACAGTGCTCAATCAGCAAATGCATAGGTAAAAAGGTTTGTTTTGAGTCTTGATTTGAATGTGGCTACTGTTGGAGCACATCTGATCTCTTCTGGAAGCTGGTTCCAGCTGCGGCTGGTGTAACAGCTAAAAGCAAACTCTCCCTGCTTTGAGTCAACCTTGGTATTTCTAAGTGACTTGATCCTGATGATCTGAGTGATCTGTTAGGTTTATATTCTATGAGCATATCTGCAATGTATTGAGGTCCTAGGCCATTGAGTGATTTATAAACAAGTAGCAGTACTTTAAAATCAATTCTAAATGCAACTGGAAGCCAGTGCAAGGACCTGAGGACTGTTGTGATGTGTTCATGTTTTCTGGTTCTGCTCAGAATCCTGGCAGCAGCATTCTGCACGAGCTGCAGCTGTCTTATGGTCTTTTTGGGGAGACCAGTGAGGAGCCCATTACAATAATCCACACCGCTGGTGAAGAAAGCATGAACAAGTTTCTCTAAGTCTTGACTGGAGACAAAGCATCTAATTCTTGTAATATTTTTGAGATGATAATATGCTGATTTAGTTATTGTCTTTACATGGCTACTGAAACTCAGGTCTGACTCCAAAATCACACCAAGATTCCTGACTTGATTTTTTGTTGTTTGACCCCTAGAGTGAAGGTATGCGTTCACTTTGAGAACTTCATCTTTGTTTCCAAACGCAATGACTTCAGTTTTGTCTCTGTTTAACTGAAGGAAGTTTAGGCACATCTAATTTTTAATTTCACCAATGCATTGGCACAGGGAGTCAATGGGGCTGTAGTCATTAGGTGATAGGGCTAGGTAAATCTGGGTGTCATCTGCATAGCTGTGATATGCAATTTGTTTTTTTCTCATTAAAAAAACAGTGGCAGCATATATAGGTTGAACAGGAGGGGTGCAAGTATTGAACCTTGAGGGACTCCGCATGTCATGGATGTCCACTCAGACTTATGGTCACCGATACTCACATAATAACCTCTCCTTTTTTAAGTATGACCTGAACCATTTAAGGACCATCCCAGAAAGCCCAACCCAGATAATTTTTAAGACAAGTTAAAGGGATAGTTCACCCAAAACTGAAAATTATTGCAAGCTTTACACACCCTCAAGCCATCCTAGGTGTATATGACTATCTTCTTTCAGACAAACACAATACGGAAATATATTTTAAAATATCCTGGCTTCCAAGCTTTATAATGGGGGCATGCTTTAAAGCCCCCAAAACAGCATCCATCCATCATAAAAAAATTATCTATAGTGAAGCGATGGGTTTTTGTAAGAAAAATATCCATTTTTAAAACTTTATTAAGTAAAATAACTTAGCTTCCGGCAGATGGCCGTACATAATGATTTGTGGCGGAAGACTAACCCCTGACCCAACACATGATGTAATGACTAACATTGAAGCACAGAGGATAGAACAAAACAAAACACTGATCATGAATTGGAAGTCTAAAACAGAAATTTTAAAGAGAAATGTCAGAGGATTTCGATATAAGAGAAGAGGAGCTTGAGTTTGATGCCCAGTCCTCTTTGTTTAAACCACGAGAGGCGTCTAATCTTATGCTACTCCTACATCCTGCGTCATATATCGCATCATGGGGTTATTCATTTGGCGCGGTATGTGCAGTATGTGCAGTATGTGTACGGTCGTCTGGCGGAAGCTAGTTGTTTGAATTTATAAAGTTTTAAATATGGATATTTTTCTTACACTTCTTTCACTTCACTTCAGAAGGCCTTTATTAACCCCCTGGAGCGTTTGGATTATATTTATGATAGATGGATGCATCTATTTTGGGCTTTAAAACGCCCCCCGTTCACTACCATTATAAAGCTTAGAAGAGCCAGGATATTTTAAAATATATCTCCAATTGTGTTCATCTGAAAGATGAAAGTCATATACACCTATGACTCCTAGGATGGCTTGAGGGTGAGTAAATCATTGGATAATTTTCATTTTTGGGTGAACTAACCCTTTAAGGTTAGTTTAGTTTGTAAAATGTCATGTGGTGCGACTCCCCCAAAAATGAATATTTATGAATGAATAATTCTTGATTGTTGAAAAAAAAAAAAACCTCATTACCTTGAAAATATATATTTTTAAATGTTATTTTTGTTTTACTTTTTTTTTTTTTACTTTTTTAAATATTTTTTTAAATTACTTTTTACTTGATTTGACATTTTAGAGTAATTCATTCAAAAAGGTTTTTTGAAAATGGTTTAAAAGTTTTTCAAAAACATATATGCAACCAAAATTATTTCAATGCATACAGTACATTTCCTATGAACTATTTTTTTTTAATGATTTTTTTTCTTTATTGTGGACAGTCTTATTTCCGTCTTAATCAACTGTAAGTGAAACAAATGTTCACATTTATTTTACATTTTTTAAATCAGTTTCTGTACAATAGAGTACCTCAGGGATGACATATTTTTGTAGGCCAACCCGGAAGTTAGCGGCGCACGAGTTCCATCGTTTGAAAGCCTATGCATTTTTCCCATAGACTTTTGGAAAATCGCAAAAAACAAGCTCATGTTTTGTCTATCAAGATAATCTTTACAAGTTAACACAACATTTATACATTTTGACCAAGCTTGCTCAAACTTGATTTAAAAACAACTTTATTTAAAAACATTCTCGCTGATTATGATCTGTGCTGTGTATGAATACTTTTCCACTTTTTCCCATGAGAAATGCTGTCCAAATGTCCTGTTTGTCATGATGACGTCTAAAGTCCCCACCAAAGATAGTAGTCCATTTTAGCAATTTGTTAGCAACCGCCATTTTTAAGACACAATAAAGGTTTAGAAAAATCACAAGCGGGTTATAACTGGTGTGTTTTATGTCATAGATCAAAACATGAAAAAATTTAGAGGCTTTGTTAACCACAGACCTTATTTCAGGCGATTAAGCAAAAACCCATTCAAAAAACCCATTGAGTTCGGGGCGATGGAAACGGAAGACCTAAAATGCTAACTCGCTTCCGGGTTTTGCCTACAAAAACACCTCATCCCTGAGGTACTCTATATGACTTGCTAGTGACTTCAGTAGTCTTTAGAGATGGACACGCATAAATCAGGGTTCCGGATTGATCTATGTCCTCTAGACAAAGTCATTGCAATGATTGTCAGCTGTAAAAACTGTCTAGCAGTAGTTGTTCTCTTGTTTTGGGGTTAACGATGCAAGGTCATGTGTGGCCCCACTGCTCTGGTAACATTTACACAGCAGCAGTGACAAAACCTGAACACACACAAGATAAGCAAGCAGAAACTTCCCTCCTGCATTCTAAATTTGCAGATTTTTATCGATAAATGTTTTTTTTATTATTATTATTCTGATTGAGTTGTAGCTGAACAACTGAGACAAGTAAAAAGTGAAAAATTCTGCAGGTGGGGTTGTTGGGGGGCGACTCATCATATAAAATCAGACGCATGTCATGACCTCTGACTTTTGGGTGGCTGCAGCTGGAGTGGGTGTCGACAGCTCTAGTTCCTGCCAGTTCCTTATTTAGCTGCTCTCTGATTGGCTGATTAAGATGGAGAATCCACAAAGTGGTTGCAAGATTAAAATCCTCTGCACATCTGGGCAGAGAAGAACATTGCAGTGTTTGTGGGACACAGGACGGAAGGGAGAGAGAATCATACAAAAAAATAAATAAATAAATAAATAAAACAGAAGACATAATTCATGTACCACTCTATAAGGGAAAACAGAAAACCATTGAGGTCACCATTCACACCATAACTGCAACCAAAAATTACAGAGTGACTGACAATGGAGGGGAATAAACTAGGACAGTAAAGAGATATGTGTTGAAAAGATGCCTGGAACATTTCATGTAATTATCCTGCAATCCTGCAACCTTTTTTAAGTTATTGCACTCACTTCATGCAAATGTAATTTGTGAATGGTTTATTGGCAGCTAATCTCACTGAGGCTAATTTGGTGACCTAATTCAATTGATAAAGGGATGATTTTGTACATCCAGGGGCATGTTGTATATTTAGCCGCTCATTATTGTAAAATAAGCATTGACAGGGCTGTATCACTTATAACATGACAGCTTACCAAATAAATAAACGGATATTGTTCTGAGTTTAAATTATTTTATTAAGTGAGAAGAAAAAGCCTGCAGAATGATACAAGACCGTGAACTATCACAGCAACACAGGTAATCAGTTTCCTGGGAGTCCAATAGTCAGTTATACAGTTTAATAGCCATTATATATAAATATTTGACCACAGATTTGTCTGCTTGATTCTGATTGGTCAATCACAGAATTCTGAGAATTCTGCAAATGACCAATCAGATTCAAGAAGAAATGTCACACCCATTCAAACTGAGAATGTGGCCCCTCGAATGTTTGACCCAAGTGGATTTTTCAAACTTTCAAAAAAAAAAAAAAAAAAAAGCAAAATAATAAAAAAAAAAATTCCTTCAGGAAATTCCAGATTTATTGTAGAAATTCCAGTTTTTGTGCACATTTTACAAAATATTTGTTAATGCAAGACCACGAACGAGCGTTGGCATGTAATGAGATATTTATTATTTTAATTAATATTATTTTAAATATCAGCATATCAACTCAGGTCTCCTTACATAATACATGAAAATAATACCACTAGACTATTATTATGCCTTACAATCGTAGGGGAAGGGGTGTCCGGTGATCAAAAAAAAGGTTCATGATAGCCATGGAATCAAGTGTTAATGAACTTTTTTATTATTTTAATGTGTTATTTTCTTTCCTTCAAGGCTGCAAGTGGAGCTGACAGATCTCCTGAAGAGTGATGGGTATTTCCACATACAGTGTTACTGGCACGAGCGAGGAGAATAGCAGCTCTCGCAAGTCCACCTGTGAGTGTTTTCTGAAGAGAGGATAGAAAATACAAGAGGAGTGGGTGGTCACTGTGCTACTCGGTTTGTGTGTGCGTCTCGGTGAGCCAGCTCCCATGCTTGGTAAAAATCACCTAATTTTTCACTTGAGTGGCTCTCTTTGGGTAGTCCCCCCCCCTCCATCGACCCCTTCAGAGTAAAATTCCTCTAGTGAGTGTGAAGACTGCACTCGCAGTGCCCCCACTCCCCCAGCACACACCGAGGGGCATTGAAAATGCATTAACACCAAATCAATGGAAAACAGTGGAAAAAAAGCAAAAAGAGAGAGGGCGAAAAAAATCTCCTTAGCAACATAATCTAGATGGCCTCACGAAAGGAGAGGGGAAAGTGAAAAGAAAGGGGAAAAGGGGGAAAGAGAAAGGGGAGGGGGTAGCTGAGCGTTTAGTGCAGAATAAGAGACTGAACACTCAGAGGTCTTGCACACAGACAGCGACAAAATGGAGAATTAACACAAGAGAAACTGTTCCTATTTAACACCAGGGGAAAAGCGACTATATTAACACCCTCCCATTAGGGGGTAGGGGGGAGGAGTGGAGGCTGGGAGGACAGGATAGACCCCTGAAACGCTCTCCCAAGGGAACAGTGAAAGTCATGAATAACTGATCTTTTTTTTGAGGTCTAAATAATATAAAGTATTATTAATATAAAACAATATTTTTTTTTCTTACTGTTACCTTTTCAGTGTGGAACTTATATTATATTATATTATATTATATTATATTATATTATATTATATTATATTATATATTATATTATATTATATTATATTATATTATATATTATATTATATTATATTATATCATATATATTATTATAATTTTTCCATATATTTTGGCTTGGATCATATATATATGAAAATCTATCTCTCAGAGTTAAACTGTGTCAGAAAAAAATAATTTTAATTATGTCAGATAACACTTAAGAAAAACATGGTCAGGTCAAAGTGTCTGAATAATTTTTGGTTCCAAATTTTTATCAATTTTATATAGTGGTAGTCCATATGTCACAGTTTACTTTATTTTGCTATCCTCACTTACATAAATGAACTATTGTGTCCTGCACCCACTAGTAAAATAATATAAAAAATTATATATAATTTTTGGTTTGATAGATAGATAGATAGATAGATAGATAGATAGATAGATAGATAGATAGATAGATAGATAGATAGATAGATAGATAGATAGATAGATAGATAGATAGATAGATAGATACTGATCACATTATATATATACACATATACATATACATATATAAACATAACATATATATGTTTATATATGTTATATGTATATGTTTATATGTTTATATGTTTATATATATATATATATATATATATATATATATATATATATATATATATATATTTAATATTAGGAATTTTAGGAATCATTCTGGGTATTATATTAGTTATAATAAGTCAGGAAGTTCAGTTCAGCAAATGTCCTACTAAATTTTATTTTAAAAACTCTCAAGCCATGATACCAGCCTTGGTGTCCCTCACTAATGGACAAGGCAGAGAGTAAAGGACAGAAGGCAGATCCATTATTTTGGTTGGGGATTGATAAAAAGTAATGTACTCTGTGGGAAAAAAGGAAGGATATATTCTGCAAATAGGTATTCCCAATTCAATTAGTTCAGTGGTGGACACTGGTTACCAGTCTCTATGTAAATGACCTTTAACCTCCACTACATGATCTGGTCAATGGTGGGAGGGTTAGACTTAATTAGAAGGTCATTAAAACCTGCCCCCTGCAAGCCATTAGCTTTATAACTGCCCACACACATACCCACAGCTGACCCTCGGCTGTAATGAGTCAGTTCAGGCAACTTCATCAAGAAACGTGCTGGATTCTTTCCGTTTCACTGCATCTGCACAGATCAGATCCGAGATCTAATGTCCATAAGTGAAGATTAATTTGATGATATTATTTCACTTCAATCGCTTGAATCATGTTATTAAATGATGAAGTAACATGTCATTGATTGATGAAGTGGAATCATGCGAACTAAAATGTCGAACTAGATTCATATTTTTAAAAGGGAAAAACACATATTTTCCAGCTGAGTGTTTCTGGAGCGTTCGGGCCATTATTTTCTAGGCTGCATTAAATTACTGTAGCAAAATGTGTTCCCATGCTCTCTGCCAAGCCGAAGTTAAATAAAATGAAAAATAAATTTGCGCGATAAGCGTACAGGTTGGTGTGTTATAGACTGCGTTGAGAATAAGAAGCTTTATAAACCTATTTGTGTACGTTTGTAGATAAAAGTTGGGCAACAAAATCCGGTTAATGGAAAAAGCGGTGGCGTTCAGGTGAAGATTCCCTGGCGTCACTCTTGTCGAAGGAATCTGGTGCTAAGAAGGCCTAATCTAAAGACTGAAAGATTAAGATAAAACAAGGGAGACTGAATGAGAAAGAGAGAATAAGTGAAAGCCGACAACTTCATCTACAGAGGCATTAACAAAGACAGTACAAAGGCGAAAGGAGAGAAAAAGGGAGAGAGAAAAGGGCCAGAGGTTAGCTAAGACAGAGAGAGATGGAAAAACAGCGAGAGAGAGACAAGGCGTAAAAGAGGGAGAAAAGAGAACGACTGATGTAGATAAACAGTGAAGAAAAGGAGAGAAAGAGAGATTAATAAAGAGGCAGAAGTGGAGAAAAATAGAAACTGAGGGAGAAAGAAGGGACTCCAGCGACTCTCTTTGTCCCAATCGCCGATTTCACACCGACACAAAGGGCTCGGTGGACGTTTCATCCTTTCATTAACGTTTCTCTGGCGTTTATTCAGCGTTAGTCTGTGACGTTATGAAGTCAGCCCCATTCAGGCCACATTATAAATCACCTCTGCCGCTGCAGAGCGTGGCCAATCGGCCAATTACGCAGTGTGGCCGCCCCTGAACACGCAGGACAATGGCATCACAAGGCCAATAAACAAGCCTCTAATAGGGCGGCGGGGAAAACGCGCCCAAAACAGGCCCCAACCGCCCGCCGCACGCACGTATTCCATCATCCCCATGCCCTCGCATTTCCTCCCTCTAACGCTAGTGCACACACACAGCTGTGG
This sequence comes from Megalobrama amblycephala, assembly GCF_018812025.1. Lineage (NCBI taxonomy): Eukaryota > Metazoa > Chordata > Actinopteri > Cypriniformes > Xenocyprididae > Megalobrama > Megalobrama amblycephala. The sequence goes on along the minus strand of NC_063054.1, from coordinate 21,243,241 downwards.
AGGGAGCGAGGAAGGGGCAGAAGGGTAGTACTGGCACACTGAGAGAAAAATGACCCAGCGCTAGTGCGCCATGCAAACCCCCCCATAGCCCTTTTCAGGCTGGGAGCCAGAACAAAAGCATACTGTTGCCATACTGTGACGTTCATTCTAGCCAGTTAGCACAGCTGCAAGAGCTCACCTTGCGCTAGCGACTATTGTTGGCCTGTTTTAGAGCCTCTTCCATCCATCTTCTGGACTGGATGAGACAAATACAGACAGAGAGAGAGAGAGGGTTCGGCTGAGAGAAAGTGCTCGGGTGATGCAGCTGCAGCGTGAATGAATGCGAGAGCGTAAGGTGAAAAGGGGAAAACTGGAGAGACGGAGAGAGAGGTGTCAATGTAACAGACCGCAGGGTGGTCCCACCCACTCACTTACAGAGCAGCTGCCTAGCAGTTAAACAGTAACCAAAGAGATCAACCCTCCAATGATATTTGCCACCTTTTTAGCTATTTTTCTGCTATTTTAGCACCATGAAAAGCTGAAGTTGGATTTGAATGAATAATCTGGGTTCAAAACAAGTTAGGCTCAATTGACACACACACACACACAAACACAAAAAACTTGTCCCTTGTTTTTTTTTAAAGATAAACAAAAATGAAGCGCTGACCATTGAAGTGAGTGGGGCCGGTTTTTTATGGATTTAAAAGCAAAAAGGTGCAGCATATAATTTTATAAAAGCTTACATTCTTTTTCTGTTTAAAGGGCCGTTCACATCAAGAACAATAACCATAAAGATAACCAGTGTTGGGGGTAACACATTACAAGTAACTTGAGTCACGTAATCAGATTACTTTTTTCAAGTAACACATTACTTTTTCAATTTACAACAACATTTCTAAGTTACTTTTTTAAATAAGTAATGCAAGTTACTTTTTTTTTTTCACATTTATTGACTGACCGCTCTCCTGTCCAAATGTTGGTTGTGTGCGCTGTTTGAATATGATGGTTATTGTAGTTCTATACTAAATGTGAACATGCATTTACTCATTTCACTTGCATGAAAATACTCAGTATTCCTCAAATTGAATAAAAACAGTGAAATGCAATCTCAGAATTTCATGCAAACCTGTAATGATTAAAGGTGCCCTCGAATGAAAAATTGAATTTATCTTGGCATAGTCAAATAACAAGAGTTCAGTACATGGAAATGACATACAGTGAGTCTCAAACTCCATTGTTTCCTCCTTCTTATATAAATCTCATTTGTTTAAAAGACCTCCGAAGAACAGGCATATCTCAACATCACACCGACTGTTACATAACAGTCAGGGTGTACGCCCCCAATATTTGCATATGCCAGCCCAATGTTCCCAACATTATGAAAGGCATTAGACAAGGGCAGCCAGTAACGTCTGGATCTGCACAGCTGAATCAACAGACTAGGTAAGCAAGCAAGAACAATAGCGAAAAATGGCAGATGGAGCAATAATAACTGACATGATCCATGATATCATGATATTTTTAGTGATATTTGTAAAGTTGTCTTTCTAAATGTTTCGTTAGCATGTTGCTAATGTACTGTTAAATGTGGTTAAAGTTACCATCGTTTCTTACTGTATTCACGGAGACAAGAGCCGTTGCTATTTTCATTATTAAACACTTGCAGTCTGTATAATTCATAAACACAACTTCATTCTTTATAAATCTCTCCAACAGTGTAGCATTAGCCGTTAGCCACGGAGCACAGCCTCAAATTCATTCAGAATCAAATGTAAACAATATAACAGTATACAATACTCACATAATCCGACGCATGCATGACAAACACTTTGTAAAGATCCATTTGAGGGTTATATTAGCTGTGTAAACTTTGTTTATGCACTGTTCAAGGCAAGCGCGAGCTCCGTGGGCATGGAGCACGAGAATTAAAGGTCCAGTAGCCCTGAATCAGCTCATTTATAATGATGCCCCAAAATAGGCAGTTAAAAAAATGAATTAAAAAAAATGTATGGGGTATTTTGAGCTGAAACTTCACAGACACATTCAGGGGACACCTTAGACTTATATTACATCTTTTTTTAAAAAGTTCTAGGGCACCTTTAAATATATTACATTGCAAAAATATACTTTATGTGTTTAATCTCACTTTATTAACCAATGTCTTTGCTGCTGAGCTTCAATGATCTAATTCAACCATTCTAATAAGCAGAAATTACTTTAGATTAGATTTAGAAATAAGAGTGTTGAACTTCCTTCTCCTGTATCCTATTCTTCTTTAATCCAGAATGGCAGCACAGCTGAAAGGTTAGTTTGAGCTGCGCCCTCTACTATACAGGTGTAAATATGCATTTCCTTCAGCCTTAGGCTTATTCATTTGACTTTTGGTGTTAACAGGCCTTAACATTTGCCAAAAATAGATTTTTTTTTTTTGTTATTAAAAAACAAAAAAGCAAGGTGAGAAAATGTAACGCAAAAGTAATGTAACATATTACGTTTCATAAAAAGTAACTAACGCAATTAGTTACTTTTTTTTGGGGGGAGTAACGCAACATTGTAATGCGTTACTTTAAAAGTAACTTTCCCCAACACTGACGATAACTATAACAATGACTATATTAGTGTCAGCACCAAAGCACGTTAACATTCTGTTTATTATAAGCAGTTATGTCGTCTGCCGCTTTAAATGCTAGACTCTTTTTATCATTCAGACTGAAATCAGTCTGAAAGTGATTCCAACCATGTTGTTATTGTTATGGTTGTGGTGTGGACTTCCCTATTCTCATAGAATTAGAACAATTATTAAAACTTTCTAGTTATAGTTATCATCCTCATACAGGATTATTGGAGTATGTTTTACAAGAAAATGCTATTTCAATCTTTGTACTTCAAAATGTCAGTTTGTGTCTTGCCATTTCTGTGCAATTATTTGTGAAATTTGATAGTAATTTCTCTGTGAAAATTATATTAGTGTACAGTTGTTTTAGGGTTTCTAGTCTTCTGTTTTCATAGCAACAAAATTGTAATGTTGAATATAACTTTACACAGAGTGAAAGTTTTTTAGTAAGATTTTTGTTTTTCACACCAAAATCACATTAACAGACATTATTTACATCTTGTGGCTAAACTGTTTTCTCCTATCCACAGTACATACCTCACTGTAACCCAAATTTTTGCTTTTTTTAAGGAAAAGGAGGTACACATGGAAATTAAGTTTTGTGGTAATCAACAGTACGCCACAAATGCTGTCGCTAAAGCTTAACTTGCATCGAACCTGGAATATTTAATTAAACAAGAATGAAAGCGCAGGGGTGCCCGACATTGGCCCAGCTGCAAGTGTGGAAATGAGAGACAAAGGTCATCGGCACTACAAACTATCCTCATGAACCCTCCCCATGTACCAACAACCCTTGCAGAAAAAACCCACCATCACAAATCGGCAGTGTCCCGTCCTCTTACGCCCCATACAAACTTCATCAACGGCCTGCGTACCTCCGTGAATGCTCCCTCTCTAGATGCTCTCGCTGAAGTGTCTGCAGCTGCTAAGAGAATGTTAGTGTCATCTATTGGTTGAGTGAGACTAATAGCACTTGGTACTATGACACTAAATACCCCTCGCACAATTCTACCTTATTCATTAAAAAGACCCCAGGCACGTTACTAACCGACTAAATATCTCCACCACAATGCCACTTGCGCACGAAATTTCCACGATACAAAAACACTCGTGCACAAAATCTTTCCAATACATTTCTAAAATGCCCACTCGAACAAATCACCCTGTAGGCAATACCAACCAAACAATACAACTTCACACTCTTAGATCTCTAGGCTTCGGTCCTCAATTGCGTCTGTTCCAACATTTAACTGGTTTTCTTGCAAAACAGGGGCATTTGTTAAGCTAAAGTATAGCTGACAATTGTGTAAGCGCTTGGATGAACTTATAAGTTTAACTGATTGAAAAAATATAGTGAAAAGGTCATTAAGACTTGTAATAAATTTAAACTGATATTAGATTTTTTTTCATGTAATGACAGATTTCCCAAACAATTCCCAATATAATCGTAAAAAAAAAAAAAAAAACTCAAATATTAACCAGTAGTTTATGGTATCGACATTTTGTGCACCCCTAAACAAAACTTTCACAGTCATTTTCAGACCATTTGCTGATTGCAGATATGGAATTTTGGACACAATCAAGTAAAGACATCCAACATTTCCCAACTCTCAAGTCTTTTTGTATTTGTCTTTCTAACCCCAACACATTTCAGCGGGGCGACTTGATTACCATTCAGGTGGACGTCTGGCTGCAGCTTGTACTTGTTGGAAGAGCTCTTCGGAGTTGCTTAGAGAAGTGTGTGTCTGTGTGTGTGCGTGTGGTTGGAGGGGGTGGTGGTGCTGAGGGATCGATTTGATTCTAATCGGACCATGAAAAGAACATGATCTAACTGCTTTCAGCTGGGAGTACATTTGGGCCCTCTCCACTATTTGCTCTCCCTCTCTACTCCCCTTTTCCTTTCTTTGACGCGCTCTCTCGCTCTGTCTCTCGCTCTTTGACACACAATGTCTCTGGACGATTCAAAAAGCCTTGAATGTCTCATTAATGACTTTGTGAATACTGGGGTAGAGAGATTTGAGGATGGACGTGGGGCGGGAGGGTGGAAAGAAAAGGGTGGAGAAAGCGTAAAAAATTCCAGGGTTGTTTAAAAGGCTGGCTGAGTCTTTGCCATGGATTATCATGACAGCGTTTTAGAGGCTCAATGGGGTTGACCCCTTTGAATGCCTGTGTATTGGGCCGGATAGACACTCGTTGGCTTTAACCAGGCTCACTGACTTTGAAAGTTTGTCTTCTTTCTGCATTTTCCTTCTGTGTCCCGTCCCAGCATTTGTAGTCTTTTTCTGTGTGCCTGTCTTTCAAATTTTATATCCCCATTTCCATCTTCCATTGTCACTCTCTCTCGCTTTCTCCCTGTCTGTGATATCATTTATCCATATTTCACTCCTGTTCTTCCATCCACTTGTCATTGGGTGAAAAATATCTCCTCACTGTGTGATTTTCTCTCTCTCAGGATAAATCTGTTAAAGTTCCCTCTGCTTTTCAGCTGCTCCTGTCATCAGGATAGTTAACACAACACTGAGGGCCATAAGTCAGAAGCCAAAGGTCAAAGGTCAAGGTGGTCCTGAGGCTCTCTTTTTCTAAATTTCTATTTTATTTGGCTTTTTTCCATGAATACTTCACACATAGTCAAAGTCAAGACAAACAGTCAGAAGTAAATTATTTTTCATTCCCAGAGTCAAAGCAGATGCTATTTAAGTCTCTCCACATAATACTTCTACACTGTAAAAAAAGAATTGTTGGTTTAACTTAAAAAAGTAAGTTACCTGGTTGCCTTAAAATTCATTGAAAAAAGTTCATTGAAATTAAAAATTTGAGCTAATACAATGAAGGCGATTGGTTTAATCAACAGAAACTCAAAATATTATGTTATCTGAACTACATTATCTAAATTGATTTGACAAAAGAAAAAATGTTATGATAACAAATCATGAAAATATTTTTTCAGTGTAATAAATTACATAAATAGGCAGTCTTAAGGATAAAAACAGGAAAATGTTGTTGTTTTCACTATTGTTATTATTATTATTACCTGATTTTGCTGTTTCTGACTTTTTGTTTCTGTCTATTGATATATTAAGTTTCTTGTACTTCCACATTTAGAAAGTTTTTTTTATTAATAGAAAAAAAATATTTATTTATTGTTTAGTAATAATAATAATAATATGCAAGTTATGTCCTATTTCATTATTAGTTATTATTTATACCCCATTATTATTATTATTATTATTATTATTATTATTATTATTATTACATGATATTGTTGTTTTTGGCTTTTTGTTTGTCTCCTGAAATGTGTTTCTAAAAAAGTACAAGAAACTTACAACATTTAGAAAATACATTTATGTGTTTATTTATTTATTATAGTAATTCATATATATATATATATATATATATATATATATATATATATATATATATAAACATGCATCATATATGTATGTTAAAATGTATTTTAATGTATTTTCTTCATTTTAGAAATTCTATACTCATGGTACAAAAATTGATTCACGCATAATCTAATACACACACCACTCAAAAAGGATGAAACTGTGAATATTTCAGTAGACAAACAGCAGAGACAGAGGAACCAGGTAGTGACCTTAGAGAGGGCAAAATGAAAGAGATAGAGAGGAAGAGACAGAGATGGAGGAGACTTAGGCAGGTGCTGTGAAGCCCTCACAGATCCACATCAGTCAGCTTAACTTGAACTAGAGTCGCTGCGACGAGCAGGTGAGGGGATACAAATTCTAGTGGGAATGAGGGGGACTCCAACTCTGTTGCTTGCATACAAATTTCATCCCCCTACCCCCAAAACACTCACACACGCACACAGACAGACACAAATGGACTAAGGCAACACAAAGACGGAGCCACACTCGAAAGTCTCTTCAGCTCTAGTTAAACAGGACAGAGTGCGAGAGAGAGGGGCACAGCACAGCCCTTTCAGATCTGCCCACTCCTCTCTGTACATGCACAACATTAAGGTCCTCTGGGCTATTTATGACACAAGGAAGCACAAAACTGCCACAATTAGTGAGACACAGGGAAAACACCTTATCCCAAGGTGGCTGAAACAGTGCTGGAAGCTTTCCATACAGCATTAAAAGGCTTCCTTATCCTCAAGCTTGTATTTGAGACCTAAAAGAGTTGTGATAATTCAATTAGTCCTTTTTTCATACAGCTTTGTCAAGTGTACCCCAGACTGTAGTGTAGAGAGTGAGTGCTTTTGTAGTGAGTGCTTTTCTCTACACAAATTAATTGGGCTGCCACAACAATCACAACTTTTATAGTAGCTAGTATTCAGATTGTTTAGTGCTAGATGTTCTTGCGATTTTAGCATGTCCTGAATGGATACTTGTAGAGTGTGGTTGCGTGCATTGGCGCCGTGAGGGTGAATGTTGCAGTGGAAAAGGACTGAGTGGGAGATGAAAGTGTTTTCTAAATATTATTCTTTTGGCATAGCTAACAGTTTATACATCGATCAAAAGATTAATGGTGTTTTTTGCCTTATAGGGAAGTAAAAAGTAAACCATTTAACACTGGAATGAGGAACATCCAATCAAAATATGGTAAATTGTAAATCCTGTAGATCGAATCTTTAAAGTCGCAATGTAATGGAAGTAACTACGGGTTTTTTTGTTGATTAGTTGGACTCAGATGAACAAGAGCACAGAAAGGGGTGTGGTTTAAGCGGACTAGATGATTGGACAAGTTTGGCATACGTCACCAGAGAGAAGTCTGTCGTTTAATGACATTTTGACAAAAAATTAAAATGCTAAAAAAAACAAAACAAAAAAACATGCATGCATGAATCATTCACACAAAAAATAAATAACATGAATTTAGAAAACAAATAGGGTGAATTTTCATGGCCACTTTACAAAAATATTATGGGTTAATTCAAGTTCAGCTCAATCAACTCACAAATAAAAATTTTGAGTTATAGTGACATAATGTTGATTACTTCGAAAAAAATTTTTTTTAAAAAAGGCAAAGGAGGTTACGGTGAGGCATTTACAAAGTAAATGAGACCAATTTTGGAGGGTTTGAAATATGAATTTTATAAAAGCGCATTCCATATTCCCTCTATTAAAGACCCCCTGTGATGAAAATCAAGTTTTTAAAGTTGTTTATGTCTATGTGGTGTTTTTAATGTACTTTATGGCAAACCATGTGCAAATTCATCAGTCAACACCATTGCTTAGTATTTTCTCCTTAACGTCCCCGTGTAGTCGATAATTGTATCCCTTAAAACTCATCTTTGATCACCAAAATGACACATTTAAACATTTGTTCCTGTGAAAAAAAATTGTTCATGCCTTAAAATAGCTTGAATGTAACTCTACACCCTTGCTTTATTTATTATATGCAGATCTATGAATATGCTAATTAGCCCCGCCTCCACTCACTTGCACGAGCTCAGAGATCCACTCGGTTAACTTACTGAGGTTAACGTTGCATCACTTATAACAATGTCGGACACATAACGGTAATTAATATTAGCCTTTTGCTTGACAACATTATCAAACAGCTGCTAATAAAGTGTTTTAAACGCTTTGAATACCTAACGTCACTGGAGAAAGGCATATAGCTCATCATAACATTGTTATACATCATACACCTGTTATATTGCTAAATCTACCCGATTTTTTATATCAACAGAAAAATATACCAGGATAACCTGGCTTCTTGAGACTCTCCTGCTTCAGAGCAGTCATAGTTAAGGATATGCTAAAGCCCACCGGCACGTTGATGTTATTGGTTACAGAGTAGTTTGTGATGTCACAAACACCAGCAATTTCAAAAACTGCATTTTTGAGACTGTCTTAAGATCTCTGCAGTTTTAAATAGAAAATACTCAGCAATGGTGTTGACTTATGAATTTTGTGCATGGTTTGTCTTAAAGCATATTAAAAACACGATATGGACATATAAACAACATTAAAAACTTGATTTTCACCACAGGGGGACTGAAGTGTACCAAAGAACGAGGTTTGAAAGCGTCTGTCTCTCCATTTCCTACCGTCACAAACATGAAATCAGTCAACATGCGAGGCAGTGCTTTAACACAGCGAGCACAAGAAGGGACAGGAAAAATCAGGTACATATAGCAGTATTAATATCAGATGAATTGTGTAGCCTATATCATGTATATTATAATGTTATGTTGAATGTTATGATTATAATGATATGCCTTATGATGTTCAAAGTGTTTGGATGAGATGGTGAACGGGAACATGGTTTGTGTAACATTAGCAATACATAGCTGTTTGATAAAGTAGTCAAGCCAAATCATATCAATTACCATTATGTGTCTGATGTTGTAGAGACATAAACACAATACCATTCGACTTGTAGACAACCCTGTAAGCTATAATTCACTCTTCCTCTTCTTCTTCTGAATCAGTTTCAAACATATATGGCTGAATTAAACCAATATTTCCACTTGCCATTGTGCAGCTTTTACTAGAGTTGACCGAGTGAATCAGGTATTCTGAGCAGGTGCGATTAAGTGGAGGCGGGGACTAATATGCATATTCGAGCCTTCATGGATGGATCTGCATACAGTAAACGAAGAAAGGGTTAAGAGTTACATTCAAGCTATTTTAAGGCATGAAGAAATTATTTCCACAGGAAAGATGTCAAAGATGAGGGATAAAATTATTGACTTCAAAGGGACTATTATATTAATCTATATAATATACTTTAAAAGTAGGCTATATTATTTTAGCTGTATGGCTTATCTCATCATTTTCATGGTAAATTTAGGGTTTATGGCTTTGCGTTATGTCAACAAAGTTGTAAAATGATATGTAACACAGAAAATGTTAGTAAGTTAATTGTTTGTCTTGTGGGTATACTACCGAAACAGTGAGTATTTAACGTTTATGGATTTGCCCCATTTGCTTCCATTGTAAATGCCTGACTGCAACCTAAATATTTGCTTCTTTTTTTTAAAGAAAGAAAACAAGGGACGAGCTGAAATTATTTTTTGATATTATCAACATAATGACACAAATTCGACTGAGCTTAACTTTTATTGAACCCACCATATTTCTTTTTACCATAAGTCTATTTAAAGTGAAGGAAAATTCCAAACCAAACTTGGTTTTTCTTTGACATTATCAAGTTAAGTCAGGTGAATCATCTAACTGCCATACATAAAGTTATGCCTTTGTTGTTCAATAGGCTCCATTAGAGTTATAAAAGTTGCTTTGATATCTAACAATCTCCAACATTTGCATCTATTCCTATTTGTGAAACTTATGTAACCATGTATTTTGGAAAATCAGGAACAAGAATGCATCAAATGAATAAACCAACAGCTCTGAGGATAAAATCTCTAATCTAGGAGGCATTAAGATGTCTGTATGCAGCTCTAGAGTAATTATGTCTGTATTAAGCACACCATGCTAAAAACACAAGCACTTTAGTAACTTACCATAGATTTGGCACATTATCCTGCACAGCTCAATTCATTCCAGAACTACTTATCCTGGCTTCAAAGAGGCGCCTATAGAACACACAGGTTACTAGTGTAGGCTGATGTTTATGTAAACACAGAGAACCTCAAATGACTCAATAAGCAGTACGACCCACTGACGCACGATAGGCCCGGCTAACCTTGGGAACTGGATTAGGCATACAAACAGAGCTGAACTCTGCTTGTAAAGCATCACACTGCTGACACAATCTTGTTGGTGTAGTTGGTGTAGTACAAAAAGATTTTAGGCTTAATTTTATTTTTTAGTTGAAGAGGTTCCCCAACATGTAATCATATGATAGGAAAACTTATATCTTAGTCAGTCAATTTATCAATTTAGCAACTGCTGAGATTACATAACTTTTGTGTGTATGGTCTGAGCGCTTTATTCTTTGCATATTTTAAAATTCAGCATGCACCAACACAATTCTGCACTGTAAAACCAAAAAGTGATATTAATTAAATCAAATGAGTTTCACTCAAATAATAATGAAAGTTAATTTTACTTATAGAAAAAAGTAGCTTGAACTCATAATTTCCTTGTATTTAGGTGAACTTAATATGATTGAGTTGAGTTGCAGCAGCTGTCTCTTTACTTAAAAGTCCCGTTTTTCGTGGTTTTTTGAAGCTTTGATTGTGTTTATAGTGTGCAATATAACATGTGTTCATGTTTCGCGTGTAAAAAAAACAGTATTTTTCACATAATTTACTTATCTGTATACCGCTGTTTCCACTGTCATAAAAACGGGCTGATGACTTCCTTGTTCTATGAAGTCCCTCCTTCAGAAATACGTAGCGAGTTCTGATTGTGCCAGCGGTTCCTGTGTTGTGATTCGACAGCAGCTTCTGCTCCATCTTTCAAGAATAATCTTTGTGTGAATCCGGCATTAAACTGATTGAGATTTAGGAAGCTGTCCTCAGCAAAATGTGCTGCACATAGTTTTACATGTGGATTATAATTTTCGGGAACCGAGTTAAACATAAATTGTAACCATTGATCTCTAAGTACAGCGTCCCTGGGAAGGCCAAACAAAGGTGATTGGACTGCGGGATGAAAATAACAGCGTTTCGACGACATGGCGACAAACACACTCTACAAACGCAACTCTTGCTCTTCTCCGTGGGAGCGCAACAAGACCACGCCCCCTTTTTTGTGTATTCCTGTGGGCGGAGGTTAGTCAAAAAACTGTTTTAGTGACGTCATTAAAGAAGGAAGTAGAGGGATGTAGTCCAAACTGGCCGTTCGATGTAGGCGACTTCTGTTAAATAAAATATCTCGCTTGGCATTGAACTTTGAGCTTTAAAATTTTACAGATTTTATTTATACTCTAACAACAACATTACACACTAACTAAAGTTTGAAACATGGGATCACGAAGAACGGGACCTTTAAATGTTTTGAGGTAATACGTTTCCTCAAATATTTTGAGTATTCTGAACTTAAGGAGTTTTACAGTGTGGCTGATACCACTAAGCCAATAATTATGGTCTGCAGTTTGTTATGGCTTATAACTGATAAAAAGCCAATATTAAAATTCTACACCTTTTTGTCTTAATAAACACAGACACACACAAATCAGTTGTCTTAAATGCTACAAGAGAATTTAGGCATCACAGCATTATAACATACACTGTGAAGTTGGATATTCTTTTTGAGATTTGCCCAACATTACATGTAAAAGCGTTATTAAATATTAAAACACTGAAGTATTATTATTATTATTTTATTTATTTTTTTGCATGTATGTCCCAAGAATGTCTAGTGGCTAGAACAGACGTTTTCCAAAGCACATTTAAAGAAGATTGAGGGGGTTTTGGTGGTGCTGAAAATACAGAAAGGGCAAAACACAAGAAACACAAGAAAGAAAGTAATGACAATCAGAGATTGACAAAATGCCCATAACTTTGACCAAATATGCTCTGAATGGCCTGATCTCAATTTATGGCAATATCATGACATTCCCTCTTCTCTCAAACTAATCTCTGAAAATCACCCTCACCACTAACACAGATAACACAGCAGATAATATGTGAAAATGGCAGAATAAGCTTGTTTATAGCATGTGTGCCCTGTTCATCCAGAAAGGAAGTGATGGGGGAAAGAGTGTGTGAGAGAGGGAAGGGTTGACGGCAGTCATTAAAGTCAACTAGTGCTCCCTAGTAGGGCAATCTTGTAAGAATGGTGTGTTTTTGTGTGTAAAAATGCGTAACAATGTGCGGTAATGAGCCATGATAAACATTACTGTAATTGACAGAAAAACACCATTCTTACACTCAAGCCAATCAATAAATTGTGCATCTGCTCACAAAAGAGTGAACAGAGGAACCCCTCATCAGAATAATGGAACACAAATGAACATCAGTGTCTGCCGAATTTGTGTTCTGCTAACTTTCTTGTAGTTCATTTCTGACAATAGGAAACGGACTGGCCTTCTTATCTTTCCATGTGGTATTGTGAGCTTCTGTTTTATGTTGTTTATTTTTGCATTTTATTATTTTTGTAATTATTATTATTGAATTATTAAAAAAATTAAAATAAACCAAAAGTAAAAGAAGTGTTATTTTGCGTCCTATATTATAAATGATAAATGACTCATAATAGCTTTAATTTCAATGTGAAAGCATTAATGTTAATGACCATGTATCCCTCAACTTAGGGAAAACTTAAACTCCATACCAGAAAAAAACAAAGAAAAAACATGATTTCATAACAATTCTAATAAATTTGCTAAAAATGAATTTATAATTTAATTGGCATCTTATGTTAAAGACTGTGGCAATGTCTAATATTCTGATAATATTAATGTTTATTTATTGATTATTCATATAATTCCTATTACTATATTTTTTCAGATGCCTTTTACTGACAAACATTAATTTAATGATTGATTCTAAATCGTTTCATATAAAAATGATTTTTGATTGAGATTTATACATGAAGTCAAGGATTTCAACTTGTACTACGATTTAACAGATGAAAATAACATTTTCTGTTAATAAAATTATATCTTAAAATCTATATAGATGCCAATTCAAGTTTATTTACATTTACAACGGAATTAAATTGGAAAAACATGAAAAACATTTGATTATTATACTGTGGTGCTATTCATCTCGGACCAGTAAACGTCTATTGTGGCTAAATTGCAGCACCGGACATCCCAAGTAGGCCTGCATATTTTTAAAGGGTGTCTTGGGTCTAACTCTGCAGCTCTCTATGGCCCTTTGAGTAAGGCCTTTACATATTTACAAGATTTTATTTCAGCATGTCAAGCGAAACGCAATCGGCATAAGGGCTATTTGATCCTGCGTCTCGCCTGTTGTTGTTTAGTCATGAATGTTTGTCTAGTCGTTTGGAAAGAACTGTTGGCTATTAGGAAGAGTTGTGCGCTCTAATAAGGTGATGAGGGAGAGGATTTTTTTAATGAGGTTAGTGGAGGTTCTGTGGGTAACGCTGAGTTCAGCATCACCGAATCTGTCGGCATTTATCTTGTTTTTCTGCAGGCCTCTCCTAATTGCGCGTTGTTTACGAGGCTTCTCTTTCAGTCTCACCCATTCTTTGTGTGTTTATTGAAAAATAAACTGTCTTAATCAACATATCCTGTCATTTAATCGTGAAGAAAAACGTTGGGAGAATAAGCAACAGTTGCAGTTTGCTGTAGAAATTCCTATGTGTGTGGCTCCGGCTCCTTTTCATAAAAATCGTATCCGTCATTAAGACATAAATTAGATTTTGACACACACAGGCAATTGAATTTAAGTCCCCCACTCAGCCCCCCAAACGATGAAATGAAGAGCAGGCCCTGCAGCTGCTATTCAGATGAAGGAGATAATTGGCAATGAAAAGTCACTGCGCCGCATTATGTTGTCTGCGGGATCATTGTTCATTTTCCCCTTGCTATTGAAGACTATATTGAAAACCCGAGTGTTTCTTTTCAGTTTTCAGTATTCACCGTGTGTTGCTTGGTTACTGGGAATGGGGGGAATCACCCACTGTATCAGTCGGGATGGGCCGCAGGCTGGCCCCTTGCGCCACAATGCAACTTTTGTGAGAAGGCGTTGACACAAATTAATGACACTTATGCAATACGGCAGTTATGGACCGCTTATAGTGCAATATTGCACGGGACTGAAGGTGAGAGCTTTTGCCACCATATACGCTGACAACTGTGTTCATTTTCAATAGCCTACATCACATTATAGAGATACCCACATATACCCACAACAATTGGTAATAACAACAGTTTTTTGTAAGCAGTTTCTCCCGATAATTACACATTAATATTGTCCTAAGAAACTGGAGCTTGCACTGTGATCCTTGAATTTAAATCCATTTAAAATGCTTGCATGTTTCATAAGGGCACAACATGTCTGGTTTAACGTTATTGAACCCAAATATATAGGAAACTAACATTTTAATCAATAGCTACTGATAAAACAACCCTTTGAGTAATGAGTAGGCTATTAAATAATTTTGGAACACAAGTTCAGCAGTCGCTTACCCTTTTTACCCGTTTATTTAACTGTATTATTTCACAAAATAAACTCCATAATTTGGACCCAAAAATCCATCCACCCCCTCTTATGCAAAACAATTTTACAGGTGTTTATGGTGTAGTACACTCTAAAAAAATGGTTCTTTGAAGGTTCTTTACACGTAGAAACAGTTCCGCATGACCCTGAAGAACACTTTACGTGCTGAAATCGTTCTTTGTGTTAGAGTTTGGGGTTCTTTTTTCCCGCTTTTTTGTTTTTCAAATCTGTAACTGTCAAAGCCACATCATTACTGTTTTTCTGGAGCTTAGCCATTCAATTACATAGACTGTCAATACACTCTCAACAGGTAAATGATTTCTTTCTTAAAATGTCTACAGATTTTAACTTTCAAATTGTAACTGGTTTCCTACCAATCACCTTTATCGCACTATTGAGGTTCTATAGCACTTTCAATGCATGGTTCTTTATGGAACCTTATAAAAAGGGTTCTATTTAAAGGGTTCTGCTGTTGTTACAAGCCGAAGAAACCTAATTTGGTACTGTTTAGAACTATTTTTCTTTAGAGTGTATAGTTTTTAAGAGAAACTATATTTTTTGTTTTGTTTTGTTACCTCAGGTGGCCTTTGCCATAGAATAGAAAACATGTGTAAGGGGCAAAATCTTTTTTTTTTTTAAGAGAGAGAGGGGTGGGGTTGGTCTTTACTGACTTGACCAATAAGGATCACAGTTATTTTTATGAACAAGTAATTTTTTCTGCTTTTATTGTCTTAGATGTTCTTGACATGTCACATGAATTGGGTCCAGCGAGTACCAAACACGATGTGGTATTTATCCTTTAGAAGACGGATCAAAAATAATCTGAGGACAATACAATGGGTATTGATATAAGCACACTGAACATTTCTTTTACTCTGCAATATAAAGTCAGAACTTGGGCTTCATAGGCCCAACTAACACTAGGCTATAAAGTATAAGTGAAAGAAGTTTTAAAATACTGATTAAAATCTTCACAACGTTTTATCTGTAATTTAACGGTATTCAGCCACAATCGTTTCTTTTTGAAAATAGCACATTGCCACGCATTTGTTAGACTCTCTGTCTTAACCCAAGCAGACAAAGATGTATTCCTATCACCCGAGCAGAATGAAAGGAATCAAAGGATTTTTTCCTTAAATGGGCTAATTTTCCCCTTGAATTATGAAAGTAATGGCTAGGTAACACTCTGTGCACAGTACCCGACGGCTTAAGTCTTAAATCCTTCCACGTGGCCCGGCTAGTCGTGGCAATTAGAGCTCATTACAGACTCATAAAGGCTCTCATTTGTGGGATTACTTAATAGACAATGAAATTTTATCGGGAAGAATTATGGAAAGAAAAAAAAATAATATTGAAGACTGGACGGTATGATGGGCGCGCGCCGCGAATCATTCCGCATGGCTTGTCATTCATTCTCTCTGTCTCTCTCTTACTCTTCTCTCATGTCTCATACGCCGTGTTTCCACCATTACATCAATTACAGCCGGAATGACAGATGTGTTTGTTTTTTCGCCTCTCCAATTCAGCCCATTTAAAATCATATTTTACCTCGTTTAAGAATAAGAGTTGCCGCTGATTTCACCAATTAAATGCCTATGAAAGCAAAGCACCCAGTAGCATCTCCTCTTGGTGATATTAGCGCTAAATGCTGATATGAAATCGTCATTACTGCGCTTGAACTTTGCCCTCAATCATCATTAGTAGGCTGAGAGCTCATTTTACTGTGTTTTACATGTTATTGAAAAGCTCAGGTGTCAGGCCTGTAATTGAGTGTGAGCAGAGATAATTGCAGCCTACATAGCTAGAGCTCGTATAGATTGACAGCATAGCTTTTTCAATGTAATCTTCAGATACTATTTGACGAGGTTAAGTCTCTCCTGAAGAAGTAGGAGGTAGACTAATACCAGACCTACCGTTTTGGCGAGACTTAACCTCGTCAAGGCTCGCTCGCTTGCGCCACTGGCCTCCTCGCGCAGTGTCTGGAGGTAAGAGGCGTTCGCGCGCAGATGAAAGTGGAAGCTCAACCCGCTGCTGACCCGCCGAGAGATCAAACCTGCTAATTATTGTCACAAGATGAGGGATTAACGCATTTCTGAAATAGCTGGCTGTTTATCCACTCCAAAAACCTCTACAATAAACACTTTCTAATTGAATCCTAATCGCTATCAAATTGCAAATGCCCAGACTCCACTGAGAATCATACATCTTTAATTGCCTGCCTGAGATCTTTCCAAACAGACTTGAACCAATAAGATTATAACTGCATTTGGTTTACATTGTACTCGAAGATTCAGTTTTATTAGATTAATATCCTAAGCTTATATCAGAAGTTCATTATTATTCACCATTGGTTGGACTATACACTGTTTTCCTTTGTTAAACAGTGTCTATAATTTCTCAAATAAAAACAATTAAATAAAAACTGTAAAAACAAATGAGGCAACTATTTGCATCAGATTTCTAAGTATTTTGAACTCATTTAATTTGTGTTTGACTTAATTTGACCTAATTTAAGTAATTTCAACTAAATTTTCCTTATAAAAACAACTAAAATACTAGCAGAAACATAATTCAACTGAGTAAGCACCATGTTTAAAATAACTCCAGTGAACACACTTTAATTTGACATGCATTAGTCATATTTCACTGTCTGTTTTGCTTTTTTTTTTTTTTTTTTTTGCAGCCTTTTGTTTGTTGTAAAGAAACAAATCCGTCGATACGTCGTCTATTATTATGCATTGTCTATTAAGTTTAAGTTTAAGGTTAGGTCAAGTTAGGGATGCTCTAATAGAGATTTTAAGCCTATATTAGAGCACTATGGATGAGGGAAGATTGTTAACTTCTTATAGACGTGGCATTTAGTTTGGCCAAATGATCCCTTGTGTCATTTATTTGTATAATTTGACAACTGAGGTGTAATTTACCATTTGTGCTGGAGAAGGTTATTTTTTTTTAATTCGACACACACAGACAATGTATAGCTCAGTTTGTGAGGCCTACCTCTCTTCAACATCATCTTGAAAATCAAAATATGAATCTATTAGACCGGGAATATAATAGGATAATTGTTGATATCTCAGTAGGAGCCAGAGCTGTTGTGCCACTTTGTGAGCTAACAAGACTGTATGGGCAAAGATTTGATTGGAGGCTCGCCTGGGCATCACGTGTCTCGGGACACCAGAGGTACTAAAGCCCCTAGGCCGTGAGCGCACGTGGGTGACGTTAGGGCCGGCCCTCTCCGGGGTCCCTTTTGTTGAACTATCAAACATAAGCCAGCTCCCGAGGGCTTCAGAACAGTGTTAAGACCACTGTGTACTGCGCAAGTCCTTGGAGCAACGCCATCAGTGTGGTATCACTGTCACACCATCAGCATCTCACGCAGACAGGAGCAATCATGTCGAGGTCTTTCTACGTAGACTCTTTGATTATCAAGGATCCCGCGCGTCCGGCTCTGAGCGAGCACACGGGGCAGGACTTTCTCATCCCCATTGGCATGCACTCTCCCGGCGTGATGAGCGTCACTGCGCCCGTTTGCCCGTCCCGGAAGACCGGCACCTTCTGTGTCTGTCCGCTGTGCGTAACCTCGCATATCCACTCTCCCCGCGGCGCAATCCCACTGCTGAAGGGACAGGGCTTCTCCGCCGGTGACGCGGCTTTCTGTCAGAGGGTAGCACACCAACAGAGCCCCGCGTTAGCGCACCCGGGACACGGACATGCGCCTGTCTGCACGCCCACAAGCTACAGCGTCACTGACCCTCGGAGGTATCACTGCCTGTCTCTAGGTGAGTGAGTGCGCGCGCATGCTACTACACCTGTTACCTACGCTCGACTATTTGACATAGGAAAATTATTATTTTGTTGAATACAAAATGTTACTTTTTTATTTGTTTTACTTTTTTATTTACGTTATGTTTTAATTAACTATATTTATCTGCAGTTTAGCACATTTAAATGTCAAATAAACAAACTGGCGTGGTAACGGCATTCGTTGAATTATTCTACAAAGTTACTAGGCATTGACGTGATTTTAATATTTTTTTGCTTTTTTTTCCATATAGGTGCGTCTGACAACAGCCACATACAGAACGGCAAACGGATGCGCACTGCCTTCACCAGCACACAACTGCTTGAGTTGGAGCGCGAATTCTCATCTAACATGTACCTCTCCCGCTTACGCAGGATCGAAATAGCCACATATTTAAATCTGTCAGAGAAACAGGTGAAAATATGGTTCCAGAACCGCCGCGTTAAACACAAGAAAGAAGGCAAAGGTACGCAACGGAGCGCGCATGCAGGATGCAAATGCTCGGGCAGCCACTCACACTATCCGCGCTCAGAAGATGAAGAATCCCTGTCACCTGTATCAGCCACAGAGGAGAAGGAGACTTCACCGATCTAGGAGCGTCACGAACATCATAGACTTAAGTTTGGTACCTTACATGGCACATTTAAAAATACGGACCCTGTTTTTTGGGACACTGTCTTCCGTCTTTAAATAACCACAAAGTGTGGAGATTTAGCTACTGCCAATTTCTTCCCACTTTCCTTTCAAAGTATTGTTTTACCCTGACACTCAAGTCAGTTGTTTGTCTTATCTATACCACAAATTGTGAAATAATAGTTGTTATGCAAGTGATACAATTCAATAACCTTTTACAGTTTGTTAAGTGAAACTTTTCTTGAAACGACCACCTGTAATCTATTCTGTCATCCCTGTTCCTTTTAAGGATAAATGTTAGACAAATGGAGAAGATAAAAAACTCCCTGTGTGATATTGTAAATATGCAGACTGTTAATCCAATCTGTCCTAGACTACTGAGAAGCTGTTATTTTTTGAATTTTATGTGCCTATTAAAGAAAATGTGTATATTTGTATTTATTTAAATAAATCACATCTGTAACTACACTAATCAGTTCTGAAATGTATTAATTGCAACAATACACCTGTTTAAATATTATAGAAATTATCTATACATTATCTTAGATACATAAACCTTCATGTAGCCACATAATGAAATGAAAATATTACGTGCATATTTATATTTATATGGATATATTTAATTACATGGTTGCCAAGTTGATCAAATTAATATTTAATTGACAAGTTTAAATACGATCAGCATTGAAAAAGTTGGGTTGGGAAAAAGAGAGCCAGGTTTGATGCGAACCGTATTCCGTACAATACACTCACAAATACACTCGTTCAACCTCATCAATTCATATTCGACATGAATAGAACTTTGAGAGCCAAACTGCAGTACTTGAAGTTCTGCATTTGTATTTGTGTCATAGTGTAAACAAATGAGACAGTTTTAAATGTGTTTTAGCTAGACGCCAAACGCATTTGTTTTATTAAGAAAACACTACAAAGCCTTCTGACCCCTTGAATACTTTTCAAAGAGAACAAGGGAATCTCTTTGTTTAAAAGCCTCCTGAAGAAAACTGATATATGTGAAACTCATTTATAGGTTACATACAGTTTCTGTTCTTCTAAAAAAATTATGACATTTTTTTTTTGGATGTTTGTTTAGATCTTTCATTTCAACTGCGCGGGCTCACTTAGTCTTTAAGCACCATTTAAACATTATATGCGATATATTTTCACTTAATTTCCACTGTTCTTCTCATATATTCCCTCCTAGTGCACAGGCCACAAAAGGCCTATAGCAGAGAATTTCTATCTCACGAGCCAGGTGATAGTCAATTATACGTCGACCCTATTCTGTGTGTGCTTTTCAAGAGACGGTTGTCCCCCTGTTCAATTAATCCGAAAGGAGTTTAATTGCAGTTTTTGTCCCACGTTGGTTGCTTATGTAGCAATTCCTTCAATACGAACGAGGAAAAAAAGCTACGCAGAGCTGGCCAAAGGCTTTGACAGGTTAGATTGTCCTGCCAGGAACTCGCATTTAGCCGGCGGACCCCCGACGGCGGCGAGCTCAAGGCCTTTCACGAGACGTCTACAGGGTTCCTCCGCGCGCGAGAAAACGATTTAGTCACTGTTTCATTAGGCACTATTTGAACCTTTCAACTTGGGCCAAATTGAGGGGGCATGCTGAAAATTGAGGGATTACGTAGGAGGGGTGATAGGAAATTAGCGAACGCTTAATTTAACTCGTGTTCCGTCAGAGTTTGGGATACATTCCTAATTGAGAGGGGAAGCAGGTGAAATTTTGGTCCCACGCAGGTCCTTTCAGAGGGGGAATAAATGGCCTCCTTTCACGTTTCGCTTCACGATCATATATTATCGAGGGAAGGCACCTAATGAATATATATTGAATTTCTTATTAATCGAATTAGACTTCACCCCTTGCAGGTGTGAGAGAGAAAGACCTCCCGACAAAAGAGTTTTCAGCCGTTTCAGGCTGACTCTCGTTTTTCAGACGTGACACGGCTGACCCCGTGACACGTCACTTTACTAATATCAGATTTAAGTTTGAGTTTGGAACTTTTGAAAATTTCATATTTAACTGGGATATTGAAACTAAACATATATATTTATTTAATTATTTATTGGGTTTGGTTTGTATAGTTACGTTGTATAAAATTGTTTCAAGCTGTTTGGGATTTGAGGCAAGGTAATGCAAGCTTCCATTTGGTGTTATGGCATTTAATATCACTTGTATGAGTGGTGCAGTTGAGTAGCCTACCATAGCTATATTTGAGAATCCGATGCTTAAAACTAAATAATAAATGGAAACAAAGTACAGCTCAGCTTTTAAAAGATTACGCTCTGTCGCAAAATGGGCAATTACGCATGACAAAGAGCAATTAATAGAATCCCCATTTAAGCGCTTGCAGCTGCTTTCGCCTTTGGAGAAGTGGGGCACTCGGGCAATGAATGCCTCCCAAACCTGTTTTGTCTTCAGTCGCGGAAATCGCTTCTTTAATAACTTCTTTAAACTGCAAAGTGCTATGTTGAAAACGCGCTTGATATGACACTCTCGTCGGGCTTTTCGGCATCGTTTGGGCTTCTCTGAGTTTCCATACAAAACCGATTGTTTCAAAGATGATGGAACTGCGAATTCTAGACACGTGTCCCATCAGTGCTGTCCATGGTAACTTAATTTAGTGGGAACTCGGTCATCACACAATATGTCCCGAGCGCTTTTGTCGCGCTCTCTAGAATGGGCCCTTTCTGAGACGTGTCAGCTCCTCTTTAAGGCGTCCCATTGTTGCGCCTCTGAGCGTGCCCACTATATTATCAAGTGTGCTTAGTGGCTTTGCTGGATTAGAATGTATAGCCGTTGTAAAAAGAGGTCAGGTTTGAATGAGATAATATATGATTATAGGCTATATCTGTCACACAATGTTAGAGGAGAAAATATTATTCATTACTTTGGCCAACTTATTCAGGTGGAAATATGGGGAATCGGGGTCTGGTATTATCTTCTTTCTGATGAACACAGTCGGAGGTATATTAATAAATATCCTGACGCATCCGAGCTTTATAATGGCAGTGAGCAGGATCAACAAGTATGAGCTGAAGAAAGTGTCTCCATCCATCATAAACATGTACTCCATACAGCTCCGGGGGGTGAATAAAGGACTTCTGAAGCGAAACAATGCATTTGTGTAAAAAAAAAAAATCCATATTTAACAAGTTATGAAGTAAAATATCTAGCTTCCGCAAGACCGCCTTCCGTATTCCAAGTGTAAAACTCTTGCAGTTCAAAACCTTACACTACGTCCCACATATTCCCTACTCAACTTATGGAAAAAGCTTAATTGACATGACGCCAGTTCTGTTTTGTCGTATCTTGAATACGGAAGGCGGTCTGGTGGAAGCTAGATATTTTTCTTTATAACTTGTTAAATATGGATTTTTTTTTTTACACAAATGCATGGCTTCGCTTCAGAAGGCCTTTATTAACCCCCCGGAGCTGTGAATATGTTTATGATAGATAGATGTGGATGGAAGCACTTTTTTTTTTTAGCTCATACTCGCTGATCCCGCTCACTGCATTATAAAGCTTGGATGCGTCAGGATATTTATTAATATATCTCCGACTGTGTTCATCAGAAAGAAGAAAGTCATATACACTTAGGATGGCTTGAGGGTGAGTAAAGCTTGGGGTAATTTTCATTTGAAAGTGAACTAATCCTTTATGTGTTCACAGTATCAACCCAATCACTTTATTTAGCTTTCGGATTCATCAATCGCAATGAATTTATTCAGATTGAAGCAAAAAGTGTGCGTGTAAACATAGCCAGTGACGTTACGTATGTAATTTTTGGAGTAGAAATTAATAAAATGTCTTTGCTTCCTCTCTCTTGACTGATGTTCTTTATTTGTTGATTATATTGAAGTGGGAAAGCAGGTTTGAGGTCTGTGAGAAATAATCTGAATGAATGCAGAAACATATCAGTGCTTATCATCGTAATCAATTGTATGTTGTCCTTTAAGCAAGTATTGTGATTCTTTGAATGGCTACATTTTAAGAAATTATTTCTGTGAGGACAAGCACAAGAGGAGCCAGACCGAATAAACAGTATAGGCCTCCGCTTTTGGAACTGGAGAAAGTGTTTCAAGGCATTCTGGCTGTAACACTAAACCTGACTGAACAAGATTTCAATATGTGGTTCCAGAGCAGGTGGATGAAATGGAAAAAGACAAGGCAAAGAAACAGAGGTTTGGTAAGACAAGAACAAGACTGCAATGTCAAAAATTCTGATTTTCATCTCTGTTTGCCAAATAATCAATATATACCTAACTTCATGTAGAAAGGGCCTATTGAAAAGGAATTGTGGGGAGATTTTGCATAAAGATGTGAAGTTGGTGTTTAGTGACAGATTATGTTAAATGTCAATGGCCATGTGCAATTAAAGGCTGCTGAATTTTGATTGGCAGTTTATTTGTCAAAATGTTATCAGGGGCTATAGTACATGCAGCAAAGAAACAAAATAAACCACAAATTTAACTTCCTTGATAGAATTTCGCCATCAAAAAAGTAAGCACGTACTGCACACGCACGCACCGCTGAATTTTTGTAACCGGACTGAATTGAAACTCATATTTTTGACATGACAGTCTTGCTCTTAAAGGGATAGTTCACCCAAAAATGAAAATTCTGTCATCATTTACTCACCCAAACCAGTATAAATTTCTTTGTTCTGTTGAACACAAAGGAAGATATTTTGAAGAATGTGGGAAACTGAACAGTTCTTGGGCACCATTGACTTCCATAGAATTTTTTTCCTACTATGGAAGTCAATGGTGCCCCAAAGCAGCCTGGTTACAACCTTTCTTCAAAATATCGTCCTTTGTGTTCAACAGAACAAAGAAATTTATACAGATTTGGAACAACTTGAGGGTGAGTAAATGATGACAGAATTTTCATTTTTGGGCGAACTGTCCCTTTAACTTACCAAACCTCTGTTTCTTTGCCTCATCTTTTTCCACTTCATCCACCTGCTCTGGAACCACATTTTGAAATATTGTTGTCAGGTCGCACATGCGCATTTAATTGTTTTGCAGTAATTCGTTTATCCACAAGGTGGCAACCTTGCCCTGGGGCGTTGATTCACAAGGTAGTCAAAGAAAAACTGAATAAACAGAACAGCCCGAAACGCATGCAAGCTACAGCGATGATTGAGGCCTACACATAAAAGTATACCCAGGGCTTTATAAGCGTTTTTCGGTTATAGCGCCCTCAATGAGCAGAACTTGACGAACTTTGGTGCTTGTCCTCAGAATATCCTGTTGACAATGCAAGCCAAGTTTAATGCAGATTGGCCTTTGTAGACCAACAGATATCCCTCTGCAGCTCTTGCCTTGCTTCCTTGAAACCAGCAGAATTGAAGATCTGGAATAACCGCAGATCAGACATTTAGGAAAGAAAATCATAAGCTAATGAAACTCTGGACAAAACGAGGGTTGTTATAATTATTAGGGACCCCATGTAACAGATTGTATATATGCAGAATACATACTGGTTTCATCACCCAATAAATTTTGTCATACAGATTTGAACAAAAAGTGAATTTTATTGTTTCACTTTTGCTTTGAAATCTCTGTGCATCCCAAACCCAATGGAAAAGCGTGTCCTATAAGGTTAATTTAACATTTTACACCCTCCCGGGATAAGCGCCTATGCTGACTTGGTCTTCTGCGCCTTCTATTCATTCTAAAGTATTTCCTCCGCGCAGAGCAAGTACCGCCTCTGCCTCGGCCACACGCCCACAAATATATAGCCGATATAGAGAGGGGGGAAAACTGCGAGCTTCAGCACGCTGGACAGCGCGTGTGTGAAAACAGCGCGTCAGACTGAGCCAAGTGACAACTGACCATTTAAAGAGTCTGACTCCATATCAGCACCAACTACTGCTCACTAGATCTGATACCTGTTCGAATTAATGCACAGTAAACAAATAGTAACAGATTAAGAGTCCGAGTTCGATGTATCCATTTCTCATCGTTTTGTTATTATAAAATGATCAAATTAATCCTTCTCAAATTTCTTAAAAACAGTATGTTCTTTATAAGATAAAATAAAACAGAAATGTATCAGATACTTATTCACAGATAAATAGCCACACAGTTAATGAGTTTCTGAGAGTGAGGATTAATCTCAAATTTACCTTAAGAAAAGTTGACATTGATCTGAATTGTGTCTAAATTATTTGCATTTGTGTTAAGTCAACTGACAACGCTATAGTAGAAAGTACAATGTGCTAAAAAAATGATTAGTCTACTCTTTTCCTGCCCGTATCGTTTCTTTGAACACCATGAAACATTGCCATTCTCTCTCTCTCTGTCTCTCTCTCTCTCTCTCTCTCTCACACACACACACACACACACACACATACAGAGAGAGAGATAGAGACGTAAACTATTGGCCTACAGTACATGTAAAATGTCAAACCTCAAATCTTTGCTGTTATTGCAACCTTTTTTTATAAATAGTTGCTGTGCTAATAAAGTTAAAGCCATTTGTTTTGATGTGGTTTGTACTTCGATTCCATTTTATTACTCCTAGAGGGCTTTCGTTCGCGCGCGCTCCCTCTCTCTCTCTCTCTCTCTTTCTTACTGAATAGGCTTGAACTAACGACAGGAGAGAGATGGATGTGGGCTATCTCACCGATGGACATATACGCCACCATGTGGTTATATCTTTTAAAAAAATCAACACACCGCCTTTCTTCATTCAGAAAATGAAGGTTAAAACCTCAGCTCTGCCGAAACATCAGAAATGGCTGTCTCTGTATGCATATGTGCATCCGAAACGATTTATTCATCTTGGCGTCAGACATACTGAGAGGAGGTGGACTAAATTACTGGTGTCCCGTAGCTGAGACACATTCTCCCTCCCGCTCACGCATTCGTCCAATACTGGACATTCTTCTAAACTGATAAATAGCCTCATTATCGCTCAATGTGGAATATTTAATGTTATCTTGGATTTTCTCTTTTATTAATGAGAACAAGACCTGTTGTACCGTCAATGTTTTGTAGCTGAGGAACCCATTTTATTAAATAAAATGTACAATTTGCATTAAACATTATTATTAAATAAAAATCACAGCACAGTCGGAAAACTGGAAAATTTTGATTGAAAAGATGGCTTAGTTTTACACAGCAACTTTTCAGGATACTTTTTGAGACTTTGTAGAATCTTTTCATTATCATGTATCTCTATTTGGCGTAGTTGGCATGTCTGTTTAAGCTCGTTGATTTATACCTTTAATGCAGACATCTTAACTAAACAATAACAGACCTGCGTAATTGCACGTATTCCTTGCCAATCTTTTGCTCACTTCAGTGCATTTAAACGATTCCAAACTAAAGCACCAATCAAGGTATCCCGCGCTATTTCTAAAGACTTCAGTTTTAGTCTCAGAGATTAGAGTCTTTTGTTTCCAGAACAAGGGACTCTGTTCTTTTGAGCGGCCGGGCGGCACGAACATGTGGAAATAATTGTGCTGAGCAACTGGAGATGTGTGTTTCTCTGCGAGGGTAAACTGCAAGGCGGGCTCCTCTGGACCGGCTGCAGGAAGAACGGAGAGGGCTAGAGGGGGGCCAAGCCTGCCCCGGGGCTTCGCTCACCACATACCGGGTCAGTCATCTGCACAGAGAGCTGCGAAACACCGTGTGCAGGGACACGTAGAGTACTAATTCATAATGAGCCATTATCTGCAGCCTGGTATGTCCTAAAGAAACGCTGAAGCAGAAAAACAAGAGAAGAAGAGGTGGTGGCGTTTTTGTTTTTGAGGGAACTTTCCGCACTTTTCGGATATCGAATACAAATGAGCCCTATATAAAGTTCAAATTTCACGAGTAGTGATGTCTTGGTTTATTTTAAAAAAGTAGGCTAATAAATGCGAGAGAGAGAGAGAGACCGAGAACGACTGAATTTGTTTCTTATGTTAGAGCGCCCCCTTGCATGCGTCAGCACGTCCCTATGATGGATCCACAATTTTATGATTTTCTCTGCTGAATGACCCATTTCACAACAACATTTCACTCGTCACAAAATTAAACAAGCCTATATTATCTGAGAATCTCAGGCTTTAATCGCAGTTGATCAATATACTTACTGGCGTAAGATTGGAAATGACTGAATAAACACTGCAAAAGTCGCAGAAATGACAGAACAACCACAAATGAAAGTCAGTTTAAATCGAAATATGCATAAAAGAAAGTGAAAATAGCTGCAGCAGCAGCAAGCACCTCTGAAAAGCGCAACCATCAAAAAGTTGAACATGAAGAATGAAGCGTGATGACAAGGTTAATCGAGTTACTGAATGTAATTGGCCATTCCCAATTCTTTGATTTCTTTCCTACCTAAGCCTCTATAAAAACACTTTTAATGGGTCACTTGACTTCATTGTCACCCCCCAAAAAAGATCCTTTTATTCCAAAAGGGCCCCTAGACTTACAAAAAACATATGGTCCTTTTCTTCCCCGCTCAACCTCTTTTCATGCACCTCCTTCAGAACTGCAGAGCACGGAGTAATCTGACTCCTCTTCGGAGCTGCAGTGTGAAAACACGGACTCTTATTTTGAAAAGGACGCCTGGGGCAGCAGGAGAGAGGGGAGGGGCTGTTTCCTGAGAGTTATTTACTTTGAGCCAGATGATTAGTTCTCTGGGAAGGATGGACTGTAACATTGAATCAATTACAGGTTGCTCTTGCAGAGGCGCATTTGTGTGAGTGGCCGTGGAGCAGGACGGAGGAGCACAGCACAAGGGAGAGGATTACTACTGCTTTACAACTGAGGACCCTTGGACTGATTAGAGTATTTTACAAGAGCTTTGCCATTCATTTTGGCTGTTCTTTTATCAAAGGGAACAACCAAAAGGGATTAAAAGGTATTGTATGTTTAAATTAGTTTAATTAGTTTCTTTTGTATTTTCTTTCTTGCAAAGTTTCCATCAGACGTTCAAAACCATTTGAACCTTTGAGCACAATTGCACTTATTCAGGATTAGACTAATTAAATATGCTCTTTTATTTCCTTTTTAACAATTGCGGTTTGATTTAATTCGTTTTATTTCAATTTCTGAGACGACTAGTAAAAAGAAAATAAATAATAATACATTTAAAAAAAACACTTAGCCCTATGTGAACTCACTAAATTATTTTACTTTTTAATGATAAGTGGATTTTAGTTTTTTTTTTTTTTTTGTTTGTTTTGTTTTGTTTTTTTAACGCTCACAATGGACAAGTCAATCATTCGTTTCATCTCTGAAAAAAAAGAGACGGATCTTTACACTTTGATTCTGGACATCATCGAGGAGGATTATAAACTTTTTTCCCCCCATGGAACCGCATTATCATCCGTAAAGTCAAAGCCTGGTTGTTCTGGATCCCAGTTGGAGCCGCAGGCGCGCAGCTGGGGGTGTCTCAGCCCGTGGAGAGGCGCAGCACTGGCATCTAATGGCAAACACGTTTCAGACTGGATTTTGAACCTTTTTTGAGCCTGATTTACCCATCAAAATTTACTGGAATACCATTCGTTGGATTAGTCAGCGGGATGGAGATTTATTCACGACTGAGGAGTTTAGAAAAACTTTTTTTTTTTTTGCCGCTGAAGTCCGAGTCGATGATGAATCTACATGAATGGGGAACTTCTCCCACATCTGGATTAACTTAATACAATTTAGGTAGTATTTACCAAGGATCAAGGAGACCATGTTGCGTTGACTAAAATCAGGCTGGAACTGGATAAAATAAAAGATTTTTTTTTTCTGCATCGATTACAACTGCTCTTAGAGACTTCACCTCACCAGGCTATCTTTAGACCACTTTCCTTTATTCCCATGGAAATCGCTTTTACGCGTGGAGTAACCGGGTGTTGGATGGCACCCCTTGCTCAGCTGTTGCCCGAGAGTGTCAAGCGCAGCGGATCGGTTGTGTTTGGCAGCCAGTTGCGCATCTGTGTGTGGGCGCCTG
The DNA here is from genome assembly GCF_018812025.1 of Megalobrama amblycephala. Taxonomy (NCBI): domain Eukaryota; kingdom Metazoa; phylum Chordata; class Actinopteri; order Cypriniformes; family Xenocyprididae; genus Megalobrama; species Megalobrama amblycephala. Next base: position 21,214,239 of record NC_063054.1, on the reverse strand, counting down.
GTGTTGGGGGTGCTGGCCGAAACTTGCGCTCCTTACACCGCTGGACAGATGAGCGGTACCGAAAGCGCACCCGTCTGCCATACCAGAGTTGATTCCCACGGCAATCCAATGGATTCCCAAATTGCGGCACAGAAAGGGGTCGACTAATTACAGTCTTACTGAACACCCCCGGATTCACCAAGGATAATTAGCTTGAGAGGGCTGACATGAGCAAATGGCAGAGCTTCAGTCTTCTCTGGGCTGTAAAAAGTTTTTTTTTTTTTTCCCTTCTCTTTGAAGTAGACCTTGCGGTACCATTTCTTCACAAACAATTAAAACTAACCGGACATGCTTTCATCAATTATTTACCTTGATTTTTATTTTTTATTTTTATTTATTTTTACAGAGGACCAGTTAAATAAGTGCTGCATTTCTTTAGGATAATTGAGTTTTGCAATATAACAGAGCTGACCACTTCAGATTGAGTGACACTGACTGTCTGCTGAAGCGCTGATGGAACCCAGGGGTCTGAGGATTAGACAGACAGAGATAAAACACGCGCGCGCGGAATGTCTGATTAGAAACTCGGCAAGGCAAGCGTTTAAGAGCAGTGACGAGACTTCTGAAATCACTGGAACAAAGACGGAATGCAACAAACTGTGCTGCTGCAGCACTGTATTCTTATTTACGCTCTTTACTCTCATCGCTCTGAAAAAGTTTGAATATAAATATAAATTCAGATTCAGGTCAAATTTAATTGCATATTCATTTAGAACGATAAAAAAAAAAATAAACCGACAACCCCTCATAATACCCGTTCAGAGTCTCATAGATTAAGCTGTACAAATAGGAACAATCTTAATACTGATATGTATCCATATGAGTTGTTAGCTATAACTTATATTTGGCTGTATCCGTATATTTTACTAATGTAAACACCATTTTTTCTTAACTTTTGGAACACTGAAAAAACTCGTATCTGTTGATTCTACTCTCTGTGGTTGTCTGTTTGGGATACTGTGTACTGTGTCTCCACCTGGTGGTCAAACTAAGCTGAACCGATCAATTCAAGTGCTCCCCCCTACAAAGAGTCTGGCGTTAGTTTACTGACTGAACAGCGTCCAGACTCTTTAAAGACATTTTATGTCTTGGCACTGAACCTTTCCAAAATTTTCTGCTGCCGATGATTCAATGGTCTCTTCAGGCTACCTGAGCTATTACTGGATAGAGGTCCATCTTTTACACTGGATAGTAAACCACAAGACATCAAACCCAGAACTGACAAAGAAATGGGCTGTACTTGTGTTTGGAATTAATTTTATGTATAGATATTTTTTTCTTTGTCGTTTTTAAACCTTTGTCTATTTTAATTCGATTTTCATGTTTTCTTTAAATGTTTAAAATCGTAACATCTTTTCTCCCTTTTCAGCTGAGCACAATCTAAGTGACCATGGGATTCCTGGAGACACATCTCGTTTTGGGGATTGTCTTACTAGGGGTGTTTTCAGGTTTGTTTCAGTTTGTTTCATTAAAAAAAAACATATATATGTGATTATATGGGATATAACTATATATGGGATTGTTTTTTAATGTTTTTGAAAGAAGTTTCTTCTGTTCACCAAGACTGCATTAATATTGTGTAATATTGTGAAATATTATTACAATTTAAAATAACTGTTTTCTATGTGCATATATTTTAAAATGTAATTTATTCCTGTGATGGCAAAGCTGCATTTTCAGCATCATTACTCCAGTCTTCAGTGTCACATGATCCTTCAGAAATCATTCTAATATGCTGTTTTGATGCTTAATAAACATTTATTATTATTATTATCAATGTTGAAAACAGTTTTACTGTATTATATATATATATATATATATATATATATATATATATATATATATATACTAATATGTATCACTGCTATCTTAAAGCTACAATACTACAATATAATTAATTAAATACATGAAATATTTCCCTGCAGATGTTTCAAGACCTTGGCCAGTTATTAATTCAGACAAAGAGGAATTTATTCTGACACCTCACTCAGAGTTCAACATCACTTGCTCCGGAGTAAGCAGAGTAAGATGGCTCGAGCCATTACCGCCCAACAGTGAAGTGCATTCCGGCTTTAATCACAGTACTTTGGTGATCACTGACGTTGTGGCCTTAAACACGCGTTCCTACTTCTGTGCATGTGTGGATCAACCTGAAAACTACACTGATATCTACATTTTTGTTCCAGGTACATTATTGTCCACGATTACTGAATATATTACAAATAATTAGCTCATTATGCATTTGTAAAAAGAACTCCCACCTCTTGTTCCACAGATCCTGAGGTTCCATTCGTGTCTGAACCTATTTTTGAGACAGACGATCTGGTCGTAACTATCCCCTGCCTCGCTACAAACCCAAATTCTCAAGTGATTCTCAGAGACCTGCAGAGTGGGAATGAGGTTTCTCTGTTATACGACCACAAAATGGGCTTTTTCGGCATATTATCACCAGGCCAATACGTTTGCGAGACGAGCGTGAATGGCAAAGCAGTTCAGAGCAGCGTTTATACTGTGACAGATGACACAGGTAATTAATGCACAACAAATAATTAAACATTCAGAGTGTTTATTTTATTAGGTTAAACTTTAGTCCACTTTAGACATACGGACACCGCGATTTTGCCAAATAAGATCAAATATATTTTGTTGATCCTGGAACAACATTCCTGTCCGAAAATGTAGTCCTAACCCTATCCCTACCTCTAAACTTAACCCTACCCATAACTTTTCCCTAAAATCAGAGGGAAATGTTAAGTGAATAACACTGATGTAGAAGCACCTAACCCTGGTTGTAAGCCTAAACTTGACATTAACTGTAAACTTGTCCCTCAAATCTGATTGGAATGTTGTTCCAGGATCAACAAGGATGTTTATCCAGGAACATTATCTATCTATCTATCTGTCTATCTATCTATCTATCTATCTATCTATCTATCTATCTATCTATCTATCTGTTTACGAACTTTATTCATCTAGTTAGAGTATTAGTAGACTGTTGGGTTAGGGATAGTAGAACAAGTTTACATGTACTTTAAATACTTTACTCATATACTAATACTCTAATGACTGGTAGTTGACATGTAGTTGCAAAGTTACTTATAGTTAGTAGAATGTTTAAAGTGGACTATCGGAATAAAGTCTTATCTTTTATTAAAATTTCAGTCGGTATAGTGGGTCATTTTTGTCAAGTGAAACATTAGTTCATAGCTTTGGCATTACATGAGTACCAAGGGAGATGACAAATTCTTGTTGACGAAGAGTGATGACATTTTGATTTAGGGTGGGCTTACACACACTTGCTTCACTCTGGATCATCATACACTGTACGTAACTCATGAGAAGAATATTTAGAGGCTGTTGAAGGCCACAGCATAAGGAATTTTTACAGCAATAAACTGAAATGATTGAAAGACTGATTGGGTGTTTCTGCATTGGTCTTGGACTCAGTTTAAGTCCTTGCGTCAAGTAACTGTTCCTGTTTTCACTTACACATGTTTTTATTATTAACAAGACTATTAAGCATAAATGAGTTTAATCGCAGCATTGTTCATTTTTGGAATGATTTTGATTGTATTGAAGATGACGATGATGAAGATCAGGAATGGAATATAAATGAAGAAGAAGCGCAGGGCTTCTACATACAACTAAGAGCCAGTATGGAGGATGTGAAAGATGGGGACTCTGTCAATCTCACCTGCGAGACCCCTCCTGGGAAGGATTTCCGCCAGCAGTGGCTGCATCCCCAAAAACAGGCAAGAACCTCATCTGTTTTTTTTTCTCTCTCTCTCTCTCTCTCTCTCTCTGTTTTGTACTTACCTAATATAAGCAAAGCAGGCTTCTCTGAAACTCTTCTCCTTCAATCTTTATGTAGCAATAGGAGGGAAATGAAAAATTTCATCTTTAAAAAGGTGAAGGTAGAAACCTCAAAGGAAAGAAGTGACACTAATTTACTGTGTACTTTGACCTATGACCTGCACGTCCTGTGAGGGTTCAAGACAGATGTGTGTTTTTTCCGGTCTTGTGAATCCACATGTGTGTGGAAACAGAGAAAAAGTTGCATGAACATGTTTATGGAAGGATTCTTCCGAAATAAAAGATGTCTGATTGTTAGTTTTAGTTAGTTTTTAGTTAATATTTTTGTGTGTTTGATCATTAATGTGAGTTTTAAATCAAAAGGTGTTTGTTTGATTGTTAGTTAGTTAGTTAGTTGTAATTTTTGTATGTGTTTCATTAAGAATGCAAATTTCAAATCAAAAGATTTAGTTAGTTTGTTAGTTGTCATTTTTGCAAAAAATGAATGTGAGTTCTAAATCAATTAGTTAGGTAGTTGGTTTGTTTGTTTGTTTGTTTGTTTGTTTTAGTTGTTGTAATTTTTGTTTATTTGATGGTGAATATGAGTTCCAAATCAAAGTATTTTTGTTTGTTAGTTGTATGTATTTGATGATTAATGTAAGTTCCACATCAAAATATTTAGAGTTATCAATGAGTATTTGATGTTGAATATGAGTTCCAAATCAAAGTATTTTTGTTTGTTAGTTGGTTGGAATTTTTGTATGTATATGATGATTAATGTGAGTTCTAAATCAGTTAGTTCGTTAGTTTTTGTTTTAGTTGATGGTTAATATGAGTTGCAAATCAAAGTATTTTTGTTTGTTACTTGTATGTATTTGATGATTAATGTAAGTTCCACATCAAAATATTTAGAGTTATCAATGAGTATTTGATGTTGAATATGAGTTCCAAATCAAAATATTTTTGTTATTTAGTTAGTTAGCTAGTTCGTTAGTTAGTAAAGCCGAGGACACACTTAACGATTGTAAGAACGATTATGAATGTAAATTGATACTTATGACTGATCGCACTCAAACGGGTCCAGTCAGAGCCAGTTGCGTTCAGTCGGCGATTACAGTCGGTGTTCAAATTCCTTGTGTAAGTATTTAAATCTGCTTCAGCCGCAAGAAACAATCGCTGTGTGTTGAGCACAGTCTTAGAATGTTTTAGCTAGTCGTTAAATGTGTGTCCGGCTTTAGTTAGATGTAATTTTTATGTTTATTTGGTAGTTCCAAATCAAAAAATGCCAGTTCGTTCGTTCAGTCAGTGGATGGATGGATGGATGGAATTTTTATGTTTATTTGGTTGGGAGTTCCAAATCAAAAATGCCAGTTAGTTAGTTCGTTCGTTTGTTTCATTAGCTTTGTGTGTGTTTGCTTGAAAGTGTGAATGGATCATGTAGCTCACCATCCATGTTTGTTTTAAATGAGTCTGTCAGAAGGATTATCTGAGAGGCATTGGTTTTTGAAAACAGTGTCAAATTGTGTAAAGAGGTTCCAAGTCCTTGTCTGGACTGGAGCCGTGTCGGGTTCTGCTGGGGATGTTTATGATGAGTTTGCTGCGCTTGTCTGATTACAGCCCTTTAAAAGACTCGTGTAGAGCTGATTTATCTCCAGCAGTTTGCACTGAAATATGGATACAGACTAGTCCTGGAAGAAAATATGTGTTACAGAGACTAAAGTACATCTTTGCAAAGTAAAGGCTGATATAAAAATGGAGTAGATAAAATAGATTATAGAAAAAAAAAAGAAAAATCCTGCAACTGATGCCTATCATCATTCAACATCCATAATAAACATGCAATGTGTGTAATATTGCTTTTTACTTTGTTCTCTCACTATTCAGGCCAGAGAGGCTGTTCCGATAAAGTTAGCTTTCCCAGACAAGGTTCAGTACATCCTCAAAATTCCAAAAGCCTCTGTGGCAGACACTGGACTCTATGAGTGTGCTGTAACTGACCAATCCACTGGACAAACCAAGTCCATCAGCCTGGGGATCACAGTCCACGGTATGTACTTCCCTTTCTCACTTAGATTCTGCACACCTCTGCTTTCACCATTAAAACCAGTAAACGGAGATGGGATGAACAGATGTGGGGAAGACAATCAATCAATGTTCTTTCTTTCTTTCTTTCTTTCTTTCTTTCTTTCTTTCTTTCTTTCTTTCTTTCTTTCTTTCTTTCTTTCTTTCTTTCTTTCTTTCCATAGAGAGCTCTTTTGTGGAAGTAATATCTAATGGTATCGGGCCAGTGGAGGTTACGTCTCTTCTGGACGAAAAAGAGTTCACCATTTACATTGATGCTGACCCTGAGCCAAAGGTCAGGTGGTTTAAAAATGGCATTCTGCTGGATGACCGCTACATCTCCACCAAAACCACTCATCTGAGTGGCCTCAGGTAGAATTTCACAGAATTGCTCACAAAATAGACAATATTTTAACTGATTTTTACTGATAATATTTCTATGAAACATATTATAATATATGAATATATTTCTGTTAAGGTTTTATGGGCACACTTTTTATTAACCTAAATAAATAAATAAATAAATGCTATAATTTTTTGAATATTAAAAATTATTATTTTTTAATATTCAAAAATTAGCATAAAATATTTAATAAATAAATACTGTAGAAATGTATTTTTATATATATATATATATATTTTTAAAAAATCAAATAATAAATACTATTAAAACTATTTTTATTTAAAAATGAACATTAACCTAAATAAATTAATTAATACTGTTAAAAAAGTTTTTTCATTTTTAAATATTCATGCAACTTCAAATGTTATAAATATATTAGTATATATAGAAATGATTATACATTGAGTTAGATTAATAATAGCTATATAAGTTTTGTTAGTTCATGATATCTATAATACATTAACCTTTGTTAACAAACTGAACCTTATTGTAAAATAATACCACTGAAAAAACTGTAATGATTACAGTATGTCTTTTTCTTACGAAGGTATGAGAATATTCTGGTCCTCCACCACCCCATAGAGGAGGACAGTGGCATCTATGAGGTTGTTGCGTCGACTGGCTCCAGGACTTCAAAATTTGCATTCAAACTGCTGGTTGAAGGTATGATTATACAAAATGAAGTGCCTGCAATGATTCAGAAACCCAAATCTAAAGCACTGGTATTTATGACATGTGTATAAGAAAATCAAATACTTGTTCATCTCATGATCAAAGTGTTTTTTTGTACAGCCATGTACCCAGTGCTGCCACAGTCAGTGCTGGCTCCAGTGATGTGGCCCCAGAGGGAGAGCATGGAGGTGTCTCTCCACTCAACTTTCCGACTCACGTGTCGAGGTCAGGCCGAACTCGCTTGGCGCAGCCCTGTTTATCTTCATGATCAGACCAACTCTGAAAAGAAAGGACTCTTCATCTCCACTGTGACTATTGACAATGCGACAGCCGCTCATACAGGAGAATACATCTGCTACTATGAGTTCAGCAACAACACTGAAGAGACTATCATCTACATTTATGTGCCAGGTAGGTACTGATTTGTTTTTTTGCCCCTCTTATTGTACAAGCTGGATTGTTGCAGTGATGTTGTTTGAAAAAATATATATAATATGTTATTATGAAGGCTTTTGTATTGAATTTCTTCCCTGAAAACATTTTGATCCATCAACACACACAGATCCACAAACGCCGTTTGTACCATCCATGGCCCCTTTTGAAAACCATGTGCTGACGAGTCATGATGAAATGGAGATTCCGTGCCGCGTGACAGACCCCAGCACCAGTGTCTCTCTGATTCACATTGACACCGATCAGGTTCTGCCCAGCGTCTATGACAGCAAGAGAGGTTTCGTTGGCCTCTTCGGCGCTGGGACATATGTCTGCAGGGCCCTCATTAATGGACAGGAGCATGACAGCATACAATACATTGTTCACGGCTGGACAGGTGAGAATGCGTTTGATTTTGTGAATGGCAGGTGGTATCTTTCAATGCAAAAATCAGTGCTTTTGTTTTATTTTACATTTAAAAAAAAATCTAAATATTCTATTGTTAAAACATTTGCCATTGGGTTAGAAACACACACACACACACACATATACATATATACATATATACATACAATACTGTGCAAAAGTCTTAGGCCACCATTAGATGTTGTTTTAGCAATGATATAATGACCATATATAATTATTTCTCAGTCTTTTTATTAGAACATAACCAGAAAATACAGTACATTTGTATGCAGTATTAAAAAAAACAGAAGAAAAAAAATCAGAAAAAAATGCTTTTATTGGCTAAAGTGGCAAGTATTTAGTGACTTCCCCTTACAATTGAGCAATAGCAGGAACCTGGCATTCTTAAACCTAAATGGAATGGAAAAGGACTGGAAGGCCATGAAAACTTTCAAAATCTGATGAGAAGTTTTTTTTATTTTTTTACATTTTGTGTACATATTTCATTTGTATCTTAATAAAGAGACTGAAAAATAAATATGGATGGTCATTAAACCAATAAAACAACAAAGCTGGTGGTGGCACACTACTGAATATATATATATATATATATATATATATATATATATATATATATATATATATATATATATACAGTCAAACCAAAACTTATTCAGACATTTTTGATATTTTTGATATATTTTTACTAGTGGGTGCAGGACACTATAAATCATTTATGTAAGTGAGCATAGCAAAATAAAATAAACTGCGACATATTATACCCAAAAATTCTTCATACAGTGGACTACCAGTAAAATTGATTAAAAAAAATTGGAACCAAAAATTATTCAGACACTTTGACCTGACCATGTTTTGTTTAAGTGTTATCTGACATAATATATTTATTGATTTAACTCTGAGATCTTGTCATATTTTATTATTTTTTTAAACTATAGTGAATAAACTGTATTAATGAACGAAATGTTCAAGGTGTCTGAATACATTTAGGTTTGACTGTATATATATACACACCTAGTTCAGTCATGAAACTCTAGAAGGTGCAGGCTGATAGGTCCTTTACACGCAATCTGCAAGCAGTCACACCTCATGGCACAAGATGATTGGCCTCTGCTGATCCTGCAGCCAATGAGATTGCTTGCTCAGCATTGTTTGCTGTAAGCTAGTCCTGCATCAGAGTTCTTCTGAAACCCTCCACCTCCCCATCTCCACCTCCTTAGATCAGGATTGATGTATGTCTGTTTATGCAGCAGCAGCATATCCCACATACTCACAGCAGTGTGTCTGTGTATCTGTTAGCAGTAGCAATTCCATACTTGATCTGCAGCAGCAGCGTAGCCTTCTAGTCCTAGTAGCCTCCTAGTCTGCCAAGACCAAATACATTAACGTTGCCATATTCAATAACATGCGAGTTGTATGAATTGAATGAGATTGAATGAATACGTTTTGTGTCTTCCCCTACCATGTACTGAACCAACTGAACTTGAAGTCATTATATTGTCTCTCAGGAGGGTCTGATTTGAGAGTCGAGCTACGAGCAGAGAAGAAGGCTCTTCTGGTGGGTGAGACCATCACTGTTGACTGTGTGGCCAGAGGCAGTGAGATGTTGGAGGACCACTGGAAATACCCTGGGAAACTGGTAAGATAAACTGCTCCAAAAAAGCAAAAACAAAAAAAACAAATACACTTCACATTCCTACAAATCTTGTTTAACCTAGATAAAATAATAAAAAAAATACATTTATATTCTGCCTCTGTCGTTCTCTCTCAGGCGGATCGAGGAGTAAAGACCGTAAAGGAGAATAAGCGAGATCTTGAGATCCATTATACTCTGACAGTGTCTAATGCCTCACCGAAAGACAGCGGCGTCTACGTCTGCTCCATCACTGACATTATGAGCAACGAGAGCCAAACCAAACATCTCACTATTACAGTCTATGGTACAGAGATCACATATACATTCACACAGGCACACGCTATAAAATACACATGATTTTCAATGCGTATGGCAGATTCGCACATATGCTTCATTTCAGTGACAGTGATTAATTTGCAGTCCTAATCTTCCCGTATGTGCAGATCATGAGTTTGTGCACCTAAATCCAGTGATTGGTCCGGTGGAGACTGCTAGGCTGGATGAGGTGCGAGAGTTCAGGGTGGACATAGAGTCCTTCCCTGCCCCCAAAGTCACATGGTTAAAGGATGGCTCCATCCTGGGAGATGTTGCTGCAGAGATCAGCTCCAACCTCCAGAAAATCGGCGAGACCAGGTGACCACGACTTCCTCCTCACCAACCTCATTTAAGCACTGTGGCTTGCTTACATGTTCTGCATTTACAATGACTAAAATTGCTGTACTTTAACATTTTCAATAATTAAAAGCTATTTTTGTGCTTAAATAGACAAAAAACACATCAACATTTATTTTAAAATTGTTAAGTTAAAGCTGTTGTGTGGTTTGTTCAGTTACCAGGGTGTGTTGACCCTGATCAGGGCTAAAGCGGAGGACAGTGGGAACTATACCATCAGGGCAGAAATAGGCAACCTGACTACCAGCTACAATTACTACCTTCAGGTTAAAGGTGGGACCTTTTCTTTTTTTTCTGTACCTGCAAATTGTTTCTGTCACTCTTTTCGTTTACCTACATTTACATGTGTTTGCTTTTGCCTCTGCTTGCTGTTGGTTTATCTCGGTGCACCTCTATATCTTTCTTCACCACTTTTTACATACATTTGTTTATGTTTTTCTTGTTGTCAACTGGAGGATCTTTGTCAAGCAATCTGTAGCTATGTGTACTTACAGTATAAGTGCAGGATGTCTTTGTTCTGTATGCGTTCAAAACAGAGGTGTAGAAAATATTGAAAATAATTACACCAAGTAAGGGTTTTTGCACAAAATAAACATTTAATCACAATTCAAGGCTCAAAAATAAAGCTGATATTAAATGGAAACTTCTGTCATGAAACCTGTTTGCTAAAGCATCAAACAAATCAATAATGTTTTGCACAGTATCATTTTCCAAATAAAGTGTATGAAGTCATAGCTTCCATGAAGTTATATTTGTATGCATTTCATTTCAAATTTTAAAAAAAGTAATAATTTATTTGTATTATATATATATATATATATATATATATATATATATATATATATTTTTTTTTTTTTTTTTTTTTTTTTTTTTTTTACTTTTTTAAACTTTTTTATATATTTTTGAATGTATTTGTAAAAGTAATTTATTTCTGTAAGGGCAAAGCATTTCTCCAGTCTTCAGTGTCACATGATCCTTCAGAAATCATTTTAATATGCTGATTTGCTGCTCAATGTTGAAAACAGATGCATAATGTTTTTATGGAAAACAATTTTTTCAGGGTTCTTTGATAAATAGAAAGTTCAAAAGAACATAATTTACTTGAAATATAAATACTTTATTGTCTTTATTGTCACTTTTGCATCTTTGCTGAATAAAAATATTAATTTATTTTTGTTGCCCCCCCCCCAAAAAAAAAATGTGGTGGAACCAGTGAATATGTTGGCAGGGGAAGTAAAAATCTGTCTCCTCTTACAGTTCCCCCTGTGATTGTGGACCTGATGGACATTCACCATGGCTCTGCTGCAGGTCAGGAAGTGGTGTGCACTGTTGGCGGCTCCCCGGCCCCTGACGTGGACTGGTATATCTGCAAAAACATTAAACAGTAAGCTTTCTTTCTTCTTGTTTTGCTCTGTTACCCTAAATACAGGTATTTGTGTCTTCCTTCCTTCATTCAGTCATCATTTCTCACTCTTTCCTTCTATAAAAGCAGTCCAAAGTAGGTGACACAGTCACATCCCTAGAGATTAAAGTCAAGTCACCATAATGACATTATGCTGACCTCACTTTTCTTTCTTCCACCAGCTGTGCCAACGATTCCTCCCAGTGGATGCCGCTTCCGATCAACTCTACGGACATCACTGTGGAATTTCAAATGAATGTGGACAACCACATTGAGAGTCACCTCATTTTCCACCATCTTGAGAGCACGATTGCTGTGCGCTGTCTGGCCAGGAATGACATTGGTGCCGTTTCACGGGAGTTAAACTTGTGTCAAATGGTAAGAGGCCTGTTCTTGTCTCTTTAGAGACTGCTGTTTGTAATTTTAAGAGTCAAAGTTGATTTTATAAACCAGTCCATTCATCTGAAGTTCTCTAAATATCTTAGTGCCACGGTTTGTCATGTGTTCACAGGGTAAACAAAGTTTCAAGCTGATTTGAAACTAATTTGAATCACAGGTGTACAGTTTATTTAGGGATGAATTCCTGGGAGTAGATTTGCACTGAGGTTATGTTTTGTTTGTTGAAATTTCAGTCATTGTAATGAAACGTCTCTGCATTTATGTGTTTGTGTGCGATTATTTGTTCATCATGGTGCTTTAAACTCAGCAAATGGTACTTTAGTAGTCCTTACATCTGTTAGCCTCATTTCATGCCTGTCTTATCGGGCTCCCCATGTCATTTTCCTGTGATAGATTCCTCAGGTGGACCATCCACTGCTTTTAGAAACAAATCCATATGTGTTTACACTAGTTTCTGTTGGCAGGGGTTTCGCTTCACTAAGTTACAGCTTAAATGAATTGCTCACACTGGGCACCTTGATTAAAGGGTTAGTTCACCCAAAAATTAAAATTCTGTCATTAATTACTCACCCTCATGTCGTTCCACACCCGTAAGACCTTCATCTTCGGAACACAAATTAAGATATTATTGATAAAATCCGAGAGGTATATGACTCCTCCATAGACAGCAATTTAACCACCACTTTCAAGGTCCAGAAAGGTACTAAAGACATCGTTAAAACAGTCGACATGACTGCAGTGGTTCAACCTTAACTTTATGAAGCGACGAGAATACTCAACAATCTCTTCTCTTCCCTGTCATTATCCTTTTGCAGTTGACGTAGTAAACACAGTGGCTCAGTATTGGCCGACACTGTTTACTTACGCAGCACAATGCATGCATGTGATGCTGACGCAGTAGCCGGCCAATAATGAGTTGGCGTTCTGACGTAGAACCTAGAAAAATGCTGAATGTAAAGAACATATGAGAATGACACAAAAGAGAAGATATTGTTGAATAAAGTCGTTATTTTTGTTTTGTTTTTGTGCACAAAAAGTATTCTCATCGCTTCATAAAATTAAGGTTGAACCATTGCAGTCACGTCGACTGTTTTAACGATGTCCTTTCTGGACCTTGAAAGTGATAATTATATTGCTGTCTATGGAGATTTCATCAAAAATATCTTGTGTTCCGAAGATGAATGAAGGTCTTATGGGTGTGGAACGACATGAGGGTGAGTAATTAATGACAAAAATTTCATTTTTGTGTGAACTAACCCTTTAACCAATATATGAGAGTGATGCAGTTCAAAATGTTTATACCTTTATGATGGCATTATAAGGTACATTAGTTTAGCTTTAGCTTAAGGAGTTGTCATATATCAGTTCTGTACCATATCCTTCCATATTTCCACCCTCCACTTCTTCATTGATGCTGGTGTGTTCAGGTCCGCACTCGGAGCTCACTGTGGCTGCTGCTGTTCTGGTGCTGCTGGTCATTGTCGTCATCTCACTCATTGTGCTGGTCATTATCTGGAAACAGGTACTCACTCATTCATCCACTCACTCATTCACATTGGCTCATTTATTTACTCTATCACTTGCCCATTTACTCATTTATTCACACTGACTCATTGACTCAACCATTTACTCAACCATTTACTCAACCATTTGCTTACTTACTCGACTATTTACTCACTAAGTCACTCACTGAAACGCTTATTCAATTGTTACTTGCACTGCCAATCAAATGATTGGTGTCCGTAAAAAATTAAGAAATGAATACTTTTATTCAGCAAGGATGCATAAATTTGATCAAAAGTGACAGTAACTCATCAAAAATGTATTAGAGTTTACACAAAAATATTAAGCAGCACATCTGTTTAACATTGATAATCAAATCAGCATATTAGAATGATTTCTGTAGGATCATGTGACACTTAAGACTGGAGTAATGATGCTAAATATTCAGCTTTGCCATCACATGAATAAATTACATTTTAAAATATATTCAATTAGAAAGGTTATTTTGCACTGTAATAATATTTTACAATATTATTGTTTTACTGTATTTTTGATCAAATAAATTTAGCATTGGTGAGCGTAAGAGACTTTCAAAAACATTGAAAATGTTACTGACCTCACACTTTTTTAATGGTAATGTACCTGTTTACTCATTCACTCACTCATTCACCCACCAACTTATCTGTTCAGACATTCACCCACTGATGCATTCACAAATCCCCAAATTCACTCTCTTATATCCATTCTTGTAGTCACTCATACACATTCAAGGTATGACTAGATATAAAGGGATAGTTCATCCAAAAATGAAAATTCTGTCTACATTTACTCACTCTCAAGTTGTTCCAAACTTTTAAACTTAAACAAGATATTTTGAAGAATGTCAGTAACCAATTTGATGGGCCCCATTGACATCCATAGTATTTTTTTTTTTCATACTGTGGAAGTCAGTGTAAACCATCAACTGTTTAGTTACCCATTTTCTTCAAAATATATTCAGAATTTTCATTTTTGGGTGAACTATCCCTTTAATGCATTGACACAGTCATGTTAGCTTGTCTGAGGGTGAGATTCAGTGAAATGAGATTATAAATTGCACATATGTCACTTTATTTGTGTGTGAATGACACTGCTCACCTCTCAGCCTGAGTGTGGAACAGCTTGATTGTCCTCCAGTATCTGTAAGCTCTGTTACGGAATATATAAGAATCACTCTCTCCTTCTGCACCTGTGTTACAGAAACCACGTTACGAGATCAGATGGCGTGTGATTGAATCGGTCAGTCCGGATGGTCACGAATACATATATGTCGATCCCATGCAGCTTCCATATGACTCCCGCTGGGAGTTCTCTCGGGATAGCCTTGTTCTGGGTGAGTTAAAGTTGTAGTGAATCAGTCCACCATGATCTTGTGTGGTTCAGCCATCTTTAAGTGACATTTTGTTGTGGTTGTGTGCTTGATAGGATTGTGGTTTTGTAATCCGTCCTCATCACAATCTACTGCACAGATTCTATTTAGGTGATTTGTGTGGTGACTGTTTGAGGTTTTTGACTCAAACATCCAAAATGGTCTTGCACAGGAAACCACTGTGGTAATACTGAAAGTTACAGAAAGCGCTTTGTGTTTGCATGCTCTCTTACACTAGATAATGTTTCTGTGGCATCCTCTGGTTATGCAAATGAATGAAAAGTTTGTGTGTGTGTATTGCAGGCCGTGTCCTGGGCTCAGGAGCATTTGGGAAAGTGGTGGAGGGCACTGCTTATGGACTTAGTCGTTCTCAACCTGTGATGAAAGTGGCAGTAAAAATGCTTAAACGTGAGTTAATTGAATATTTAACTAGTAGTTCTGATTTGCCATATATAAAATGCATGGTGGCAGACAGTCTTTGGGGTAACGCATTACAAGTAACTTAAGTTACGTAATCAGATTACTTTTTCAAGTAACTGGTAAAGTAACAAATTACTTTTCAATTTACAACAAAATATCGAAGTTACTTTTTCAAATAAGTAATGCAAGTTACTTTTTCACATTTACTGACTGACATCTCTCCTGTCCCCTTGTTGAGAGAAATAAAGTGCAGAGGTGTGGTGTGCGCTGTGTGAACATGATGATTATTGTAGTATACTAATAAGCAAAAATTACTTTAGATTAGTTTTAGAAATAAGAGTGTTGAACTTCCTTCTCCTGTATCCAATTCTTCTTTAATCCAGAATGGCAGCATAGCTGAAAGGTTTGTTTGAGCTGCGCCCTCTACTGTACAGGCGTAAATATGCATTTCCTTCAGCCTAAGGCTTATTCATTTCACTTTTGGTGTGAAAGGGCCTTTACATGTGCCAAAAATATAACTTTTCTGTTGTTATTAAAAAACAAGGAAGCCCAGCTTCAACCAAAAGTAACGCAATAGTAATGTAACACATTACTTTTCATAAAAAGTTACTAAGTAACGCAATTACACTGAACAAAATTATAAACTAACACTTTTGTTTTTGCCCCCATTTTTCATGAGCTGAACTCAAAGATCTAAGACTTTTTCTATGTACACAAAATATTGTTCACAAATCTGTCTAAATTTGTGTTAGTGAGCACTTCTCCTTTGCCGAGATAATCCATCCATTTCACAGGTGTGGCATATCAAGATGCTGATTAGACAACATGATTATTGCACAGGTGTGCCTTAGGCTGGCCACAATAAAAGGCCACTCTAAAATGTGCAGTTTTATCACACAGCACAATGCCACAGATGTCGCAAGTTTTGAGGGAGCGTGCAATTGGCATGCTGACTGCAGGAATGTCCACCAGAGCTGTTGCCCGTGTAATTGAATGTTCATTTCTCTACCATAAGCCGTCTCCAAAGTCGTTTCAGAGAATTTGGCAGTACATCCAACCAGCCTCACAACCGCAGACCACGTGTAACCACACCAGCCCAGGACCTCCATATCCAGCCTCTTCACCTCCAAGATCATCTGAGACCAGCCACCCGGACAGCTGCTGCAACAATCGGTTTGCATAACCAAAGAATTTCTACACAAAATGTCAGAAACCGTCTCAGGGAAGCTCATCTGCATGCTCGTCGTCCTCATCGGGGTCTCGACCTGACTGCAGTTCGTCATCGTAACTGACTTGAGTGGGCAAATGCTCACATTCGATGGCATCTGGCACTTTGGAGAGGTGTTCTCTTCACGGATGAATCCCGGTTTTCACTGTACAGGGCAGATGGCAGACAGCGTGCATGGCGTCGTGTGGGTGAGCGATTTGCTGATGTCAGCGTTGTGGATCGAGTGGCCCATGGTGGCGGTGTGGTTATGGCATGGGCAGGCGTATGTTATGGACAATGAAAACAGGTGCATTTTATTGATTGCATTTTGATATCGTGATGAGATCCTAAAGGGCCCATTGTTGTGCCATTCATCCACGACCATCACCTCATGTTGCAGCATGATAATGCACGGCCCCATGTTGCAAGGATCTGTACACAATTCCTAGAAGCTGAAAACACCCCAGTTCTTGCATGGCCAGCATACTCACCGACATGTCACCCATTGAGCATGTTTGGGATGCTCTGGATCGGCATATACGACAGCGTGTTCCAGTTCCTGCCAATATCCAGCAACTTCGCACAGCCGTTGAAGAGGAGTGGACCAACATTCCATAGGCCACAATCAACAACCTGAGGAGATGTGTTGCACTGCGTGAGGCAAATGGTGGTCACACAAGATACTGACTGGTTTTCAGACCCCTCCGGACTCCCCCAATACAGTAAAACTGGCCTTTTATTGTGGCCAGCCTAAGGCACACATGTGCAATAATCATGCTGTCTAATCAGCATCTTGATATGCCACAACTGTGAGGTGGATGGATTATCTCGGCAAAGGAGAAGTGCTCACTAACACAGATTTAGACAGATTTGTGAACAATATTTGAGAGAAATAGGCCTTTTGTGTACATAGAAAACATTTTAGATCTTTGAGTTCAGCTCATGAAAAATGGGGGCAAAAACAAAAGTGTTGCGTTTATAATTTTGTTCAGTGTAGTTACTTTTTAGGGAGTAACGCAATATTGTAATGCATTACTTTTATTATAACTTTACCCTACACTGGTGGCAGAGTATTTGTTTACAAGCAGATAATTTGATAATAACAGCAATACCTCATCTATGCATTATGATGATTAATGATACTGAAAGCTCATTTTTGTTGACAATATGGTAATATAACTGGTAATATGATTGCTTCCTCAGCGACAGCACGCTCCAGTGAGAAACAGGCTTTGATGTCAGAGCTGAAAATTATGACCCACCTGGGCCCTCACCTAAACATCGTCAATCTTCTGGGAGCGTGCACTAAATCAGGTGAAAATGCACAAACACACAGATAACAAAGACAAACAGGCGGTCTCTAGGGTGGTGTCTTCTTGGTTTGTGGGTTTTTATTGTGTGGCATTTTAACGGGCAGAGTTAAGTGCAATGTAGAACTTTAACCTCCTGCTTTTAGACATTTTACAAGTCTCTGATAAGATTAGACTAGTTTTATTAACACTGCTCTCACTCTTTCTCTTTCTTTTTGACCATTTCTCTTTTCAGGACCAATCTACATTATCACAGAGTATTGTTTCTATGGAGACCTGGTGAATTACCTGCATAAGAACAGAGATGGTTTTCTCAGCCGCCACACAGAAAAGGGCAAGAAAGATCTAGACATCTTTGGCATCAACCCAGCCGATGAGAGTAGCAGGAGGTCAGCCAACACATACACCCACACAAAAGATGTGATTTGCTGCATAATAAGAATGTAGTTTTTAGGTCAAAACATGATGTTAGGGATTTTTTTTATTTAGCTCTTTAATCTGATTGAAGATTAAGAATGTCAGGATTTCAGTCTAATTGGGTAAGTGAAGTTATTTATGAGAGGAGAGAGATAACAGACAAGTAAAGAGGTACAGTGAGCTGCCTCTTCGTATTGCCTATATATAACACTATCCTTAACCCTCTTGTGCTCTTTGTGTGGTTTCAATGAAATCAATATACTATATTTAAATCCGATTTACTTTTTTTTTTTTATTTAATATTCTGTATTTTTAGGGGATTTTATGGTACTAAATTATATTTATTCAGTAGTTTTGAGCATAGACCTGAAAATGAAATTTCCAACTTAAACTGTCATAAATCTTGAAAGCTTTGGAGCACAGACTTAAGTCTCTTTTTAAAGATGACACTTGGCAGATTATTGCTGAAGTGAAAAGTAAAGTTTAAATAAGTGAACTTAAAAAACAGTTATAGAATTTTACGTTCATTGTTATGAAAAATGCACAGAAATACTTTTTTCAATTTTTATATGAAATATATATTTTCCAAAAGACGTTTGACTGTAAAACTGCATGAAAATCAAATCCATAAATGTAAACAAGTTGTTTATGTCAATTTTGCCAATTAAGTCAATTTTGAGCTTGATATCTCAAAAAATGAGCTTTCAGTAAGATTTTGTTTGGGCGCAGTATAAAAAATTTACACTAGATGAAATTTGTTTCTCATTCATTTCCAATGCGGTCATTTTTGACTGCGAGGAGTACAAGTGTGATTATCAGGACTGTTTAAGCATTCTCTAAGAGGTGATTTTTGAATTATGTCCATGATTTTTTTTTTTTTTTTTTTGTGTTCACATTGCAAGTGCCAAAACCTTTACAAAGTTTCGTACCATTCCGATGAAGTAAAAAAAAAAAAAAAAAAATGAAGCATAACATTATTCTGTCAAAAAGCACAAGAGGGTTAAAGACTTCCTCTTTTATATAAACTACAGATTTGGAATGCTCTAAATTGCCGGTATCTTGCATGGCACAAAAATAGCCCAGGAAACTCAACTTCATAGAGTTAGACTTCCAGTACTTACAGCATTAGTATGTTGCTAAGCTAATACACACACACACAAAAAAAAAAAACACTGCTCACACAAATATTGGCAAAATAATCTATTTATTGACACTTTTTATTTATAATCAACATTTCTCTGAGGCAACGTCATTATAGTATTATATTATCTTTAATGTATTTATTTTAAATTAAAGTATTATATTATCTTAAAGGTGCCCAAGAATGCTTTTTCACAAGATGTAATATAAGCCTAAGGTGTCCCCTGAATGTGTCTGTGAAGTTTCAGCTCAAAATACCCCATAGATTTTTTTTAATAAATTTTTTTAACTGCCTATTTTGGGGCATCATTAACTATGCACTGATTTTTTTCAGCGCGCCGCCCCTTTAATTCGCGTGCTCCCTGCCACACGAGCTCTCGATTTATATTACAGCACATTTACAAAGTTCACACAGCTAATATAACCCTCAAATGGATCTTTACAAGATGTTCGTCATGCATGCTGTATGCATGCTTCGAATTATGTGAGTAAAGTATTTATTTTGATGTTTATATTTGATTCTCTATGAGTTTGAGGCTGTGCTCCGTGGCTAACGGCTAATGCTACACTGTTGGAGAGATTTATAAAGAATGAAGTTGTGTTTATGAATTATACAGACTGCAAGTGTTTAAAAATGAAAATAGCGACGGCTCTTGTCTCCGTGAATACAGTAATAAACGATGGTAACTTTAACCACATTTAACAGTACATTAGCAACATGCTAAAGAAACATTTAGATAGACAATTTACAAATATCACTAAAAATATCATGCTATCATGGATCATGTCAGTTATTATTGCTCCATCTGCCATTTTCGCTGTTGTTCTTGCTTACCTAGTCTGTTGATTCACCTGTGCAGATCCAGACGTTACTGGCTGCCCTTGTCTACTGCCTTTCATAATGTTGGGAACGTGGGCTGGCATATGCAAATATTGGGGGCGTACACCCCGACTGTTACGCAACAGTCGGTGTTATGTTTAGATCCGCGTGTTTTCCGGAAGTCTTTTAAACAAATGAGATTTACATAAGAAAGAGAAAGCAATGGAGTTTGAAACTCAATGTATGTCTTTTCCATGTACTGAACTCTTGTTCAACTATGCCAAGGTAAATTCAAATTTTGAGTCTAGGGCACCTTTAATAGTATTATAGTATTATATTATCTTTAATTTATTTATTTTAAATTTTAGTACTTCAACTTAAACTCATTTTATTTACATAAGTTGCCAAGGCAAAATCTCAAATTTTCACTGAAGTTTTTTAAGTTTTTTTTTTTTTATATAAAATATTTATATTTTATTTAATTTCAGCCATGAGCAGAATATATTAAGTGCTGCCTTAATTTGACCAAAATGTGGTATCTTAGGAGGCAACATTATTAAGTTGCTCACAAGGTTTTGGAACAAAACAAAAGTGGTACATATGTCACCTTTCAGAGAATGCTCAGGAGGTTACTGGCCATATGATGTAAACCACTGTGAGAAGATTGGTGATCTAATCTCTGCACATTCACTTACAGAACACATCAGATCTTTCTGATGACCTACTATAAGATGATCTAATCATTCATTAGCATGGCCGACAATACACATAGTCTGAGTGTTTTCATTTGACATACACAGCATGATGTTCTCCCCTGACTTATTATTTCTGTATTTATGTGTGTGTGTGTGCAGCTACGTCATCCTGTCTTTTGAGGGGAAAGGTGATTATATGGACATGAAGCAGGCAGACACCATGCAATACGTCCCCATGCTGGAAATGAGTGAAGCTTCAAAATACTCTCCCATCCAGAGATCAGACTACGACCATCCTCCCTCTCACAGACAGTTAAATGGTAAGAGAACAATTTTAAAGGAATAGTTCACCCAAAATTTAATATTCTGTCATCATTTACTCTCCAATCACTTTAAAAAAGTATGCAAAAGCACCATAAAAGTATAAAAGTGCCTTCTGAAGTCATATGATAGCTTTGAGGAACTGATCAACCGATTCATTGAAAAGATCTGACTCCATGAATTATTTATTCCCGAATCATGAACTTTCACCAAGCAGAGCACATGTCAAGATTAAGAGCAGAAAAACATCTAAATTTGAGACTATTAATTATACAAATTTACAAAGCTATTGTATGACTTAAAGAAGTTTGAAAGTTTGAAAGCTCATTGAAATTGCATTGAAAAGAACATGAAAAACTATTTTCTCCCTGTGTGTTGTCTGGAAAAAAGAAAGTCATACAGGTTTGGAAGAACATGAGGGTGAATAAATAATGACAGAGTATTTATTTTTGGGTGAACTATGTCTTTAACTATAAATCACATCTCCTCCTCTTTCCTTTTCCTGTTCTGTTTTCTCATTCTTAATCCTCCTGATTTTTTTCTTTTGGCACTTTATTTTTCGGTCAAACCCTCGTTTACTGCACGTACTCTGGTAGGTTTGGCATGTTGTGGTCTGGTTTGGCTGGTATTTGTAGGACACACACACACTGATGTTTAGCTAGTGATAGCAGAGAGGTCCACCCATGTCACTGCAGTCTGTGCACTCTGCAATTACAGATGGTAATTGTAGCTCAACCGTCTTAATGCATACATCTGCCTGCCATTCCTCAGACTTTACACTCACACAAAATCATTTTAAGCATGTAGTTCTCATTCAAAATGTGTTTGTGTGAACAACAGACAGTGAAGTTGAGAACCTTCTCTCAGATGACACCAATGAAGGCCTGACGACAGTGGACCTCCTCAGTTTCACCTATCAGGTGGCTCGAGGGATGGAGTTTTTGGCCTCTAAGAACGTAAGTTAAATCCTGTTTGTGCAGGATAACTGCCTAGTCAGTTTAGTCTGTAAACATTTGCTTCAAAACACTTTTGATCTTGCTTATACGTGCAGTTTAGACATAACATTGATTGAGACGTTACATTAAAGTGATTCTGGATGTCTTTGCGGAGGAGGCGACTTGATGGCAGGTTTCTATATTTGAGAAAATGGTCGCCTGTGGCTGTATAGTTAAAATACATAGGAATGAGGGTTTGCAGAACTTCCCTGGTAAACCGAAACCTCTCAGGAGAGAGGCCCAGCAGTGAAAATAATGATGCTGCTATCGTTTCATGTTATAGCAACTATTAATTAGACCTCTTGTTTAAAATTTGGTAACCTCATCTTACAAAGGTGGACTCTAGACCACCCTTGAAGAAAGATAGAGAGTGAGACTGAGGGAGAGAGTTGAGGAAAAGAGAGGAATATTCTAGAAGGACATTAGCTTCTAGATATTTCTTTGTTAAACTTATAAAATATTAGGACTGTTAAATAAAATAATATTTGAAATAAAACTGCTTGTAATTAAAAGAAATCCTGATAAATCTAAGTCTGTTAATCCTTTTGTGGTTTAAAAATGTCTTAACATTAATGATAATACTAAATTATATCAAATATAATGTCGGTATAGTATAAAGAGCTAAACAAATTTTTGAGCCTTTTGATGGGGCTGTAAGGGTACATGACAAAAGAACTGCGTAAGACTACATGGGATGAAGAAAAATGGGAAAAGATAAATAAATATGTTTGACCATCTCAAATAAATAACTTTTTCTATATAATACAACCCACTAAAACTGAACTGAAACTCTCTGTTCCAAACACACTCACTTGTTTATTCTGTTTTTCCCTCAGTGTGTACACAGAGACTTGGCTGCACGTAATGTCCTGCTGTCTCAAGGCAAGATAGTGAAGATCTGTGACTTTGGGCTGGCCAGAGACATCATGCACGATAACAACTATGTCTCCAAAGGAAGTGTGAGTGGTTGTCTTAGTCCTAATGTGGTGTTTTTGATTATTTGTTTTAGATTATAGATATTCCAGTGTTTTAACATGTCCAATTTTGGCAAAAAGAGCTGGAACAATCATCTTCTAATACTTTTTTGTCTCTCACAAACAGACCTTCCTTCCAGTGAAGTGGATGGCCCCTGAGAGTATTTTTGACAACCTTTACACTACACTCAGTGACGTCTGGTCTTATGGCATCTTATTATGGGAGATATTCTCTCTTGGTATGCTTAATATGACCATAGATTTGCTTAGAATTTATTTCCAAACTTTACAAATGACAAATGCACAGTACAGAATGTGTTTTTGTCGTTTCTGTAGGAGGGACGCCTTATCCTGGTATGGTTGTGGATTCCAGCTTCTACAACAAGATCAAGAGCGGATACCGGATGGCGAAACCCGAGCATGCTTCCAGTGATGTGTACGTTCCGTCTCGAATGTTTTGCTGCGCTTGGCTCTGGCTGGCGCAGATATCTAACCAATGCGCTGTTGTTTGTCGATGTGCAGCTATGAGCTTATGATGAAGTGTTGGAACAGTGAACCAGAGAAGAGACCGTCTTTCCACTGCCTGAGTGATATGGTGGCCTCTCTGCTGCCCTCAGGATATAAGAGGGTAAGTCTGCAACATGAACACTAGATTTCAAGTTTTCTCTCTTTTTATCATTCTCAAATAATCTCAGTTTTCTTTGAGATTAAATTATTTTTAGGAGAATATTTATCTCACCTTCTCACTCATTTACTAAAACTATTTAATTATTTCTGTAACTAAAATATTTGTGCTATAATTATAATTAAAGGTGCTAAAGAGGATCTTTTCGTCGACTGAGAAACCAAAGACTGTTACTGAGTTTTTGAAATGAGCGCATGCGTAAGAATTTCGAGGGAACGCCTCCCAAAACTCGTGCACGAGTATTGGAACATGAGTGTTTACCACCGGCATTCGCGTAAACGATTGGCTGATGTTTTTAAGGCCCTACCTCGTGCACAGATGATGTATATTAATATTATTACTTTCAGTGCACCTAATAAATAGTCTTTTATCAGTTAGTAAATACAGTTTCAAGTAATATTGCAAAAATGTATAAAGCAAAACATCCTCTTTAGCACCTAGATTTTAATATATATATTTTTTTTAATTCTTATCTAAAATAACAATGATTTTGAAAAAAATGAACAAATATGAACCAAAACTAATAAAAAAAAAAAATCTGATGTAGTAATTAATCTCTTCGAAGACATCTGATCCATGTATTTTGCCAAAAAGAACCACCAAATTAAACAAGATTAAAATTAGACAAAGTTATTGCGACTTTTTATCTCACAATTCTGACATTTGCAAGTTCACATCTCACAATTCTGACTTTGTCGAAATTACGTGATATAAACTCGCAATTGTGAGTTATAATGTCAGAATTGTGTGATATAGACTCGCAATTGCAAGTTATAATGTCAGAATTGTGAGATATAAACTCAGAATTGGACAGAATTGGACTTTACAGCTCACAATTGCGAGTTTATATCTCACAAATCTGAGAAAAGAAGTCATATCTTGCAATTCTGACTTTATTTCTCAAAATTGCAAGTTTATATCCCATAATTGTGAGTTTATAACTCGCAATTCTAACTTTATTTCTCAAAATTGTGTTATATCTTGCAATTCTGACGTTTATAACTAGCAATTGTGAGTTTATATCTCGCAATTCTGAGAAAAGAAGTTAGAATTGCTGGATGTAAATTTGCAATTGTGAGAAAGAAAGAAAGAAAGAAAGAAAGAAAGAAAGAAAGAAAGAAAGAAAGAAAGAAAGAAAGAAAGAAAGCATTTATTCCTTTTCTTTCTTTCTTTCTTTCTATTTATATTCCATTAAAACTATATAAAACTAAACTGAAAATGAAAACTATAATATAAAAATAAAATAGTGACATTTTATAAACTATAATAATATATCCCACCATGACCTAATAAATGGCCCAGATAAAAGTACGGTGGAAATGGCTTCCCACTTCCTGTAGCTTAAATGCAGTGTGTCAATCTAGGCTTTGAGGCCTTGGCCATGTCTATGTCATCATTGGCAACACCACCAGACCGCTAACAGAGATTAGCACACCAGTGCTCCAGCTGGCTAACGCCCCAACGCGGCAAAACCCAGCAGTGCTAATGACCAGGAGCATCCATTAGCGTCCGCCAGCTAGCCATAATTGCCCTATTAAACAGACACCACACGTGGTACTTCAAAACTCTGCTTCCCAGAGTCACATGGCCCAGGGAATAACTAGCTCCTGTTATAGCACCTTGGGCAGGGGTGTGGTGGGAAATGCGGTTCGTAAATAGGCCTGTAAGCCCTCAAGTAACCACAGAACGCTTGCAGAAATGGGGCAGAACATCACGGTTGAGCCGTGTTTATGGTGGCGTTGAAGTGCTATTTACAACTACCAGAAATTATTCAATTTCTCCCTCATTTCCTTCAGTACGGTGCATTATAAGAGAGAATGGCAAGCTTAATTTGAGATTAACTACAATGTTTATGTCACATAAACATAATCACTTTTCTATTCTATGCTCCTTTTTAAGGGTCAAGCCTCGAAGGGGCAAAGACCCCTAATGAAATCGTTAGTTTTCTTTATTATTATTCTGCTCATGAGTCTATGGCAGCCCATAGAACTGTATGGTAAAAAGTTTTGAAATTTGGCACACACATAGAGGACAGTCTGAAATGTTACCATAGCAATTTTGAGTTGCGTCCCAAATGACACACTATACACTATGCACTTATACACTATGTACTTATGCACTATGTACTCATCCATGTAGTGCGTGAATTGTATAAGGTTATTTAGTCATTTTTCAGTGTGAACACACTACTCGCACTATTTATACTTAAAAAAGTAATAGAATAGTGCATTAGTACGCAAATTGGGACGCACCTTTGGAGTCTCTACCTCAAACCCTCTAGCGCCACCAACAGTTCAAAGATTCACTCACAAAATGTTGGTTTTTTCGTCAACGAATTTGACTGCGAGCACGCAAAAATGGATTCGATGCTGTATCTTCACATTGATTTGATGTATTGACACCACACTTGGTATATGTCATTACAGGCATGACTTGGGGGTACATGCACAGAATTGTCACAGCGCCACCTACTGGTGCCGAGATAGGAAAAATGGCTATTTTTGCTTATAACTTTTTAATGTCTTGTCCTAAAGTCATGAGAATATCCAGTTTTCTTTGGTCGGCCATTTTGGGCGTCGGCCATTTTGAATTTTGTCATAAAATGCTGTTTTACAAATGCATTAATACATCGTTACGAAACTTGGTATGATTCATCAAGGCCAAAATTTGTCCGATTTGTATGAAATTTGGCATGTAGCATCTACAGACACTCATGACAAAAAGTTATTAAAAGATTTTTTAAAGACCCAACTGTTGTTTTATACTGCGTCAACAAATTTGACTGCGAGCACATCAAAATGGATATGCGGCTGTATCTTTGCAAAAGTTTTGTGTATTGATGTCATCACAGGCATGACTTTGAGGGTGCATGCAGAGTTTCGTCATAGCGCCACCTACTGCTCAGAAGTTATAAACCATGTTATTATGTTATAAGTGCTTTAACTGATGTAATTTAAACAGCTTTGAACCTCATGATCACAGATGTCCACAAATATTTCCTTTTCTCCCCTTATTCGGCTTGACCCCGTAATTGCTGTAATACTCTTTTATATTTTATTTGTATTATTTTTATATATTGCATTTTTTATATGATTTTTTTTTACATATTTGAATATTATTCAATTTATAACTTTTAATATTGTATTTATATTTCCCTTCCCAGTGTTATGAACGCGTGAATCATGACTTCCTGAAGAGCGATCATCCTGCTGTGACTCGGGTGCAGTGTATTGACAGTGATGATGATGCATACATGGGCGTGCTCTACAAGAACCAGGGCAAACTGAAGGACCGCGAGAGCGGCTTTGATGAACAAAGACTCAGCTCTGACAGCGGTTACATCATTCCTCTGCCGGACCTCGACCCGCTGTCAAATGAAGACTACAGCAAGAGGAATCGCCATAGGTACCCACCAATTACATCATATTCTCACTTTGGGGTATTAGGTTAGGATGATGATTCTTAAGAATTTTGGACATATACACTACAGTTCAAAAGTCTGGGGTCAGTAAGGATTTTTTTTATGAAATGGATACTTTTATTCAACAAGGATGCATTAAATTGATCAAAAGTGACAGTAAAGACATTTATAATGTTACAAAACTTACATATTTTAGTTTTGAACTTTCTGTTTCTCAAAAAATCCTAAAAAATTGTATTACCGTTTCCACAATAATATTAAGTTTTCAACCAAATCAGCATATTAGAATATCTGAAAGATCATGTGACACAAAAAAATTACTATTGACAATCTCATATCATAAATAGTATCAAAAAATTTCCATTACTCAGTACAATATAAAAATGACTGAATTGTCCTCTCTTTTTCTCTGTAGCTCTCAGACGTCAGAGGAAAGCGCAATAGAGACAGGCTCTAGCAGCTCCATGACCAAGCGTGAAGGAGAGACCCTGGAGGACATCACCTTGCTGGACGAGATGTGCTTGGACTCAGGAGACCTGGTGGAGGACAGTTTCCTGTAAGAGAAAGATGCAAAGAGAGAGAGAAAGACATCTTCAGACAAACATTCCTCTGATTCATTACAAGTTCATGGATCTCTCTCTGCATCCTTCCATCATATTTTCCTCACTACACTCTCCTGGAGCCTTCAGAAGAAGAAAAAAAAAAAACTTTGATGCGTGAATGTCATTGATGTTTTTGGATTAGACATCGCCCTCTACAGGTCTGGAGGAATGAGCAGTGCACCACAGGACTTTATGAGCTCTCTTGATGAGACTCAGTAAGTGGTTAAGTGACTCAAATGAAGCTAAGACCAATGAAAAGGGGAAGTGGAGTAGATATTTGTTTCTGTATATCATTTCACTTATGTTTGTAATGTGATTGTGTTTGTTTGTGCGTGTGTCAGTGAATTATATGATCTTTATTTTGACGGGCATTCCGATCAGCAATATAAGCATGTCATTTAAAATTATATCAGTGACCTGGTGGTTTCACAACTGCTACCTTTCAAATGAATCCATCTGAGCTACAAAAAACCACTATAAACATTTAAAAGTGCAATGTGTAAATTTTAGGAGGATCTATTGACAGAATTGCAATATAATATACATAACTATGTTTTCAGTGGTGTATAACGACCTTACATAATGAACCGTTATGTTTTTTTATTACCTTAGAATGAGCCATTTCTATCTACATACACCGCGCCGGCATGTTTCTACAGTAGCCCTAAATGGACAAACAGAGCACGTTTGCTTGACTAGCTACTCTCTGCTGTCTCAAACGATGACTTCTTTGTCCTGTGCTGGCCACCATAGCTTCTCAATATTGCAATTCACAACCTCACCGCTAGATGTCGCTAACATTTACACACTGCACCTTTAAAAAACAGCATAACTGAGTCAACGTTCACCTATTTTGAATCAGGACTGTTTTTTCCTCTCACTCCCACAGGACCTTATGTAATTTGAGGAGCAGTACACCAACTAAACAGCACAAACCCTATAAGACATAGGTTTAATGTAACTGATCATATATTGTCAATGTCTCAATAAGTGTGGCAGTTTGAATTTTATTTTTGTACTGTTTGGATAGTATGGATATATTATTTGTGAATACTGGGTTTGGAAATGATGTAATCCTAAATGAAGAAAATGGCAACTGTGTTTTGACCTGCGAGTCACACGTATTTTTGTGACATCAACCTTTATAAGATGCTGATATGACACTATTTATGACATCTTTATGTGTGGCCAAAGTTTTTACCTAACTGAAGTGAAGAATTTTCTGATTTCTTAACTAGTATGTTAGTCTGAGGCATTATATTCAAAGCTAATCTCTTTAAAAAGATTATCCAAATGAAATGGCTTATCTCATGAAGTTTCACATCATCTTTTTGGGCTTTTACCTAGATTTGAAGCTTGTACTGCAGTATAGTAATGAGGAAAGACTTTGTGAATCAGTGAAATCATGTTGTTACATTTTCAGTTTTCTCGGGTTCTGCTCCAAGTTCTACCTTCTTGTTAATTGGATTTCATATCAACCAAAGGGAAACAGAGATAATCATGCCCTGCCAGAAGTGCTAGTTTGCTGCTTGTGAAGATTTGTGTGTCCCCCCCCCAAGAACAAAGCAATTGAAAATCATAGTGTAGATTTACACATAGCCAAATCCTGTAGTCTTGAAGCATCTTAGAGACACGTCATTTAGATTTTCTACTTTGATGTTATACATCACTGTTTGTTGTAAATGTGTATCATTGTATAACAGGACTTCAGCATATCACTGCCTGCCCCATCTTCACCCTCTACTGTGGCATGTCGAGAGGAGAGAGATATATATTAAAAAAAAAAAAACTGTTGCACTTTTTAAAACTCTTCTTTTGAAAATTTTATTCTAGCATTTCTTATTCTGCTTTTAGTGTGTGTGAGTGTGTAGACGTTCAAAATTTGTCTATGCTGAAAAAGGAAGGCAAATGATTCTTAAAGAGACAGTAGAGTGAATGTTCTTGTGCAGGAAGAGGGGAAACAAGGGAGAGGTATGAAGTATATTCTATGGTACAATATGTGTAATTCTAGGTAGTTATTCCCTTTAACAGATGTTATTCTTTTGCTATAATATGCATTATGACCATGTACATTCAAAAGATTTATATTTCAATAAATGAGATTTAATTGACTCTGTAGTTGTGCATTTCTATCTTTCAGTTTTGTTTTTATTTTATTTCTGATTATAAATAACTGATGCAAGAGTATCCAACCAGACAGATATTTGGTTATATATTGCTATAGCACAATAAAGTTGGGGCAAGTTGTCTTATGTTGTAAACTATATGTAATTTTAACTTACAGAATTTATTAAATATAGACTTTGTTGGTCAAAACAATATGTTATATTTGTATTTTACCTTTTTAAATTTTTGTTGTTCAGTAAATAGCTTTGTGTCGCATGATTGTTTACTGTTAGTTTTATTTTAGCAATATACATTTAAAAAAAAAAATATATATATATATATATATATATATATATATATATACATATATACATACATACATACATACATACATACATACAGTACATACAGGTGCTGGTCATATAATTAGAATATCATCAAAGTTTAATTTATTTCATTTCAAGTTTAATTTATTTAACTAATTCTATTCAAAAAGTGAAACTTGTATATTATATTCATTCATTACATACAGACTGATATATTTGTTTATTTCTTTTAATTTTGATAATTATAACTGACAACTAAGGAAAATCCCAAATTCACTATCTCAGAAAATTAGAATATTGTGAAAAGGTTCAATATTGAAGACACCTGGTGCCACACTCTAATCAGCTAATTAACTCAAAACACCTGCAAAGGCCTTTAAATGGTCTCTCAGTCTAGTTCTGTAGGCTACACAATCATGGGGAAGACTGCTGACTTGACAGTTGTCCAAAAGACGACCATTGACACCTTGCACAAGGAGGGCAAGACACAAAAGGTTATTGCAAAAGAGGCCGGCTGTTCACAGAGCTCTGTGTCCAAGCACATTAATAGAGAGGCGAAGGGAAGGAAAAGATGTGGTAGAAAAAAAGTGTACAAGCAATAGGGATAACCACACCCTGGACAGGATTGTGAAACAAAACCCATTCAAAAATGTGGGGGAGATTCACAAAGAGTGGACTGCAGCTGGAGTCAGTGCTTCAAGAACCACTACGCACAGACGTATGCAAGACATGGGTTTCAGCTGTCGCATTCCTTGTGTCAAGCCACTCTTGAACAATAGACAACGTCAGAAGCGTCTAAAGACAAAAAGGACTGGACTGCTGCTGAGTGGTCCAAAGTTATGTTCTCTGATGAAAGTAAATTTTGCATTTCCTTTGGAAATCAGGGTCCCAGAGTCTGGAGGAAGAGAGGAGAGGCACACAATCCACGTTGCTTGAGGTCCAGTGTAAAGTTTCCACAATCAGTGATGGTTTGGGGTGCCATGTCATCTGCTGGTGTTGGTCCACTGTGTTTTCTGAGGTCCAAGGTCAACGCAGCCGTAACCAGGAAGTTTTAGAGCACTTCATGCTTCCTGCTGCTGACCAACTTTATGGAGATGCAGATTTCATTTTCCAACAGGACTTGGCACCTGCACACAGTGCCAAAGCTACCAGTACCTGGTTTAAGGACCATGGTATCCCTGTTCTTAATTGGCCATCAAACTCGCCTGACCTTAACCCCATAGAAAATCTATGGGGTATTGTGAAGAGGAAGATGCAATATGCCAGACCCAACAATGCAGAAGAGCTGAAGGCCACTATCAGAGCAACCTGGGCTCTCATAACACCTGAGCAGTGCCACAGACTGATCGACTCCATGCCACGCCGCATTGCTGCAGTAATTCAGGCAAAAGGAGCCCCAACTAAGTATTGAGTGCTGTACATGCTCATACTTTTCATGTTCATACTTTTCAGTTGGCCAATTTGGGATTTTCCTTAGTTGTCAGTTATAATCATCAAAATTAAAAGAAATAAACATTTGAAATATATGCGTCTGTGTGTAATGAATGAATATAATATACAAGTTTCACTTTTTGAATGGAATTAGTGAAATAAATCAACTTTTTGATGATATTCTAATTATATGACCAGCACCTGTATATATATATATATACATATATATATATATATATATATATATATATATATATATATACATAAAATAAAAAGCTATAGAACTAAATTAATTTAAAAAAAAAAAAAAAAGATCAAATAAATTTAAATTTTAAGGTATGTGTCTACACAGAAATTGACTATCAATAAAATAATTTTACCTTGAAAAATATTCACTGGAGTACAAAAGTGTGACAACTAGCCCCGTGTGTGACAGTCTGCCTTACATACGCTCACTTAACCTTCTTTTTATGAAGAAGGATGTTGTAGTGAGACCATATAGTCCACTAGAGTGCGCAATGACATCATTTGTGAGTGTGCGTGCGTGAGCGTATGATTGTCTGTCCTTTGCCTGGTTTGTTTAAATATTGTTACAGCTGGAATTCTAGAGGCACCGCCTTCGTCTTACCTTGTGATACCGAAGTTAAACATTGAGTGAGTTTCTGGTTTTACAACAACAGGATATGCAAATATATGGATTAGGGAAGAGAGCGAGAGAAGGTTGATAAATGTGATATGGGTACTGTGAAACGCTGTTTATTTAAGTCCACAATTATTTAAAAGTAGTCATCCCTAAGCCTATTTGGGAAAAACCCTTTAAAGGATGTCTCTGAGGAAATATGGATGTACAACCAAGATGCAGACGACATTAGAGAGTTTACAATGTTGTTATTGTGTAAGCATATTTTATTGCTTCGTTATTTTGTGCAAACAGATTTTATTTCAAATGCATAGCCTGTGAGGAGAATTATGGAAGTGTTTGAAGGTCTAGTGGAAAGTGTCCAGTGGCTGCACTCTTGTAAAGGTCATCATGAAGGGCCCTTCACAGCAAGCTCTTGCACACATTTTAGAACGCGCCGTAAATGATGGCTGATGACGTTAGTTTCTGAAGGGCCCTGTGTGGGTGTTCTAAAATCTCATTTTGATTTCAGGCATAATCATTTTTTTTTTTAATTGTGACTTGGTTCAGTACTGAAGATGTCACGTTTACAGTTTGTTTTTCATCTGTTTTCATGTTTTCCCCTGTCTTCAGTTTCCCAGTGTTAATTGTTTCAGTTCTCCTCAGTTCACTGTGTATATATGCCCTTAGTTTCACTCCAGTCTTTGTCCTGTATTGTTTATGTTACACTGTGTTTGTAGTTATTATTTCCTGGTGATTTTCCTGTTCCTTGTTCCTAGTGTTCCAATAAATGTTATTTGAAGTTATCTCCTTTGTCATGCACTGAATGTTACAACACCAACCGTGACAGAATACAGGACCAACAAACAAGATGATCCTGGCTGAGGACCGCCTGTGGGGACTGAGGCAGAATGGTCGTCCTTTGGAGAGGTATGTGGAGGAGTTTCTTGAGCTCTCCCATCAGGTGAGCTGACCTTACGCCTCTCTCATTGTGTGTTTTCGCTTGGGTCTGGATGAGGATACTATTTGCTATAGCGAACCTGCTTGTTATTTCCCTCTAGTCGAGTCTATTAATCTTATTTTCTATTTAAATGGTTCTAATTTTGAAGTTGAAGAAGTTAAAGAAAGAAAGTATCTTCCTCATCCAGCCCCATCAAAGACACACATGGCGTCAGCAGCTCACCCTAAGCCGGTTCCCTCCTCATACCCCTCCAATGGATCTGTCTATTTCTGTCCTCCTGCACTTCCCCAAGTCCTCAGTCCAGTGATAAAGATGGCCACCGTCCCTAAGCCTCCTCGCAAGATAGCCGCCGCCACGCCTGAGCCCTCGGTCAAGATGGCCGCCGCCACGCCTAAGTCAAAATACAAAAATAATCATTTTATGTGAACAGACATCCAGGGCCCCGTTTCAGAAAGGAGGTACAACTAACTCCTGAGTTGACTTACTCTGAGATAGGAAACTCTGAGTTTTCAGTTTCAGAACAGCTGAATTGAGTTAGTTCAATCGATTCTGAGTAGGTTGACTCAGAGTTAAGCGCGTGCACCACGACTATGAAAAGCCATCATTGATGGAGCTCCGATATTATGATTCACCATGGCAACAGCATGTGACAAAAGGACATCCGCATACTTCTGAGACAATGCAAGTTTAATTCATATCACTGTTATAATATCAAAGGTGAAAACTGGTAGAATGGTAAGTTATTGAACTAATATTCATTTTCATGGTATCCTACATGCAAAAAAAGAAGAAAATAATAATGCAGGATGCATTAATAAGAGTGTAAATGATTTTGATTCAAACCCAGTCAATTGCATCACAAGTTAATTCTCCACACCCAACACACTATTGCCTACACCACTGCAGCCACAGGAATGTATGTCAACTTTAACCTGATCTGACATTGGTGGGTGGAGCTACTGTAAATTTGCATTTAGTAGTGCCCAGGTGAAAAAAAAAAGTGTACTTGAGTGCATTAAAAAATACTTAAATACAAGCAAGTACATTTGTAGTACATTATTTATTTTGGTGCTAAATAAAAGTATCAAAGTTATACACTATAAATACTCTAATTCAATGTATATTTGTACTTCAGTAGTACTTAACTGCACTTGGAAAAGTATACTAAATAGCACTACTACTTAAATTGATTTTTAGTGCAATGAAATAAATTTATACAGAGGAGTTTTATAGTGTATTTGTTAACGGTGTGCTTTCAATGCTTTAAAATTAGTTCAATCTTAGTAGACTTTTATATAGTAATCCTAAATTTAAATGACATTAATTTTCTTACAAATATATTACTAATGTACTAGTTATAAGTACATTTTCCCCCAGGTGAAAAAAAAGTGCAGTAAAATACAGGTGCTGGTCATATAATTAGAATATCGTGAAAAAGTTAATTTTTTTATTGTAAATTATTTTTAAAAATGAAACTTTCATATATTCTAGATTCCCTACATGTAAAGTAAAACATTTCAAAAGTTTTTTTTTTTTTTTTTTTTTTTAATTTTGATGATTAGAGCGTACAGCTCATGAAAGTCCAAAATCCAGTATCTCAGAATATTAGAATATTTCCTAAGATCAATCAAAAAATGGATTTTCAAAACAGAAAAGTTCAAGTTCTTTAAAGTATGTTCATTTGTACACTCAATACTTGGTTGGCAGCACATATTACAGCAAATGACTTGCTCCTAGCACAAATTACAGCATCAGTGAAGTGTGGCATGGAAATGATCAGCCTGTGGCACTGCTGAGGCACTACTGAGCCTTCACATCATCTGTATCTTGTTGGATCGACTGTTTCTCATCTTTCTCTTGAAAATATCCCATAGATTCAGGGGTCAGGCATGTTGGCTGGCCAATAAAACACAGTAATATCATGGTCAGCAAACCACTTGGAAGTGGTTTTTGCACTGTGGGCAGGTGCTAAAGTCCTGCTAGAAAAGGAAATCAGCATCTCCATAAAGCTTGTCAGCAGATGGAAGCATAAAGTGCTCCAAAATCTCCTGGAAGATGGCTGCATTGACTTTGCACTTGATAAAACACAATGGACCAACACCAGCAGACGTCACGCCCCCCAAATCATTACTAATTTCAGAAACTTCCCACTAGACTTCAAGCAGCTTGGATTCTGTGCCTCTCCAGTCTTCCTTCAGATTCTGGGACCATGATTTCAACATGAAATGCAAAATTTACTTTTATCTGAAAAGAGGACTTTCGACCACTGTTCACTGTCCAGTTCTTTTTCTCCTTAGCCCAGGTAAGATGCTTCTGACGTTGTTTCTGTTTCAGAAGTGGCTTGGTAGTCCTTTTCCTGAAGATGTCTGAGTGTGGTGACTCTTGATGTGCTGACTCTGGCTTTATTTGACTCATTGTGAAGCTCTCCCAAGTGTCTGAATCGGCTTTACTTGACAGTATTCTCAAGCTTGTGGTCATCCCTGTTGCTTGTGCACCTTTGCCTACCCAATTTCTTCCTTCTATTCAACTTTGCATTTAATATGCTTTGATACATCACTCTGTAAACAGCCACCCCATTCAGTAATGACCATCTGTGACTTACTCTCTTTGTGGAGGGTGTCAATGATTGTCTCCTGGACCATTGCCAAGTCAGCAGTCTTCCCCATTAGTGTGGTTTCAAAGAACAAGAGATACCCGGAATTTATACTGTAGGGATGGTCATTTAATGAAACTCAAATGTAAATATTCTAATATTTTGAGATACTGGATTTTGGACTTTCATTAGCTGTACGCTCTAATCAACAAATTAAAAAAAAAAAAAAAAACTTTTGAAATGTTTTACTTTACATGTAGGGAATCTAGTATAAATGAAAGTTTCATTTTTTAAAATAATTTACAATAAAAAAATGAACTTTTTCACGATATTCTAATTATATGACCAGCACTGTACACTTTATTTTAGTACACAGTACATTTCGATAAGTGCTCTATTTTCGTGCACTTATTTTGTACTTAATATACTAAAAGCTGTACTTTAGTACTTCTAAATATAATCTTAAGAACATCTAAGTGTACTCAACTGTGCTATTTTGAGACACCATGAATTTGAACTAAAATGTGCTTTTAATATACTATCTCTGTATTTAAAAAAAAAATTAGTTGCCACTTGTAGTACACTTGAACCCATCTTTCCTACACCTTTAAATGTACTCATCAGACATAGGAAATACACTTATGAATTATTTAAAATATAAGAATAATATATGATAAATATATACAAAATGTATTCGTAATGTTGTAGGCAATGAATTATAAATACATTTTGTATATATTCATTATATATTAATCTTATATTTGAAATACATCATAAGTCTATTTTAAAAGTGTTCAAGTGTACTACAAGTGGTAACTAAATATTTTTTAATACAGAGATAGTATGTTAAAAGCACATTTTAGTTCAAATTCATGGTGTCTCAAAATAACACAGTTGAGTACACTTAGATGTTCTTACAGTTTTTTTCGATTGCTAAACGACAGTGGGCACAACTGGAGTCACATGTGCAAAACTCTAACTACAGTCTGCACAGCAGCAGTTCATGTGGACCAAACTCTAGTTTGTTTTTCATTGCTTGAACACAGTTTTCAAAACTCTACACACTTATCCCATGACTTTAACCACAACCTGCACAACACTGTGGATTTACAGCACTTTGTTCAAATGCTAACACACTGCTGTCAAAACTGTGAACCACACATTCAAAACAGAATAGATTTCAGCCTTGTGCCTTTCAAACACTGCTGATTGCAATTTTGCAGGATTAGCCCCTCAATTATTTGTTCGAATTACAGTATGTACTTTTAGTTTCTACCTTTTTTTTCTCATTACTGTAATTCCGTAAATTACTACAGACTATTGAAGCAAACTGCTCATTTTCATTTACCTTAAAGAACTGTTATGTTCTAAAAATTTAAATAAATCATGTGAAAGAATGTCACTCTTTTCTTTGAAGAAAATATTACTTTGTATGAAGTCACTGAAATTGTTCAAACTGTAAAGATGAAAAGTTTGTATTTTCTGTGTTGGAGTTTGATGCTAGTGTTTTTACTCTCAGTGTGTTCTGAGTGACAGTGTGTGTTATCTCAGTGAGGGTTGTGCATAGTGTTTGGCTGCACTGAGCCTGTTTTGAGTCATGTGTTAACTGTTTAGATCAGGTGACTGTTTGTAGTGCAGACTGTAGTTAGAGTTTTGCACATGTAGCTCCAGTTGTGCTCACTGTCGTTTAGCAATCGAAAAAAACTGTAAGATTATCTTAAGAAATACTAAAGAAGAGCTTTTAGTATATTAAGTACAAAATTAGTGCACGACATTACAGTTTTTTTCGATTGCTAAATGACAGTGAGCACAACTGGAGCTACATGTGCAAAACTCTAACTACAGTCTGCACTACCAACAGTCACCTGAGCTAAACAGTTAACACATGACTCAAAACAGGCTCAGTGCAGCCAAACACTATGCACAACCCTCACTGAGATAACACACACTGTCACTCAGAACACACTGAGAGTAAAAACACTAGCATCAAACTCCAACACAGAAAATACAAACTTTTCATCTTTATAGTTTGAACAGTTTCAGTGACTTCATACAAAGTAATATTTTCTTCAAAGAAAAGAGTGACATTCTTTCACATGATTTATTTAAATTTTTAGAACATAATTCTTTAAGGTAAATGAAAATTAGCAGTTTGGTTCAATAGTCTGTAGTAATTGGGTTTACCAAAGAAAACCTGCTCCCGATCAGGTTAATTTCACAGAGTAAGTTACTATGGTAACTGACTCTGAGTAAGAGTTACCTCTCTTTCAGAAATGGGCTTGACTTACCCTGCTTTCTCGGGTTAGACATACCTCCCATTCTGAAACAGAAAACCCAGAGTTTCCCTCATTTCAGGGTTAACATACTCAGAGTTTTCACTTAGCCTCCTTTCTGAAACAGGCCCCAGAGAAGAAAAACAAACGCAAAAATGCGATATCCATAATGTTATTATTAAAAAATGTACAGAAAATCTTTTGCATGGTTTATTTATTAATTTCAATTGTTCTTTTTTTATAATTTAGCAGCATTTAGTTAGTTAGTTAGTTACAGTGTTGGGAAAAGTTACTTTTAAAAGTAATGCATTACAATATTTTGTTACTCCCTAAAAAGTAACTACTTGCATTACTGGGATACTTTTTATGAAAAAGTAATGCATTAGATTACTTTTACATTACTTGCTTGTTTGTTTTTAAAAACAACAAAAAAGGTCTATTTTTTGGCAAATGTTAAGGCCCTTTCACACCTAAAAGTGAAATAAATAAGCTTAAAGCAGAAGGAAATGCATATGTACACCTGTACAGTAGAGGGCGCAGCTCAAACAAACCTTTCAGCTGTGCTGCCATTCTGGATTAAAGAAGAATAGGATACAGGAGAAGGAAGTTCAACACTCTTATTTCTAAATCTAATGTAAATTAATTTTTGCTTATTAGTATGGTTGAATTAGATCATTGAAGATCAACAGCAAAGACATTGGTTAATAAAGTGAGATTAAATACATAAAGTATATTTATGTAATTTAATATATAGTTAATTATTACAGGTTTGCGTAAAATTCTGAGATTGCATTTCAGTTTTTATTCGAGGAATACTGAATGGTTTTGTGCAAGTGAGATGAGTAAATGTCTGTTCACATTCAGTCTAGAACTACCGTTAGCATCATGTTTACGCACAAAACGCCTCTGCACTTTATTTCTCTCAACATGGGGACAGGAAAGCTGTCAGTCAATAAATGTGAAAAAGTAACTTGCGTTACTTATTTGAAAAAGTAACTTCAATATTTAGCTGTAGATTGAAAAAGTAATCTGATTACGTAACTCAAGTTACTTGTAATGCGTTTCCCCCAACACTGGTTATTTAGTTAGCCTATTTATTTTTAACCACTCATTCTTAAATGCCAAATTATTTTCAATACCAGTGCTATATGTGCAATAAAATCTTGTGAAACATCAGGATTAATGAGGGTTTTCTGAGGGTAAGTACAGGACAGAGTCTTTATCTGGTGTAATATGAAAAAAACATTCTGCTTTTGCCTTCCAGGGAATGAGATGTGCTTCCAGCAAACCTGTGTGTGTGTGTGTGTGCGTGTGTGTGTGTGTGTGTGTGTGTGTATGTACATATGCAAATTGCAAAGCTGCATAGTATCACTTGACAGTTCTATGCAAAAGCGGAGCCAGTGAAAGATCATGTAAACAGGATGGCAATAGTGTGTGAGAGGGAGAGTGCAGCAATAAACCAGAAAGAGATGGAGATTAGTTTCATAAGAAAAAAAAATCATGCTTCGGTAAATCATAATTATGACAGTTTGATAAGTGTGACCATTATGATAAAGTATACTGTCTTCTATAGAGCTGATTATAGCTGAATTGAACTTGTTTCTTAATTGATGAACTTACACCGAACTGAATCAACACTGAACTGACTTGAGCTGAATAATGACACTATTGTCTTTTTAGAGTTGCTATACAGCAGAATTTGAATTTGTTTCTGTGACAAGCAGGGCGGGGTGAGAGAATGGCGTGAGGCCGGTAGCGTGATTGCTAAGTGGCATCACCTGCGCACTGCACCGGTCTCGTATCTCTCACGGAGGAGCTCCGGAAGCATAAAAGGAGGAGCGAAGACAGTGAAGGACGAGAGAGGACCAGTCCTGGATTTATGTTATGTTTTTATTATATTATGTTTCCTTTCGTTTTGTATTTGTTTATTTTGCATTAAAGTGTGTTGAACATTCGCCAGTTCCCGCTTCCTTCTTCCCGTAGACTATATACGAACTGCATTACAGTTTAATATTTGATGAAATTTGCATAATTGAATCATTTTCCTGTTTAACACTGTAAAGCTGCCTAGAAACAATCTTTTGTATTGTATCCTATGAAGCGCTATATAAATAAAGGTGACTTAAATTGAGTCACAATAAGATAAAATGTTGACATTATGACAAAAAAACAATTGACACAAATTCATAGGGTAGGGTAGGGGAAAACGCCCCCTTGGGGTAAAACGCCCCCTACTGTTTTTCCCAAAATAACCACTAGATAAAGTCAAGATACATTTTTGTTGCAAGTATGGACTACATTGAGTGATGTAGATGTAAATACAGTGATGCTTCCACTGGTGATGTACCTGAAAGAAAATGGATTTCACTGTAAATGATCTAATTTTCAGCAGTCAGAAAAAAAGTGTTTTTTTGACCATATATCACAATATATCACAATTATATATGGTATGAGAATAGTAAAGCCTGTAGATAGGGAGTACATGTTATTTAAGGAAAATATAATTATATTTTCAAAATGACAAAAAAAAAAATTCAAACATAGTCTGTAGGGTAAAACACCCCCCCTTCCCACTACTGTAGTTACTCTGTTCTAAACATCAAATCCTTTGTTTTTCAATCAAATGTATCTAACTAGGTGGTTGAAAAAAAAGTGGACTTCATATTTAAAAAATTACCTCAAGTTAGCATCAGGTATAGCTAGTTAGATAGCCAGTTAGCATCAGCTAACAATGTTTTTTTAAATAAGATATTATAATTTTGCAAATCATAATTATTGATTATATTCTTTTTAATTTTAAATCTAAAACTGCCTGTACTCTGATTTTGCTGTAAATGTATAAATCAACTTGCTTTGTCAGACTGGAGGCATTTTACCCCACCCATGGGAGCATTTTACCACACCTGTGGGGCAAAATGCCCCCTTGGTACAAATTTCATTTTTGTTAAAAATCTTAAAACATGAAAATTCTGGACATTTTTCATACTTGGTTTATAATTTATGTCATTGTCACTAAAACTATGATAGCTATTCTGGACACATTTAACTTTTTATTCACAGAAAAAAAAAAAAAAAAGACACAGTCCTTAAGGGGGGCGTTTTCCCCCACCCTACCCTACTTATGAGATAAACAATTTATTTTGTCATAATGTCATAATAAACTTTTTATCTTATAAATGACTTAGTACGCCATAAGATGTTTTATCCAATAATGACTTTAGACATTTTGTGTCATAATCAGGGGTGAAAATGGGGTGTCACAAGGGGGGGCGGCGTCTCGGGAGTGAATTTCGAGGGGGGACGCCATTCCAGTTCAAATTGGTTAGATTTTTTTATAGAAATGAAGGGATTTCTGTATTTATTCACTCAATAGCCTACGAAAACGAAACCGATTCATTGCAAAAACATAGCGCAATAAAATTGCATGATTAATCATAAAAAGATCGCAATCTGGATTCAAACAAACACCCACGTGATCTTACTCAGTGCTAGAAGTGGGCACTTCTTTAATCTGTAGCGTACCCACGCTTTGTCTTGCGTACCGGCACTTCTCCCATGTTGCCAGTACTCTATTGTCTGGCTATCACCAGACCAAGCTCAATTTAAAACTTGAACATTGGTCTGGGGAGTTTGCTATGTATTTCCTACTGCACAAGAGGCGTGATCAACGAGCATTATTCACGCAATTGGATAGTCCTTCAACCAATCAGATCAACGATCCGGGTGACGTACCTTTGCAGAACGATGCGAAAACTCCAGACAGGCTTAGTTTGTATTGGTTTGTAGAATTGATCAACGCTTTGCAGAAGCAGCAATGGCATCGAGTGATTTTTGCAGGTTGTGCAAAAAAACATGAAAGTGAGTGGTATTTACACCCAGTCGAGCGATTTCTTTGCTAAACTAAAGAAGTCATTTAGCATCGTTGAGAGGTTAAAAGGAATTGGATTGACGGTCGTGCGAGAGAGACGTCATCGTGTTATACCCGCCCAGAGCCATAGAAAGAGCTCTGTACCCGCCAATAGCGAGCAAGGTGGATAAGCCAGTCTGTGATTGGTTCCCGCAAAAGTGTAACAGATGCAGCAGAAATGAATGTATGGGTTTCCAGACTGAGTTGCCGGGGGAAATCAAATCGCCGGCAGATCAGGCTTGGTTTACCCAGTCTAAGTACTCTAACCACCACACCGAAACATAGAATCAGGCTGTTAATTAATTGTATAAATCACGCGTTCGGAGCTTTTATAAGCATGATTGGCGCACCGCGTGCGAATCACCGCTGGCGCGTTCACCAGCGCGCTCCAAAAGTGTGTAGATATGCGCGAGCTTTTCCTATGATAAAATGTGAAACCCATTTGAATTCTATTGGGAATGTAGTAAAACGCTATGGAGAAAGTCAAACATGATCTAAAGACAGCCACTCAAAAGACTTATGAAAAGAGGGGAAAACATGAATCACGTTCTATTGTATTTATTGTGGTACATTTTAACTAACTTTTAAGGGAATAGATTTAAAAAAGAGAGAAAAAAATTGCCCTGAAGCATGCAATGAGGAGCCATCAATCTACAGTCTACCTGTAATTATATCCTTATTGTAACAAATGTTATGGTTAAACAATTACGAAGAAATTAAGCTCTAGCGCAAGTTCTGCCAGGAAGACTC
Organism: Megalobrama amblycephala; assembly: GCF_018812025.1. NCBI lineage: Eukaryota > Metazoa > Chordata > Actinopteri > Cypriniformes > Xenocyprididae > Megalobrama > Megalobrama amblycephala. Next base: position 21,171,424 of record NC_063054.1, on the reverse strand, counting down.
AAATGTTACAGTACAGTCCAAAAGTTTGGAACCACTAAGATTTTTTATGTTTTTAAAAGAAGTTTCGTCTGCTCACCAAGGCTACATTTATTTAATTAAAAATACGGTTAAAAAACAGTAATATTGTGAAATATTATTACAATTTAAAATAACTGTTTTCTATTTGAATATATTTCACAAAGTAATTTATTCCTGTGATGGCAAAGCTGAATTTTCAGCATCATTACTCCAGTCTTCAGTGTCACATGATCCTTCAGAAATCATTCTAATATGCTGATCTGCTGCTCAAGAAACATTTAATGTGTACAATTGTACAAAATATTTGTGTACAATATTTTTTTTCAGGATTATTTGATGAATAGAAAGTTCAAAAGAACAGTGTTTATCTGAAATCTAATCTTTTGTTACATTATAAATGTCTTTACTGCCACTTTTGATTGATTTAATGCATCCTTGCTGAATAAAAGTATTCATTTCTTTAATTTCTTTTCAAAAAAAAATAAAAATAAAAATTCTTACTGACCCCAAACTTTTGAACGGTAGTGTGTAATGCTACAGAAGCTTTGTATTTCAGTTCTTTTGAACTTCTATTCATCAAGGAATCCTGAAAAAAAAAGTACACAACTGTTTTTAACATTGAAAATAATCATAAATGTTTATTGAGCAGCAAATCAGCATATTAGAATGATTTCTGAAGGATCATGTGACACTGAAGACTGGAGTAACGATGCTGAAAATTCAGCTTTGCATCACAGGAATAAATTACTTTGTCAAATATATTTAAATAGTACACAGTTATTTTAAATTGTAATAATATTTCACAATATTACTGTTTTTTACTGTATTTTTAATTAAATAAATGTAGCCTTGGTGAGCAGACGAAACTTCTTTTAAAAACATTAAAAATCGTAGTGGTTCCAAACTTTTGGACTGTACTGTATGTCACTTATTAGTTCAGATCTAACCAATCATTATCTAACACATGGAGTATAAAAGATCAGTACTTACACCACGTCTGAGTTCGCAGATGCTGACGCCAACCTTCACCTCCATCCTCCCCACCACCACCAGGATGGTCCCTGTCCATAGTTCCGGGGGGTCGGCTACGCCCCTGCTTTCAGCTTCAGGCAGGAAACGCAAAGTCTGCAACCCTCAGGACGTGAGCTACAGACGGGGCCTACGCCAAAGAACGTTAACCTTTTATATTCTGCTTGCTGTTTGGTAATAAATATCATTGTTATGTTATCTTGCCTCCCGAGTCTTTCTGGTAGAACCATTTTTTCATAAGGCCAAGCTAGAATCATGGATCTTCTTGAATTATTGACTAAACATTAGTTTCCTCATGTGTAAAATGTGTTCTGCTATTTGACAGATATGCCCATTAGGAAAAAACCTGGCTGTATTCCAAGAATTAACATGTTCAGTATAAGAGCATTTTTAAGTAAAGATAGTTTGACTTCCATGGCACTTTGTAAACAAGTAATTGCTAACTAAAGGCTGTTACTCTATTGTAGTTGTGTTATCAACCAAACTTTGCATGTGTGGACCATTTTGCAAAAATAAAGCAACAAACAAATAAATAAACCTCATGAGGGAGCAAACCCAAACTCCTCGCAACCGAGGAAGACAACCAGTCCCCATCCCAATCGGAAGTGAACAAAATAGAGTAAATCACCCTTTGAAAGTAACTTCGTTACACCAGTAGGTGGCGACAAATGATTGTTAAAATGTATTTGTCATTGAATCATTCATTACAAAGAATTGTTCAAAAACGTTGATTCATCTATGAAACAAGTGACATCTTTATAATTGAGTCATTAAATAATGTATTCAAAACGATTTTAAAAAATAATTAATGGTTTTTGTAAATAGGCTGCAGCAACTAACATTATGTCAGAATCTCTAGTCAATTATATGTTTTTTTTTTTTAGTTGTCTATTCAGAATCATGGGAGAATTGTGAACACTCTTTTTTTTTTTTTTCAAAAAAATGTGCTTCTCAATGTCCTGAATCTTGCAGCTTATTGACTAAAAACAGCATCATAACCTCATGTGATGAAACGGGTTGTGAAAGTGAGAACAACCCATTAATAGACTACTCTTTAAATTCTGGGGGGAAGAATCAGCAGTTGAAATTTTAAAATATTAAAATAGAACTGCATGTTCAGGTGGCAATGTTTTAAAAAACTCCATGTCTATGGTAACATCCTCAAAACAAAAAGTTTTTATAAAATGATAAACATCACATTTCAACCCTTTTAACCACTGTTTAAAAAAAGGGACCAGTGAATATTATTATATTTTCTAGATACATTATTATCCAAATTAGATGCTTGTTAGAATGCACATCAGCTTCCTTTTACATTAAAGGTGCCCTAGATTAAAAAATTGAATTTACCTTGGCATAGTTAAATAACAAGAGTTCAGTACATGGAAAAGACATACAGTGAGTCTCAAACTCCATTGTTTCCTCCTTCTTATATAAATCTCATTTGTTTAAAAGACCTCTGAAGAACAGGCGAATCTCAACATAACACTGACTGTTACGTAACATTATGAAAGGCATTAGACAAGGGCAGAACGTCTAGATGTGCACAGCTGAATCAACAGACTAGGTAAGCAAGCAAGGACAATAGCAAAAAATGGCAGATGGAGCAATAATAACTGACATGATTCATGATAACATGATATTTTTAGTGATATTTGTAAATTGTATTTCTAAATGTTTCGTTAGCATGTTGCTAATGTACTGTTAAATGTGGTTAAAGTTACCATCGTTTCTTACTGTATTCACGGAGACAAGAGCCGTCGTTATTTTCATTATTAAACACTTGCAGTCTGTATAATTCATAAACAACTTCATTCTTTATAAATCTCTCCAACAGTGTAGCATTAGCCGTTAGCCACGGAGCACAGCCTCAAACTCATTCAGAATCAATGTAAACATCAAAATAAACACTGTACATTACGCGATTAGACATGTTGCATGACGAACACTTTGTAAAGATCCATTTTGAGGGTTATATTAGCTGTTTGAACTTTTTTTATGTTGTTTAAGGCAAGCACGAGCTCTTGGGGCGTGGAGCACGAGATTTAAAGGGCCACACACCCTGAATCGGCTAATTTCTAATTATGCCCCAAAATAGGCAGTTAAAAAAATGAATAAAAAAAAATCTATGGGGTATTTTGAGCTGAAACTTCACAGACACATTCAGGGGACACCTTAGACTTATATTACATCTTTTTAAAAAAAGTTCTAGGTCACCTTTAAAACTGGATTCCCCTTTAAATGTGTTTAAATTGTTGATTTTCAAAGTATACTAAACTGAGAGGTAGCCATCCAAAACATTCAGTTTTTTCCTCATAATTATAAGATTTTATGTTATAATTGCGATTTACCAAACCATTGTATTTTTTATCCTTATGTGGTGGAAGAAGGCTTGCTTATAAACATATGTTGTTTTCTTTTTCCACAGGTGATTAGATCACATAAATAAAGACAGATATGAATGCCAATCAACCTACTGAACTTTTCGTGTTTAAACATCACTGAAGGTCAAACTTCCCCTAAATACTTCAACAAACAGGCCTACAGCTTTACTAAAAAAGAGTCACATTAGCCCCACCTATGCGCCTCTTACTGATGCGGGGAAGACAATTGCGGTTGTGTGTGTATAATGTTAACCGTTTTTCCACAATAGCCTATCTACTTGATGACAGTTAGAGAAATACTCCCACCTAATTACTCCATAGCTCATAGTCCTGCCTTCCCGGCCCAGGCCTGCCTAAGGATGACATCATCACTGAAAATTAAGCACGAGCTAGTTTACCAGCATTGCGTTACTTGTATAGCATGAATGGGTTATCAAGTGAGTTCAACAGGTCTTTTTTTTTACCTGCCAGTGGTACTTTTGGGCAGTGAGCTCAGCTGACATTTGCATGTTCTGTCATGTAAAGATTAAAAACTACAAAAGAAACAATCTCAGCAGGAACATTTTGGACCAAGCGATTCAAATAGAACAAGGCGTGCAAGCGTAAGGCGTATCAAAGAGTGTGCGATTTAACTCAATCCGTGGAGAGCAATGAAGTGAAATAAGATATTGGTTTGTTGTGCTTTATGCGAAAGCAGCGGGGTAGAATTGGATTTATGATGTATTTGGCTGGAGATGCATGTGAAGGATAATCGCATTAGTAATCTCTCAGTCTTTCAGGTGTAACTGAATCCCTGCTTTAATAGCGCTGCTCTCTCATCACCTCTCATCGCTTGGCTCGGTCGAGAGAATATCGCTCAGAGTGAGTTCGGACGGCTTTTGTGCTGTGTCGTCTTTGGACCCCGCAACCTCCCCGGAGCCCGTCTCTCGTTACCAGCCCGTCTCCATGGCCCGGTGCTCAGACCGCTCTTGTTGTTTGAACAGGGTATCGCATCTAGATTAAAACGCCATTTCTGTAAGTGATACCTTGATTGATTTATCACTCAGACAATAACAGCCGCAACAAAATACAAATTGAAAACTGACAAAAGCTGCGCGGGAAAAACGGCCCTTCCCTTGGTTCTGAGTGCATGTGCTTTATGCCTATGGTAGGCCTAACTATAAATTCCAGAAAAACCCTCAGAAAAAAAGTATTGTAGGCCTATAAAATGACAAAATGGTTGAAATGAATATTAATATAGTCTATTTTAGTATTTAAATGGTTCTTCAAACCTACTTAAAAAATGCCAAGATTAAAAAAAAAAGTTTTTATATTGAACATGTCCTAAAAACATATGTCCCGTGAGATAGTTTGCTACTTTTTTCTTAGTGTTGTTATAAAACAGATTAACAGATTATAACAGATAATAACAGATTAACAATAACTGTAGCCTACTAAATAACTGGCATTTTGACAGAAACTGGTTACCATGGTACATTTTTACATTTCATTATCATTCACATACATTTTATATTTTCCAATAGGCATACATACCTTTTATTCATACTTTATTATTGGAGGTATTTGCCAGACTGAAATGAGTCATTATGTGTCAGACTTTTCACAGCATACTTCACGGCTGCTTGATACTATTAATCCAAAATTGCTCAGTAAATATTATTAGCCTTTTTTTTTTCAACACCAATGCAGCCACAATACGATGTGTTGGCAGGTAAGAAATGTTTGTCCAGTTTTCAGCAGGTTGTCATCTGGTCTATAGCTTTAGACATCCTGGTTAAGTTAACAAGTCAACTGCCTTAAGGACAAGTAAAACAACTTGGGGGCAGGCATTATGTACACATACAATGAGTACAAAACATATTTGTCTACACACAAATGCCCTGGTGTTTTCTCTTTTTGTGCTGTAATTTAGCAAAAACAAAAAAGTAGGTAGAGAGACTAATAAAGGGACTATTGGGTCTTATGATCAAAGATCAAGCTTTTCTCTATCATGTGAATATGTGCTACAGGCAAAGTATAAGCTGAGAAACAAACATCCTTTCTCTTTCTCACACATGCAGGAAGACAGTAAAATAATCTCACAATCTTGCAAAGGTATTTTTGATTGAAATGTAGTGATATAGATACATTGACAACATTTGGCCACGGTGACAACTAGACAACACAGTAAATAACAGTAAAGTTCACTCAGGTTAATCATTTCTTTGGTTTTGTTCAATATAGATTGGGGATTTTTTATTTGTTTTATATCATAATATAGGAGTTACAGAGAAAAAGCATGTTATTAATGTTATTTTTATGGTCATGTGATTTCAACATGGCCACCCCCAGGAAGCTACCCATTTCATGTAAATAAAACAGCTTTTATTACTAGAGTCTTTATGTGAGTGTAACTGATTTAAAACTATCTTTCAAAGTATTTTTGATTTATTTAGGGATAAAATGTTTTTTTATGGAAATCAAATTAAAATTACTTTCAAAATACAGTATTTCCAAAAGCGCAGTATGTATCAAACCAGCCAATCATTTTACGCAAGAAGTGATCTTAACCTTTCTCTAAGTGTCCTCACATGTTAAGAACACTTTCCACACTGGAAAAACTAGTGGACCTCCCCAGTGGGACAGCTATGAAGGTCAATGCATAATATCCTACAAATATTTAATGTCAAGGGGTCAATTGTCTACCACCAGCTGGCCGCGTTTGATGAGGTCAACATCTGATCAACAGTGACATCCTGAAGAACAAACCCTTTTCTTTTTGCAAGAACAGTAAATTGCAAGAATTCCTCATGCCAAAGTCAGGCCAAAGGTTATGAAGTCAAAATAGAGTTTAGTTTCTAGAGAATTTAATCAAATTTTGTCACGTTTCCTCATTTCTCTCTTTTTATTTATCCGTGTCCCTTTCTGTCCCTCTCAATTTTACTCAAATACATTGTCCCTGTGTAACCTTGTCTCTTCTTTAAGCCAACTCCCACTAAAATTCTTGAAAAATCCATGCCCCATGAGACATTTTTTTCTTTCAAACCAGCATCATTCTCATTTTTTAATGCTGACAATGAAATGAAGGGGATTGTTACTCTCAGCATTTGTTTTGCAGATGTCTTCATACTATTAGAGCAAATACAAATCAGCACATATAACAGTTCTATGCAATTTACTGTAAGTACTCAGCTTGGAAAGGTCTAATTAGCACTTCCCTGCTTTTCTTCCCATCCTTTGTGTTTGTTCTGCACTGTACAATACTGTGTGAGGTCAAGGATCAAAACTAGTGACCCTCACTGACAACCAGATGTTAACAGATTTTCACAATATAAAGTGGTGGTCAGAATTATTAGCATAAAATAAATCTGCATTGTTTAGCCTTTTCATCTTTAATTCATAAAATTAGCAAATATCTAACATTTCATTGAAGGAAAATAATTGAAAGTGGGGGAAAATCACATTATGAAATAAATGTTTTTCTCCAAAACACGTTGGCCACAATTATTGGCACCCTTGAATTTTGTATGAGTAAAATATCTCTGAAGTATATTCCCATTCATATTTACATTTTTTAGCACACCAGGGTGATCATGAACATGAAATTGTCCAGCCGAGACTTCCTGCTCCACGGGAGTATAAACATGAGGAAACACAAAGGCCAAATTCCTGTAATCATTCATCACAATGAGTAAAACCAAAGAATATAGTTCTGATGTGCAGCAAAAGATTGTTGAGCTTCACAAAATAGAAAATGGGTATAAGAAAATAGCTAAAGCATTGAAAATCCCCATTTCCACCATCAGGGAAATAATTAAGAAGTTTCAATCAACTAAAGATGTTACAAATCTGCCTGGAAGAGGACGTGTGTCTAAATCGTCCTAATGCCCGGTGAGGAGGAAAGTTTGAGTGGCCAAAGACTCTCCAAGGATCACAGTTGGAGAATTGCAGAGATTAGTTGAGTCTTGAGTCTCAGAAAGCCTAAAAAAATGATCAAACATCACCTACATCCCCACAAGTTGTTCGGGAGGTTTTCAAGAAAAATCCTCTGCTCTCATCCAGAAACAATCTCCAGCATAATTCAGTTGTCAGATAAGACTGGAACTTTAAATGGGACGAGCTTCTATGGTCAGATGAAACTAAAAAAGAGTTTTTTGGCAGCAAACCCACCAGATGGGTTTGGTGCACACATGGATAAAAAGTACCCCATGCCCACGGTTAAATATACTGCTGGATCTTTAATGTCATGGGCCTGTTTTTCTGCTGGAGGTCCTGGACATCTTGTTCAGATACATGGCATCATGGATTCTATCAAATACCAACAGATAAAAAAAATCAAAACCTGACTGCTTCTGCTAGAAATCCAATAATGGGCAGTGGTTGGATCTTCCATCAGGACAATGATCCAAAACAAACATCAAAAGCAACACAAAAATGTGTCACTGAGCACAAAATGAAGCTTCTGCCATGGCCATCCCAGTCCCCCCGACCTGAACCCTAAAGATGAGTGGAGTGAACTGAAGAGAAGAAGCACCAACATGGAGCTGGAATCTGAAGGATCTGGAGAGATTCTGTATGAAGGAATGGCCTCTGATCTCTCCTCAGGTGTTCTCCAAACTCATCCAGCATTATAGGTGAAGACTCAGAGCTGTTATCTTGGCAAAAGGAGGTTGCGAAAAGTATTAAATAAAAGGGTGCCAATAATTGTGGCCAACGTGTTTTGAGAAAAACATTTATTTCATAACATGATTTTCCCTCCACTTTCAATTCTTTTCCTTCAAAGAAAGATTAGATTTTTGCAAATTTTATGAATTAAAGATCAAAAGGATAAACAATGCATAATTATTGTTATTGTCATCTTTGATCATATTTACCAAGGTTGCCAATAATTCTAATCACCACTGTAACTGTTTTACTGTATTTTCCATCAAATAAATGCAGCCCTGGTGAGCATACGAGACTTATTTCAAAAACCTTACTGACTCTGAACTTTTAAACCGTATTGTACACATACACAAAGATGTGCTTATGCAAACCGCAATGTTCAAATGAGATTAACTTTATTATGTTTTGATGTATGGATAACAATGTCCAGCAAGGTTCAATTTGTTAACGTTGGCATTATTCAAAAAGATTTGCATTATCTTAAACTAACAACAACAATCTTGGAACATTTATTAATCTAGAGTAAGGTTAATTTAGAAATATCTGATTGTTCATTGATAATTTGCGTTCATGTATACTAACTATATTTTGGAATTGACCTTAAATAAGATTAATAAATGCTATAACAGTATTTTTCACTGTAATTTCATATAGCTTTTGCATTCCAAAATGTTACCATGCAGAACCATATTGTAAAATGTTGCCAATGAGTATTTATTATTTCCCTTCAAATTCCCTTCAAACTACTGCGTTCCTCTGACACAGTCCAAACTTATATTACCGAAGCTTAACATCCCTGTTTAACCACAAATCGAACATGCACATACACACAAATGACTCTGTTGATCATTCTAGTAATGTTTCTGTGGGGGTCAATTTGACCCCAATAACACATCGCAGAAAAATACAATAAACAAAATCAAAACAACTAGAATGAGTGAATGCAGTCAGAGAATCTTATCATCTGAAAATCATTAACATCAGGTATTAATGACAGTTCAAACATGATATCAAATTTCGATTTTGTTCATAATCAGTTCTCATAACATTCATGAAATATCAGTGGCCTTGGGGGTTTCTCAGACCCCAAGCAGAACATGAAATCATGCCCTGCAAATCCACTGTAAAAAAAAAATACAGTAATCATAGAAAACAACAATAAATAATCCTTTCACATCTATCTTGCATCTGTGTGGTTTCAGGGAAATGAGAAAGGCTTTTAATTTAGAGAGCTTGTATTCTCACTACAACACAGTAGTCAGGCTTTTTGCTTCTCAAGCCCTGCTGTGCAATAGCTGGAGTCTGTGCTTGGGCCACACTAACACTGCTGCTTATTGTTGCATTCTGGGACATTGACCTGAGGCTCCTCCCATTCTGAATGGTTTATATGTGTTTGTTTGTGTGCATGAATATCATGTGAGTTCTCACAGATTGAAGCTGAAGGCAGAGGATGCCAGCCCTTGAGTCTTAGTGGAGGACTGTTCTGTAGGACTGCGTGTGTGTGTGTGTGTGTGTGTGTGTGTGTGTGTGTGTGTGTGTGTGTGTGTGTGTGTGTGTGTGTGTGTGTGTGTGTGCTTGCATGTGTGTGCTCATTTTCCTGATTTATGAGGACACAAATTTGTATAATGACTTGGGTATTACACTGGTATTACGATGTAAACATGTTTTATGAGGACATTTCATGAGTCCTCATATTTAAAATAGCTTTAAAAACATACTAAAAGTTTTATTAAACGCAAAAATGCAGAATGTTTTCTGTGATGGGTAGGGGTAGTGTAGGGGATAGAATGTTCAGTTTGATCAGTATAAAAACCATTACGCCTAATGTCTTCACTAAGCAAAACAAACCTGTGTGTGTGTGTGTGATAAAGTAAAAATGTGCACAGTTTCCTGTGATGGGTAGGTTTAGGGGTAGGGGGATAGAAAATACTGTTTGTATGGAATGTCTTCAGTCTTCACTAAGCAAAACAAACCTGTGTGTGTGTGTGTGTGTGTGTGTGTGTCAACCACTTTAATGTCTTTTGTGGTCTGAATTTTGTCAATATGTTAACCACATTACTGAGACAGTGACTCTTTAGTTCCTTTTGATGTAGCTGAATCATATGCATGTAAGCGGTAAGGGTGGTCCAAGTCATTTAGCAGATTAGAGCTGTGTGATAATATACACTCAACGGTCACTTAAACCAGTTTAACTGCTCTTTAACGCAAATATCTAATCAGCCGATCACATGGCAGCAACTTGATGCATTTAGGCATTTATGGTCAAGACAAGTTCAAACTGAGTATCAGAATGGGGATGAAAGGTGATTTAAGTGACTTTGAACATTGTTGGTGCCAGATGGGCTGGTCTGAGTATTTCAGAAACTGCTGATCTACTGGGATTTTCACATACAAGTGTTTACAGAGAATGGACCGAAAAAGAGAAAATATTCAGTGAGCGGCAGTTCTGTGGGTGCCTTGTTGATGCCAGAGGTAGGACAATGATCAGACTAGTTTGAGATGATAGAAATGCAACAGTAACTCAAATAACCACTCGTTATAACCAAGGTCTGCAGAAGAGCATCTCTGAATGCACAACATATCGAACCTTGAAGCAGATGGCCTACAGCAGCAGAAGACCACACTGGTTGACACTCCTCTCAGCTAAGAACAGGAAACTGAGGCTACAATTCGCAGAGGCTCACCAAAATTAGACAACAGAAAATTGGAAAAATGTTGCCTGGTCTGAGAAATCTGATTTTCAGATGGTAGGGTCAGAATATGGTGTATCAGTGGTTCAGGTTGCTGGTAGTGTAATGGTGTGGGGGATATTTCACTTTGGGCCTCTTAGTACCAACTGAGAATAGTTTAAACGCCACAGACGAGTATTGTTGTTGACCGTTCATCCATTTATGACATCTTCTGAGGGTTACTTCCAGCATGATCACAAAGCTCAAATGATATGTCACAGAGCTCAAATCATCTCAAACTGGTTTCTTGAACATGACAATGAGTTCACTAAACTCAAATGGTCTCCACAGTCACCATATCTCAATCCAGTACAGCACCTTTGGGATTTGGTGGAATGGGAGATTCGCATCATGGATGTGCAGCTGACAAATCTGCAGTAACTCCATGATGCTTTCATGTCAATATGAACCAAAATTTGTATCTGTATAACCAAAGGAATGTTTCCAGCACCTTGTTGAATCTGTGCCACAGAGAAATTAGTCAGTTCTGAAAGAAAAACACTAGCAAGGTGTACCAAATAATATGGCTAGTGAGTATACATGTTGCGACAATAAACATTCTAGCAGTTATTATTTAACATTTATATGCTTTACATAAATGTACTGTATGTATGTGGATAAAGTTAAAGGATATACCTATATAATGTTGTAATGATTTTGGGCTGTATATGTTGTCCTATTGTCTTTTTTTTCTTCTTTTCTTCCTTTTCTTTTCTTTTTAAAATTTGGACCTTGAGTCTGTAATAAAGATTTATTGATTGATTGATTGATTGATTGATTGATTGATTGATTGATTGATTGATTGATTGATGGCTTTACATGAGTACTGGCGATAAAGATAAAGATAAAATATATATATATATATATATATATATATATATATATATATATAGCTGTGCATAATATACTTTACATTTTGCTTTATATATATTTTTTGTTTAGGCTATAGTGTTCGATTCCAGGCTCCTTCACTATCCTATCCCAACATAGGCAAAAATGCACCTAAAAATGTCTAAATATGTTAGAAATTTGGTATTATTTGGTAAAAACATTTAGTATTATTTTCTGTCTTTCACATTGCTGTCTAAACAATATATGCTCTGCATAAAAAGCTGTTTTTTTTCTTGTTACCCTAATTAGTCTACACATTTGATGCACAATCTTCATGTATTTCAGTAAATTCAGTAAACTTTCTGTAAGAAAAACTGTTTCTAAAATAAATGTCCTATTGATAGCACTTCCAAAAACTTTTCTGGTTAATGTTGCTCATATTCACCACAGCAAATGTTTTTACATACTAGAGTTTTAGCTGTTTCAACTGTTTAGCATTAGACAGAATGGCATCTAAAGCTTAGAGATTCAGTACTTTCTATGCTCAGAGCCAAGCAATAACACTGCTTCCTTCACATCCTCTTTTCTTCATCCATCTCAAACCACAAACCAAGTTCTTACCCTGAGATCTTCATCTGTTCTGTCTTTCCATGAAATATTATACAGTGAAAGTGGGATATAATCAGGCAAACTAGTGTGGAGCTATTTTTTTTAACTCTTTCTCACTTTTCAAACTGTTGACATTTGTTTCCCCTTTTGACCTTTTACTTCTTTTTGAGGCCTTTTAACTTTATTTGCAAAATATTTTGAGGCTTTTCAACTCAATATTTCTCTTAACAAAACTGCTTCTCTTCGTATTCCAACTTCAAAACTTTTAGTCTGGCTTTAACAAATATACGTTTTGCTCATGTGAAACTGCATGCCATCGCTAGCCAGATATGATCATATTTCTTAGTTGCAGATAGAATCTCCAGATATATTGTGACGTGTTTTTTTATATTCTTTTCATATCCTTAATTAAATAAGGAGAAAATATGATTTGCTAATTTCATTTTAGGTTTGGCCAATTCAAAACATTTAGCGTAGACATATTATTTTGAGGAATGCATGTGAGATTTACACATCTCAAGCATATGTAGCTTGTAGACATGTTTTGAAATGACATCCCTGTCTGACTGAAGCCAGATAAAGAAACTCAGCATGGTGTTGAGAGAACGCCATTTCTCATAAAGATCACCATGACAGTTTTACAACAGAGAAATTGTTTTCTGCGCCCCCACGTTTGGGAACTGACAGGAATGGCAATTGTGAAAATAGGAGAGTTAGTCACATTGGAAAGGAAACACAATCAAAGGAAACAAGAATTGTGCTATCACACAGTTCTATGTTTAAATCTGTGCTTGCTAGTAGTTTTGATAAATGCATGAATCATTGAGGGTGTTGAAAATTACCGAGCTCATCAGCCATTACGTGTGAAAATTTCTGGCAATACAGTATCATTCTTTTATGTCATGTCATTTTTATTGACTGGTGTGAAAGTGATTGATTCCACAGCTCACATAGTGGCTTTGGTTTTTATTAACGATTATCTGATTAACAGTTTTTCCATTGTTTTTGGTGTGTTTTCCCCCTAATCCTCAGTGAGAGGCATGGAATCCGCAGAACTGCTGTGACAGCATGTCTAAAACTCCGGATTTTAAGGAAAATCCATTTTCTTCTCTTTAATTTATTGAATAAACATGAGCTCTGTCCATCTGTTCAGTAATCTGCAAATGGAGTACCACAGAAGTCTAATTATTTTAAAGCTAAATGGCTTCAATGGTGTATTTTTTTAAAATAATAAATTATTTTCCTTCTATCGCAGTTTAATAAGTTGTTCAAAGACAACTATGTAAGCTATTAGTAAGCTGATTTGCCTGAAAACGGTTACGCTGTGGCTCTGAGGCTCTTTCAGCACATTATGCTGTTCGTTGTGTTCCAGCCGGACACAGCAACATTAGTTCAACCAATGGCGTGAGTTTGAGGCAGGACTATCCTTGCATGGAATTATGCCTGCTTCCCAACTGTTTAGTGTGTGAAATATAGTATTGAAAATGAGTAGTATGTCTAAATACACAATATTCCTAAACAGGAAGGTGAAGAATACCAAAATAAAAAAAAAACATATATACTAAAAAATGATTTCGGAGAGGGCTTATCTGTTTGTTTACTAATGGCAGAGGGGTTAGAGTTGGAAACCTGTTTGAGACAAGATCTTATGTGGGTGTGAGTATAGGGTCTGAGTAAATGTTTAACTCCAATAAAGTGGTAAACTTCAAATGGAGTAGTTCCTCTTTTGCATTTTGTCTACTGTATGTATATGTGTGAGTGTAAGCTCTTTCGACAGTTCTTTGGTGACTGAAAAACATAAATCTTATGGGGGGGATTTGAAGATACAGTTCTCACTGTTCTGTCATCATGATATGTTGCACGAGCAATCATGAAAGACTGTCATCAACACCCCTGCTGATATTCATTTAAATACAACTGTGAGTGAGGATGGTAAATCGATGCACTGATGAGCTGGAAGCTCTTAACCGATCGACCCCCAGCAGCTCTTTTCACATTTAGCCTCCCTTATTGTTTGAGACAATGTATAATGGCATCATTCATCAAAGCTGAGCTTATGATAAAACCACCACACCACCGCAGCCCATTCAGATCTGGTTGTTACTGCAACCCTCAAAACTGTGTAGAGGTTAGATTCTGTTTAAATGATAAGAAAAGGGACATTCATCTTTTCTTTTAGGCTAAGTGTGGCATTCAGATAAGACTAACTTACCACTAAATACTCCTCAGTAACACTTTATAATAAGGTTAAGTTTGTTAACATTGATTAGTTAATGCATAAGATATAATGAACTCATAATAAATGAATGGTAATTTCTATGTACACTAATGCATTTTTAACGTTAAGTCGTATAAAATAAAATTGAACAAATTTAAATGTATAAATGAACATTAACCTAGATTAATAAATGCTGTAAAAATCATTGTTCATGATATCTAATGCATTAACAAATGTGACCCTGGACAACAAAACCAGGGTAATTTTTTTGAAATTGAGATTTATACATCACGATAGGACAATATTTGGCTGAGATACAACTATCTGGAATCTGAGGGTCACATAAATACATTTTTGATATATTTTTACGGAAGGAAATTTACAAAATATCTTCATGGAACATGATCTTTACTTAATATCCTAATCATTTTTATCATAAAAGAAAAATAGATACAACACGAATTCCAGAAAAGTTGGGACATTTTTTAAATTTGAACAAAATGAAAACTAAAAGACTTTCAAATCACATGAGCCAATATTTTATTCACAATAGAACATAAATAACATAACAAATGTTTAAACTGAGAAATTTTACAATTTTATGCACAAAATGAGCTCATTTCAAATTTGATGCCTGCTACAGGTCTCAAAATAGTGGCATGTTTAGCATGGTGTAGCATTCCTCTCTTGTTTTTAAAACAGAGTGAAGACGTCTGGGCATCAAGGTTATGAGTTTCTGGAGTTTTGGTGTTGGAATTTGGTCTCATTCTTGCCTGATATAGGTTTCCAGTAGCTGAATAATTCATGGTTGTCTTTGATGTATTTTTCATTTAATGTTGCTCTAAAACCTTTATGTACCTTTCAGCATTCATAGTGCCTTCCAAAACATGCCAGCTGCCTATACCGTATGTACTTATGCACCGCCATACCATCAAAGATGCTGGGTTTTGAACTGAACGCTGATGACACGCTGGAAGGTCTCCCTCCTCCGGAGGACACGGCGTCTGTGATTTCCAACAAGAATGTCAAATTTGGACTCGTCTGACCATAGAACACATTTTCACATATGGCTTCTTTTTTGCATGATTGAGCTTTAGTTGGCATCTGCAGATGGCACGGCGGATTATGTTTACCGAACAGTGGTTTCTGGAAGTATTCCTGGGCCCATTTAATAATGTCATTGACACAATCATGCCGATAAGTGAGGGCCCGAAGACCACGGGCATTCCAATAAAGGTCTTCGGCCTTGTCCCTTACACACAGAGATTTCTCCAGTTTCTCTGAATCTTTTGATGATGTTATGCACTGATGATGAGATTTGCAAAGCCTTTGCAATTTGACATTGAGGAAGATTGTTTTCCACAATCTTTTTACGCACTCTTTCACAGATTGGAGAGCCTCTGCCCATCTTTACTTCTGAGATACTCTGCCTCTCTAAGACATCCCTTTTATAGCTAATCATGTTACAGACCTGATATCAATTAACTGCTAGATGTTCTCCCAGCTAAATCTTTTCAAAATTTCTTGCTTTTTCAGCCATTTGTTGCCCCCGTGCCAACTTTTTTAAGACCTGTAGCATGCATCAAATTTGAAATGAGCTAATTTTGTGCATAAAAATAAAATAAAATTTCTCAGTTTAAACATTTGTTATGTTATCTATGTTCTATTGTGAATAAAATATTGGCTCATGTGATTTGAAAGTCTTTTAGTTTTCAATTTTATTCAAATTTAAAAAAACATCCCAACTTTTCCGGAATTCGGGTTGTAATTTTGACCCATACAATGTATTGTTGGCTATTGCTACAAATATACCCATGCTACTTATGACTGGTTTTGTGGTCCAGGGTGACAAATGTTAACGAAAGAAACCTCAATATAAAGTGTTACAACTTTCTTTATCATTTATATGGATTATAAAATTAGTTTGCTCCTATTTTTCTTCCATAAGATTGCTTTGAATAAAATTATCTGCCAAATGTCACAATGCATTATAAGTGAATTCTGTGGAAAAGGTTTCAGAGCAATAACACAATTCTGAGCCCAAAGAAAAGCCCTAAAGACAATTTTATGTTGATTTCATTTAACTGCAGGTTCCAACAATATTCATTGAGTAAACATTTTAAAAAATGTAAATGTAATATTTTGCTTTCTGCAACAGGTTGTCACACCTCTGGAAAAGAAAATAACAACTCAGACCACTTTCTCAGTCAGACTTCTTGTTCTTTAGTGATATTTCGTTTGGCCAACCAGCCGTCTATGTTCACACTCAAAGGTTGTGAATTCTGACTCCAAAACAAGCAACCTAATTATGGAACTATATTGAATGCTATTGACACCTCTTCCAATACAAATTTAAGTGCTTGTGAAACTAAACTTCCTCTCTCTCACAGCTGGCCTGACATGTTAACTGCCCTCATCAGGGACATGGTGACAGCTTTACAACTACTGTACCAAAATAAACACAGAAATGTATCACACAAGCTAGCAATAGATGTAAAATTGGAGGAAGTGCTCCAAACAAATTATGCTACATGACCAATCATTCAAATGAGTAATCATGGCAATGTCTCTTGTTATTGTGTCTCTGATCTAACATAAACATTTGAAATAAACCACAGCATACAGTTACTGTATAGTATTCTTACTGTAAACAGTTGTCAGTTCCTTATTAGATTAGCCATTAAAAACAGTAACTGGAAACTGGAAAATTTCTGTCATACTGTACAGATAGGTGTTCCCCAAAAAACCCATTAATCTTCAAAAAGGAAGTTTCTTGCTCACTATTTTTTGTCCTGTTTCCAGTACAAATATATTTTCTTAAATCAAGACACATTTACTTGAGAAGCAAAAATTACATAAGATATTGTGTTGTTTTCTGAAACGTATCAAAATTTCAAACATTTCCTAAAACAGGAAAAAAATCTGCAAGTGGGGTAAGAAAAATAAACTTATTTCATAGGAAATACAAGTTTATTTTTCATACCCCCCAAAATAAAGAGTTTTGGGGTTTGCTTCTCAAATAAATGTTTCTTGAAGAAGAATGTTTAGATATACTGGAATGCATACCCTAGTGAAAAAAAAGTATACTAAGTATACTTGCAGCAAGACTAATTATTAGTATATTTCAAGTGTGTTAATGATTAGTTCATTTAAAGTGCTATTTTGAAACAACAAATTTTGTACTAAGTATATTTAAGTTGAAATTAAGTAGTATTAAAATACAACTTTAAGTATATTTAGTATACTTATGTGTGCTAAATTGGAACAACTTCAAGTATACTTAGTACACTTTAAGTATATGTCTGTGTAGGGACTAATTACATGCTTGATTAGTGATATTAAAGTATACTTTATTTCTGTTATAAGTATACTTTTATTTGTGTTGTGAGTATACTTTATTTCTGTTATGAGTACACTTTGTGTTATAAGTACACTTTATTTGTGATTTGAGTACATTACAAAATAATTACGAGTGTCTTCAGAAAACACAAGCAATATACAATGAATATATTATAGTATATACTATATGCTCAGTACCTTTGGCTTATTCCAAATATTAAACATTACACACTTTGCAGTCAATAACAATACACTTTGTTATTACTTATACTTTGTATAATATAGTCAACATTTGAAACGGATCAAAACCTTTAATCAAAGTTTTTGTGATCCACTTCAAATGTTGACTACTGTACTTTGAATTACATAATCTCACACAATACAGTTGTGTTACTATTTAAATACAGTTTAACACATTTTCCCAAAGTTGAATGCATTTGTTTTCAAGGCCATTAAAATAAATAAAATGTAACAACATCACTAATGAAGAGACATATTTCATTGACAAATCCAATAGTTTTTATTTAAACTTAGATTCAGCAAAACTTACCATGTTTTTCATTAAAGAACCCTAACCCTCTATACACAAATACAAATTACACATTATATTCCATTTTCTGATGAGCTTCTCATTGTGTCTGATGGCACAATGATGACCGCAGAGACTCGTGAAGAACAGCATCTGTTGACAGAATATACCAAAGATATAAGACAGCATGTTCAACTCTTTATTCACGTTTACAATAGTCTGTCTAAATCCTACATTGAACCAATACTATTGTTGAACAGTAAATGAGGATTAGCAGCAGGGAACTGTATCAGAATGGCATGTCGATATTGTTTTCGGTACATAGTCAAGCATAAAACACTTTATGAATTAATATCGTACAGAATACGGGCCGATTTGACCAATCATATGAATGTTTTGGTGCTGCATACAAACATGTGCCATAAACCACCACACAAAAACTCAAAAAGGAGATATCAAGCCGAAATATCGCTCTCCGTTTGTTAAAGAAAATAAAATAAAGTTTGTTAACTGGTAGACTACAACTCACCTCCCAATAGCAGCACTTCTTCTCCGGTTCTTTCAGGATCGCGTAGGCCATTAGATTAGCCGGTTGTCGTCGCCATCACGGTTAGTCTGCGATGTCACTTGATTGAACTGGTCAGAATCCCCAAGATTGAGCGATGTATTGCGCTTTCAGTGTTTTATTAAATAAATTATACATTGCGACATTATGCTTCACCTGAGTGACTGAGCGAGGGGATTCAGACGACGACCGTGACGTCAGCAGCTCTGATTGGCTGAAGGCAGTGAGCAACAAAATCTGATTGGTCACAGACCAAGTTGAAGAGACATTTTGAATTCCGATAAGTTTAACCACTCGACATATTTTTTCGCATTACTTGTGCTGCTGGTGTGTTTAATATAGATTTGGGTGTACGATTGAAAAATGATTCTGCCAGTGTAAACTTAATAAACATTTACACATATTTGGAAATTGTATAGGCTACACTGCATATACTAAATGGTCTTGTAATGCATTAGTCATACTGAAATAAATAGCACAAGTAATATAATGAATTCCAAGGATGAAGAAGTAAACTTAAAAAATATACTCAAATTTAACATTAGATACACTACAACTTCAGGATATTAAATAATGTATTTTTTAAATATACTTTCAGTGCATTGTTACAATGATCATTTTCAGCACGCTGTTAAAATATACCTCAAATATATTTTTATAAAGTGCAAATAAATACACTTTTAAAAAATAAACTGAACTTACACTTCAAGTATATTTTTCTAAAATATATTTTTTAGAAAATATACTAAAAAATTTTAAAATTTTAAAGTGTGTTAAAAGTTGCATTGTGAAAATATGATACTAATATACTTTTTATATATTTAATGATAGTACATTTTTTTGTTAGTATATTTGCAGTGTACTATAGAAAAAAGGAATATATTTAAAATACAATAAAGTATATTTTTTTTCACTAGGGTAGATATACTGCAAGACTCACATATTGAAAAAGAAAATACCTTAGTGAAAAAAAACTAAAAAAACTAAAATGAATTTGAAATACATATATGTGCTTAATAAAAATACCCTGTACTTTTGGTATACATGTTATACTTAAAGTCTGCTAAATTAGAACAACTAATTTTGTATTTAATGCACTTAAATAGTGATATATACTTAAGTATATTTGATTGTGCTGACGTGGAACTATTGTAAGTATACTTTAGGTACACTTTAAATATCTTGCATTTAAAGATCTTACAATCCTTATTAATAGTGATATTAAAACAAATTGTGCATTGTGCAATACAAATAGAAATACTCCAAATAAAGCTTAATTTCATATTAGTTTTAAGTGATATGTCAATAAATATGTTAATGGATTTGAAGTATACTTAGTATGAAATAAATGTATTTTAAATAGATTTTGGTATAGGGTTTTTTGTTTGTTTGTTTGTTTGTTTGTTTGTTTGTTTGTTTGTTTGTTTGTTTTGTTTGCAGTGACTGATTTTCAAATACCAACAAATAATCAGTCAGAACACTTGTGAGTTTTATACAGTTGTATATTATACAATATTATACAGTGTAATATGGTGTGTGATCTTTTTAAAATAGGCAGAAATAAATACATGAAATTGATTAATTTTAACAGAAAGAGAAGTATTCTGTTGCAAGGTGTGTTCGGCTTAATTTGTATTGTATTATTTTATAATAGTATTAATTATTTCATTATTTTCGTTATTGAAATTGCAAGGAAAATTAACCAGGCTAATGCTAAATGTCCTAAAGAAATTTAAAAAAAAATAAAATCTGTATATGTCATGGCTATTCACACTGCTTTACACTCTATTAAGAGTGTTCCCGTACAGTGGTCTGCTAAATCTTATATGCTTGTTTAAAAGTTGACACAGATAGAGTATTAAGAAATATCTTAACCCAATTTGGACAGAGGGTGTGAACAAAGAGGAGTCTTCATGCCGTCTGCCTCGTGGACAGGAGCAGGCAGGAGGCTCGCCCAAGGGAAAATCTTCACTGTATCACATGTGCTGGGCTAAAAGAGAAGCCCTGACCCAACAGCCTAAACCCTAACCAGCTCTGGAAGTCTGTTCTGGTCAAAAATGAGGTGCTTATACACTATCGGTCAAAAGTTTGGAAATAATTCAAATGTTTTAATGTTTTTAAAAGAAGACCCTTATGCTCACCAAGTCTGCATTTGTTTGATCAAAATACAATAAAAAGCAATACTGTGAAATATAAATAATTTATATATATATATATATATATATATATATATATATATATATATATATATTAACCTTATTGTAAAGTGTTACAGAATAATTACATTTTTACATTATTACATAATTACAACATATATATTTTATATATATATATATATATATATATATATATATATATATATATGTATGTATATGTTGTAATTATGTAAAAATGTAATTATTCTGTAACACTTTACAATAAGGTTAATTTGTTAAGCTAAAGGATTAGTCCACTTTTAAATACAACTTTTCCTGATAATTTACTCACCCCCATGTCATCCAAAATGTTCATGTCTTTCTTTCTTCAGTCGAAAAGAAATTAAGATTTTTTTTTTTTTTTTTGATGAAAACATTCCAGGGTTATTCTCCTTATAGTGGACTTCAATGGCCTCCAAACGGTTGTAGTGACAATTTCCGTATTCTCCAAAAAGCTTACGCTGTATGTCCTACGCCTTCCCTATTCTACTTGCGAACACAGCGCCAGTTACATTTTTTTCCGTAAGTAGAATAGGGAAGGTGTAGGACATACAGCATAAACTTTTTGGAGAATACGGAAATGTGGTTTTGGGGGAAGCACTTAGAAGGCGAACATTTGTTTATATAAAGCATATACATTTACATTTTTTTCGAAAATGACAGATCGTTTCGCTAGATAAGACTCTTATTCCTTGTCTGGTATCATTTAAAGCCATTTGAAGCTGCAATGAAACTGTAATTTTGACCTTCAAACGTTTGGAGGCCATTGAAGTCCACTATAAGGAGTATATTAAAGGTGCTAAAGAGGATGTTTTGTTTTATACATTTTTGCAATATTACTTGAAATTGTCTTTACTAACTGATAAAAGACTATTTATTAGGTGCACTGAAAGGAATAATATTAATATACATCATCTGTGCACGAGGTAGAGCCTTAAAAACATCAGCCAATCGTTTACGCGATCATCGTGTAAACGATTGGCCCTCTGGCTTGTCAATCACTGCCATTACGTTCCTTGTGCGAGACGTGCGTGGCTGCGCGCTCCAGTAACTTTCCACACTCCACAGGCGCCGCATGCAATGTTTTTGTCAGGAGACAGGAATAACAGCTGCAGATTATGAGTTACCTGCGGTGAGTCCGACATAATGAATCCACTAACACGACACAGCGAATGCCGGTGGTAAACACTAGTGTTCCAGTACTCGTGCACGAGTTTTGGGAGGCGTTCCCTCATTAAAAAAACTCACTAACAGTCTTTGGTTTCTCAGTCGACGAAAAGATCCTCTTTAGCACCTTTAACAAAGATTAATAAATGCTGTAGAAGTGCAGCTCATTATTAGTTCATGTTAATAATGTAGTTTCTTAATGTTAGCTAATGAACCTTATTGTAAAGTGTTACCAATTATTCTTGTGATGATAAAGCTGAATGTTTAGCATCATTACTCCAGTCTTCAGTGTCACATGATCCTTCAGAAATCATTCTAATATGCTGATTTGGTGCTCAGGAAACATTTCTTATTATTATCAATGTTGAAAACAGTTGAGCTGCTTAATATTTTTGTGGAAACTTTGATACACTACTATTCCAAAGTTTGGTCAAATTAAATAATTGATAACTGAGCAACAAATTTGCATATCAGAATGATTTCTGAAAGACCATGTGACTGAAGTTATGGCTGCTGAAAACTCAAGATTTGCTCTCAGAATATATTCAAAACAGTTATTTTAGTTGTAAAAATAATATTTTACAACACTACATTTTTTACTGTATTTTTCATCAAATAAATGCAGCAGCCAATTGGTAAGCATAAAAGGCGTATTTCAAAAATGTCCAAAATGTTGACCAGAAGTGTATATAAGGCTGTCATGTTCACGAAGATCTGGGTTTAAATCTAGCCTGGGTCATCATTTCCCAATCCCATTGTCTCTTTTTCTCCTCCCATTTTCCTTCAAGTTCTTCGCTGTCCTTTAATAATAATAATAAACCAAAGCTTTGTCAAAGCACAGTCAATGGGTGGGTTATGGAATGTATTTATATACAGTGTGAGGGATATATGAATGTGATCTTATCTACGATCCATCAACTGGCAAGATAGCACAAAGAGGCAACACACACTCTTCTTACTTGAGTTCACACATACATCTGTTTCATAGTCATGTGTCATTTGATACAGAGCTATTAGCTCACATAAAAATAGTTTTTCTTTCTGTACTTTGCCTGCGGACACGCATGGTGTGGGGTGGCTCCGTAAACACATACAGAGGGGCCTCTGTCCGAGACTGCTGGGGTGTGTGAATGTATGAGGCGGAAAGAAAAGACATGGGGAATTGTTGCTTACACGCAGGGAGCTGAACAACGTCAGATTTAAATTTGGTCACATCGCATCGCTGTCTATTGAATTTTTTATTGCACTCTCTTGTGATGCCACTTAAATCTTGTCTTAAATGGATCATATAGGATGGCGCCGTTTATCGTGAAACATTATCCTCTATGTATGCAAGTGCACCTGAAGGCCTGCAGATCACTATTACCTAAACAGAAGAAACACCTCCCCTGGGCCGTACATGTTGTACTTTGAATGTCTGATTGTTGTAAGTGATTGGAGGAGAGTTTGGGTGGTGGATCAATGAGTGGTGTTATAAGCGAATATTTATGGGACTTTCTGAGGAGGTTAATAGTTTGAAGTGATCTGATTTAATTTAGATGGGGATCATGTTCCACTTGAGGCTAACCGCCTGACCCCATTTATTGGCTATGCGTGAGAGAGAGGCCTGGGCTGTTGGAGCTATGTGATTAGAGGTGGATGGTTATCATTTAATTAAATATGGTTAATAATATACAGCTGGAATTAACATTATAAAAACAAATAATTCTTTAGCACACTGTACTTTATTAATTTATTGAGAATGTAGGTTTGTCATCCATTTGTGTGTTAATAAGCCACAAGAGGTTGTGTGTGTTGCAACGATTCTAGGTAAAAGATAAAATCACATAAACAGACTTGAGTGAATGCGTTTATAAAATGGTGGGAACTATGTTGGGTCCAAGTCCACTTTGTGGAGTCTAAAAACAAAACATCAAGGTATCAAGTTATGTTTACCACAGGCTTTGATTTACACATAAATTGAAAAACCCCATAGGAAAATCTCAAAAGGAACCAGTGGTGAATTAGTCTTCAGTTTCTGACGTCATACCTTCACCTCTCTTTTATTAAATGCAGCAATGTTCAAATTACTATGAATGCACTGTAGGCTATAAAATATAGTTTATTATCCTTACTATAGATCGTTTGAGGGTCAACCTAGCAATGTAGTGAGTAGCAAATTGGCGTGTTAAAGGATTAGTTCACCCAAAAAATTAAACAATTGTCATCGATTACTCACCCTCATGTCATTCCAAACCCGTAAGACTTTCATTCATCTTCAAAACACAAATGAAGATATTTGAATGAAATCGTGTCCCGCCATTGACAGTCCACGCAACTACCACTTTGACGCTTCAAAAAATTCATAAAGAGATCGTATAACTAATCCATATGAATTGAGTGGTTTAGTCCAAATTGAAAAAACACAATCGGTTTATGTAGTGAACAGATTTAATTTAGGCTTTTATTCACATACATTCATCAACATGCACATCAGGTGAATGGAAGCTCAAGCATGCTTGCTTGCTTGTGAGAACCAATGACGTTTGTTTTCGTGTGTCAAGTACATTTGGGCTTCTGTTAATGTTCGCCAATCAATGTTTATTGACAAATTGACAAATTCTGTCATTTATTACTCACCCTCATGTCGTTTCACACCCGTAAGACCTTCGTTATTCTTCGGAACACAAATTAAGATACTTTAGTTGAAATCCAATGGCTCAGTGAGGCCTGCATAGGGAGCAATGACATTTCCTCTCTCGAAATCCATAAAGGTACTAAAAACATATTTAAAGGTGCCCAAGAACGTTCTTTCACAAGATGTAATATAAGTCTAAGGTGTCTCCTGAATGTGTCTGTGAAGTTTCAGCTCAAAATACCCCATAGATTTTTTTTTAATTAATTTTTTTAACTGCCTATTTTGGGGCATCATTAACAATGCACTGATTTACACTCGGCGCCGCCCCCTTAAATCGCATGCTCCCTGCCACACCAGCTGTCGACTATATTACAGCGCATTTACAAAGTTCACACAACTAATATAACCCTCAAATGGATCTTTACAAGATGTTCGTCATGCATGCTGCATGCATGCTTCGAATTATGTGAGTAAAGTATTTATTTTGATGTTTACGTTTGATTCTGTATGAGTTTGAGGCTATATGCTCTGTGGCTAACGGCTAATGCTACTCTGTTGGAGAGATTTATAAAGAATGAAGTTGTGTTTATGCATTATACAGACTGCAAGTGTTTAAAAATGAAAATAGCGACGGCTATTGTCTCCGTGAATACAGTAAAAAACGATGGTAACTTTAACCTCATTTAACAGTACATTAGCAACATGCTAACGAAACTTTTAGAAAGACAATTTACAAATATCAGTAAAAATATCATGCTATCATGGATTATGTCAGTTATTATTGCTCCATCTGCCATTTTTCGCTGTTGTTCTTGCTTACCTAGTCTGATGATTCAGCTGTGTGCAGCTCCAGACATTAACTGGCTGCCCTTGTCTAATGCCTTTCATAATGTTGGGAACATCATGGGCTGGCATTATGCAAATATTGGGGCGTACACCCCGACTGTTACATAACAGTCGGTGTTACGTTGAGATTCGCCTGTTCTTCGGAGGTCGTTTAAACAAATGAGATTTATATAAGAAGGAGGAAACGATGGGGTTTGAGACTCACTGTATGTCTTTTCCATGTAAGTTACTGAACTCTTGTTATTTAACTATGCCAAGGTAAATTCAATTTTTGAATCAAGGGCACCTTTAAATCGGTTCATGTGAGTACAGTGGCTCAATATTAATATTATAAAGTGACGAGAATATTTTTGGAGCGCCAAAAAAACTAAATAACGAGTTATTTAGTGATGGCCGATTTTAAAACAATGCTTCAGGAAGCATCAGAGCATAAATGAATCAGTGTATCGAATCGCCAAAGTCACGTGATTTCAGCCGTTGGCAGTTTGACACGCAATCTGAATCATGATTCGATGCACTGATTCACTGTGCTCCGATGCTTCCTGAAGCATTGTTTTGAAATCGGCCATCACAAAATAATTCGTTATTTAGTTTTTTTTTTTTTTTTTTTTTTTGCGCACCAAAAATATTCTTGTCGCGTTATAATATTAATATTGAACCACTGTACTCACATGAACCGATTTATCTTGATAGAGGAAATGTCATTGCTCCCTATGAAGGCCTCACTGAGCCATCGGATTTCAACTAAAATATCTTAATTTGTGTTGCGAAGAAGGTCTTACGGGTGTGAAACGGCATGAGGGTGAGTAATAATGACAGAATTTTCATTTTTGGGTGAACTAACCCTTTAATCTCGTTCCCACGTAAAAGTATCAAGTGTTGTTTTTCTGCAGATGTCTTTTTAGGGCTCCATAGTAGAACTGTCATTTTGTTTTGTTTTTATGCCCATAATATTTATCTAATATTGTTGATAATCAATCGCGGGTGGTTTGACATGAAAATCATACTTGTAGAGCTAATAAAACCTTAAAATAGCTGAGAGAGATGGAGAGGAAGATAAATACTGTATGCACTTTTTAACTGCACCTCTTCGACGATTTCTCACATAATATATCTTGCAGGTCAAAAAAAATTGTGTTTGCAACAAATACAGAGACTCATCTGACTTTTGAAACAGGTGCTCTTTAACCTTGCTGTAGGCTATGTTAGTTTCTTTCAAACTGATGTGTGCACTTGAACAAAATTTTAAGATAGATAACCTGAGAGTAAACCTAAAGCAGCAGATCAGAGGTATTTATTTATATAGTTATTTATTTCCTCTCTCAGCTGAGATGAAGCTGATCAATGGTTTCCTTTGAGGCAATGATTTGAAGAACATTCTAGAGCTTCTATTAAACACCTTTATTGCTTTGATGAAAGTGGTGCTTGCAAACTTGTAACTGAAGTGAGAAAATGTTTCAAATAGATATTTAATCCAAAAATGATCATATATTCACCTTCATGTGTTTCAAAATGTGCAAAACTGCATTGTATTTATAGTATAATGTGCAACCTGCTCTTTTCCATACAATGATGGTATACAAATGGTCTACTTTTGTTAAATGGAAAAGAGCAGCTTGGACATTTTAATATCTCATTTTGTCTTCCTTAAAGCTAACAGACATCAGTTCAGATGCAAAGCATTTCACAATAAATGATAACATTCTATGGGCAAATATAACTACAGGCAAATTCATACTCCTATCACATTTTTACCTTAACTACCCCTCAACCCCCGGACATGTTTTTTCTGTCAGGCTTTGTCTTATAGTTCAACACAGCAGTCATAAGTAAATACAGTCGCTGTGTTCATGGGAATTAGATGAATCAGGGAGCCCAGGAGCTTGAAGTCATCTCATGAGGTTTGACAAGCATGACCAGGCACAAGCCATGGGCCTCTTGGACGCCAGCAGATCCTGAAAGATATGTTGTATTAATAAAGCCTGCAGCATCTAACCTACTTTTTTATGGTGTAGTTTTAGTTTAGATACCCTTTAAATAAACCTTTAAAACAAGTAAAAGCAAACTGGATGACCATGTGAATTCTCCGAAATGACTGTTTTGCTTTAAGGGTTAGTTCACCCAAAAATGACAATTCTGTCATTAATTCATTACTCACCCTCATGTCGTTCCAAACCCATAAGATCTTCATTCATCTTCTGAACTCAAATTACAATATTTTTGATGAAATCCGGGAGCTCTGATTCCTCCAAAGACAGCAATTTAACCACCAATTTTAAGGTCCAGAAAGGTACTAAAGACATTTTTAAATAAGTTTACGTGACTTTAGTGGATCAACCTTAATTGACCCTTCGCAAAGACCCGCCCCCCTTAGTTACTGTTGCTTTGTCCGACAAGCCGTGGCGCTGTCACGCAACACGCAGTGAAAAATACATTGCGGAGCAAAGAAGATACTGACAACACGTCGACAGACAAGACAAAGCAGGTTACTTATGATATTACACAAAGTCCCAGCTTTCAAACTGTAGTTTTTTTAAGAAATTCGAACAGTAAAGCTGCACACACACTTAACGATTGTAAGGCCGATTATGAATGTAAATTGATACTTATGACTGATCGCGCTCAAACGCGTCCAGTCAGAGCCAGTTGCATTCAGTCTGCGATTACAGTCGGTGTTCAAATTCCATGTGTGAGTATATAAATCGGCTCCCGTCGAAGGAAACAATCAATATGTGTGTTCAGTTCAGTCTTAGAATGTTTCAACTAATCGTTAGGTGTGTCCCCGGCTTAAAAACCGTTTTCTGGCTCTTTAATGTGTTGTGACAGATTGCTGTAGCACCTCAGCTCTAGAGGCTCGTAAACTGATCATCTAGTTCATTTATAGCATGAAATAAACATGAATGAACATGAGAAGGAATGTTGTTTCAAACGCGGAAAGATGTAAGTACACACCGTTTTTCAAGTTTAAGTCCACCGAGGTTAATCTTCTAACTCCTGACTGCTTTGTCGGACAAAATGCCGGATTTGGCGTTCTGATTGGTTAGATCGCTTGTCAATCAAACTCCCGGCGAAGGGTCAATTGTATGAAGTGACGAGAATTCTTTTTGTGCGCTTCCAGGTTCTAGAACACTGGCTCAGTATTGGCCGGCGCTGTTCACATGAGCAGCACGATGCATGCTTGTGATGCTGACGCAGGAGCCGGCCAATAATGATTCGGAGTTCTGACGTAGAACCTGGAAGTAATGAATGTAAACAGCATATGAGAATGACACAGAAGTTATTGTTGAATAAAGTAATTTTTTGTTTTGTTTTCGCACACAAAAAGTATTCTCATCGTTTCATAAAATAAAGTTTGAACCACAGCAGTCACGTCTATTTTTTCAACAATGTCTTCAGTACCTTTCTGGGCTTTGAAAGTGGTGGTTAAATTGCTGACCATGGATGAGTCATATACTGTACCTCTTGGATTTCATCAAAAATATCTTAATTTGTGTTCTGAAGATAAACGAAGGTCTTACGGGTGTGGAACGACAGGAGGGTGAGTAATTAATGACAGAATTTTCATTTTTGGGTGAACAAACCCTTTAATGTTAGCTTCGTTTGACACAGCAATACACTTTAAATGGAACATTATCTTATTTTCCTGAAAACTTGGGTGGAGCAAAATGAAATTACTGCATGTGAAACATAAAGGATGAACAGGAAGAAAATGCAGAGAGATATTTGTTGGCTCATTTTTCAAGTTTAACGTTTCTACTCTCCAAGATTTAGCTTAAAATCATTAGCAAAATTTAAATAATTTGATATTACAAATAAACAGAATATTCTGTTTCTTTTTTTTAGAATATCTTTGTTTTTATAATATAGAACAGCATCAAGTGTATTATTCTGAGAAAGAACCCGTGAAAGGAAAATGAAAAGATGGCATGTGTTCAGAAAAGAGAGCATAAATGAATATTCTGAGACTGACGTTATTTTCCAATTGCACTAACTTTATAAAAAAAAAAAAAAAACGGTAAATATCAATTTGATAAAAGATAAGCAAAACAGAGGAAAGGAGGGGAAGATCAGTGAGACATTTATTTACATTAGTATCACATAGCCTTGGGTTCATGTAATTTTTTTAAGAGAAAGAGAGGTAAATATTTTGGATTCGATAAAGCATACCCACATGTAAATAGCCTGGGGTTGTTATACCTTAACTTGGGTGGTTCATAATGAAAACTGAAACGTGCTGTATTGATTGTTTTTCTAATGTGCAATATGAAATGTCTTTGCAACTGTCTTAATGTGTGAATTTACAGGGATTAAATCAACCAACTATGGAAATGTTTTAAATTACAGTGGCATTTAAGTATAGTGTAATTAAGTAGCAAGTTTATTGAGTCTTTGCTGACACAGAATGTGGAAGTGTTACTAGGTTATTTTCCCTATTGCTAGTCATAAATTAATTTAAAAAAAAATTACTTTTGTTTTTGTGTTTGTTCTGTTGTTGGCGCCATTGTCAGTAAAATTCAAGAATCGTTCAAAGTCAATACATTTTACTTCCCTAAAGGTTTATTTGCCTTATTGAACCTTATCGAGCAGTTTCATTTCAGATTCAATATTGATTTTAAAGAAAACAACGAATGTGTTTATCTCAGAGGTTGGAATGATGACAAATCACAAGATAAGAGTGGGAAAGAGTGGAAATACAGCAAAAACAAAATATTTTTGTTAAAACTCCTAGCTACAGAGTCATCGAGAAATAGGGGTGATCGGGGTGAACGAGAAGTCAGGGGTGTCACAGCGATCACAATGTCTTGGGTCAAGTTAGAATTGTGAAAGAATTGTGAAACTCAGTGTTGGCTTTATTAGAGCATCTAAAACAAGATAATCAATAATAAAAGCATAAGAACAAATGATGGTGTTTTATAGACCCATACAAATATTCTTCACAATAATAGGTCTCCTATCAGGAGAGATTAGTAGATATAGAGCTTCTCACAGACATTAATGACAAACAAACGCATAAAACAATATTATCACCACATCCACTCATTCAGTTGTCTCTCATTTCTTCATTTCTATTCATTCTCAGGCAAAATTAAAGTAGCAAGAGAGTATTTCACAGATGAGACTCATCTTGCTGGTTCCAAAACTAATAAATACCACAATATGTTTGTCACATTTAGTGATAACAGTGAAATAAATCATGTGTTTTATTAAAAAAGAATGTACAACAGACATACAACCTCACCTATCACCTCATGCTGTAAATAATATTGCTTGCCTGAGATAAGATAATGTGTCATTTTGTTTTGTAAAACAATTGTTAAGCAATCCTTTTTTTAAAACTGGAAAAACACAACTGGGATTTTTCTGCTCTAATAACATTCCATGCAGGACTGTAAAAATTTTTATGTTTTCATTTGTGTTGTGAATTTCTGCCAAATCAGCCTTATCAGACGCAGAGGACCTTTTTATTAAATTTGAAGGACTGATAAATCAATTTGATAACCCCTTTCCATAGTTATAGTTTGTTATGAGTTTCTTCTGACAAGCCACGTGTCACCCTGTGGCACTAGTAACCTCTTTTGTGTGTCTCAGGTATGACTAGTGCTATTACTGTTGATGTTACCTCCCTGTCCCCGCCCACGTTTGCTCGTCGTTCCGCATGACCCGCACGCAGAGTACAAGGTAGAAAACAACGCTGGCCCTTTAAGACGGGAGTGATCGCTCCGCTGGCGACCGTTCCGCGGTATTATCGAGCTCCAAGACTACCAACACACATGAGATAGATGGAATTATAACAATGGAATATCATTGCGTTCTGTTTACTGTTTTGTTGCAGTTAATCGTCCAACCAGGTAGGACGGCTTTTATCATTTCATTGCTTCTTTATGGTCTCACTTTGTTTTCCAAGTTTAGAGGAAAGATTCCAGAAAGTTGTAGAGTAGGGATGTACATTGCACTTGCTGTATACACCTTTAGATGCGAGTCGTTGAGGCAGCCTTGTTGAATTATTCTTACCAAAAACAAAACAGATTAGGCTACCTTCAGAGAATAATATGGACCTGTTGCTTTTTTTTTTTTTAAACTCCCCTAGATTCATGTAGGCTCTTTATAGAATCAAAATTTTGGCTGTTATCACTAGACGACCCCATGTGTGCTTTCTTATTTTTCCTCATAATGAATATCACTAACATAAGGCGCTTTCGCACCTCGGTCCACGTTCTGTCAGTGCAGAACTCCTCTACTTCTCCAACTGAAAATTAACCATCCTAATTCACGAGAATTTCCACTCATAATCCCAGTGAATCATATCCTATTCACTTACCGTTTGGAGGCTCTATACCAGCACTTTAAGCGGTTACAGGATCATTGAAACAAGATACTGACCGGAGAGCTGCAGGTGAGAATGTAAAGTAAAGCCGATCCTCGCGCGCTGCTCTCAATTATTTATCATCAAGCTCGCGCGTGCCTGTCTCCGCGTCAAGTGTAGGAATACGAAGCTTGTTTCAGGTATAATTAGTGTGAAGGAAAGAGTGTAGAAAATCGCACTGTGACATTATTAACTTTATATAGTTCAGATATAATGGCATGGTAAGAACAACGTGGGGGGTTGACTCCCCTAAGCAAGGATTGAACCCCCCCAAAAGGTTTCGAAAAATAATTTGCGGGTCATATAGAATATTAAACATGTTTAGTTATACATATTGTTACTTTTAACTTTTCATTAACCAAAAAGCGGCAAACAGAAATCGCGTTCATCTGAGGAGGTAGCCATAGCAACAGTGAGCAGCTCGAGCACTTTACGTTAGGATCAGCGTGTTTTTGAAGCGTTTAATTAGAGATTCACGTCGCGCGTAGCCTATATGAAAGAATTAATGATTGTGTCGCTAAAAGCGGAATTGTGCGCTCAACTTATTGAGCACCAAGTACATTTCTTTGTTGTGGTATTGAAATGGCTCTAAACTCAGCTGGAACAGGTACTACAGTTCTTAAAAGGTGCGTCAGTATGGGTTTTCATTTGCAGTTAATGTTACTCTTATCCTATCAACTGTTATATGTAAATTATCGGCAATTCCATGACATTTCCTAAAAGCCAGAGAAGTTGTTTTGCATGCTGCAACTTGACTTTTTTTTGCCTGCGTTTGCTGGCACCTCATGGACGTATCAGATGGTCTTTTGTAGTGCTCAGATAAGCTCTGGATGTTCTGAAAGATGAGGGGCGAGTCATTAGCTGGACTGCATCTGTTAACTGACCATTGCGCATCATGTGTTCAGACTTTTATCCTCGTATAACTCGTGCTTCGAAACAAAGATGCCACTTGTCCTACAGTTTTCAATTGCTATAATAATGTTCCTTTTATTTGAAAAATTTAAGTTTCCAAAAAGGAACATAGCTTTCCTTTTTTGAGGGGGGAATCTGTAGTGTTCAATCATTTAAATTCCACCACAATGTGTTATTGTGTTTGGAGAATAGGGAGAAACCCGGTTATGTTGTCCAAGCCTTATTATGAAACAATTCAAATGACAAGGTTTGAAGTGAGCGTGGACAATACTGAACACATGCGGTTTTGGTGTGGGTTTGGCATGAATCTGAAGATCAACTTTGTAACGCCAGAGGGCTTCAGCGCTCAAGTGACTTTTTGCATCGGGTTCCTTCAAACACAGAGCGCTACGGGCTTTTACATAACAGCCATGAGAAAATCGTTTACATGGAAATATACATAGGCTAGTTAACAGTAGAGTGCCCTGATATACATTGTTTAGTAATCTCGCCCAGAGGTCAGCATTCTGGTGGGTGTATGAAGGGAGGTGGTGCTGTTTTCGGGTGGGTGCCCCTTGTGGCTGACGGTGGTACAAAATACATATTTTTCAGAGAGCCAGAAAGAGCGAGGTTTGAAAAATTGTAGAAAACCAAACATTTGGGGGGAAAGTCTGAATGGGGATACATTTTGAATTTGCATCCAGGCCCAAACAATAATGCTTTATCAAGCATCATTAGCTCCTACATCACCTCTGTTCAACAACTTATAATGTTGTCATAATGGTATAATTAAGATAAAAGCTCTCTCTGCATGGTTTAAATATTTACCAGCGAAACTGTGAGGTGCTTTGTGTGTGCATGACCAGCATTAGTCACATTATTGTTGTTTTTTCTTTCATGCAGTGATTCTTATTTGCCCTTTTGATGTTAACAGTGTTCGGATCACTGGAGAAAACAAATCATCATGAACGGTTGTTGTTTTTCTCTGGAAGAACACCTGACTTTGCAGATGCCTTTTTCTTGGCATAGAGTGACAGTTTGCATTTAAACAAACTACTCATCAGGCTAAACCACAGTTTAGGTTTTATCATGTTATCTCATGTTAGCCTGAAGCAACCATGGAAGCCATTGCATGCCCCCAACCCCCTTGTCCCTCAGATTCTCAGAAACTAAAGAAAGGTTCTTATAAACAGGGGGACAAAATAAGTAGATGCAAAAATGTCATATTTGCTTTATTAAACACATTTTGAAGACATAAAATTTTCCTTCACATTTGAGTTTTTCCACCTCTCAGCGTTAAATTAAGGGCCATTGTGATTGCCTAGATCCATTAAAACTGCAGAAAGCAGTGACAGCTTTAAACACAGTATTTACCAGTTACCAGGAACCAAGTGGACACATTATTATTACTACATAATCTTTAAGTATCCATGCAATCTTTTACCTGCCAAACAGATATTTACTTGCACTTTTGCCCTTTGCTCACTGCTTACTCTTGCTCCTTAAGCCAAGACTTAACATAAACTGTAAACTTGTCCCTCAAATCTGATTGGTTGATTGGAATGTTGTTCCAGGATCAACAAAGATGTTGTACATGTTGTACTTGGTGATATCACATTCACTATTATCTATTCATTTTAGAAATTGAACACTAAAAAAAGATTATTGGAGTGTTTTTACAAGAAAATACTATTTTAGACTTTCTGTTTTAAAACGCAATTGTTTCACTGTAAATGCTACACCATTACTTTTTCAGTGTATTAGATAAAACTATCATTTATAGTTTTACTGTTGTGCTACATAGAATTTTTCAGTTTGATTATTTTACTTTACTTTTTTCATTTTCTTCACTTACTTTCACTATTCTCATAGTCATAAAGGGGAGGATAACGATTCTTTTGTTAGTTTAAAACACTAACCTGTTGCTTTTGAGCCTTGTAGCTGTATAAGGCAATGTAGCACTTTGGAGAATGAAGCTATACTATCCAAAAACTAAGGAGGGAGCAGTAATTTTCCCCCTATGTAGACTCTTTAAGAGCTTCTGTAAAATTGTCAAATTGCCATTTCTAGAGAAATTAGTATGAGAGGAACTCGGAAGACATACTTTTTTGGATTTGTTAAGTTGTGAAACTGTCTATTTCACACTCTTAACTGTCATTTATGCAACTTGAGAGGGATTTGTTTTGTATGTGTGTATAAATGTGTATGTGCTTGGTATATTTTGTATATCACCGTTGTTGTTTTTTATTTTGGAAACCCAGTACCATTTTATACTGGCGAGTCAAATGCATTTGACAAAATATAATGAAGTCTTTACTTGTTATGTTAAATAACTTAAGTCATGTTAACTTTATAAATAATCTATCCTCTTGTAAGTTTATCAAATCTTTTCTTCTTCATTTATGTTCGCATTCTTGTTTCCTCTCAGGCAGGTCCAGGCCCACTATCACCCCAGACGGACCCCGGCTCACAGTACCACTGAACGGCGACTTCAGCTTGCGCTGTCAGGGTGACAATCCAGTGCGCTGGCTGAGAGAAGACCGTCCCAATCGAACCCTGAAGGAGGAACAAAGGCAGGGTCAACTAACAATTCTTAAAGTGAGCAAAGCAGGCCTACATCACATGGGCAAATATTCATGCCGTGAGGATACGTCTGATGAAAAGAGCTCCATCTATGTGTATGTAAAAGGTAAGTCAGCCTTTTGCATTTAGGAGTATTTTAAATGATTGTAATAAATTGTCTGGGCTGAGTAACATGTCTGTAGGGCAGTATTTAAAGAATTCTTGAACCCTCCTTTATGTGTCTTAGCCTACCTTGTCTGTTATATCTTCATGTCAGTGCAGCTACTGTATATTTTATGTGTGTACAAGCCTGTTGGCAACAGTATATGTGTGATTAGATACTGTATAGTAAAAGAGATAGACAGTGCGTCTGCAACGTTACATGTGTTTGCATGATCTTGTAGTACTTTCTAACACTTTTCGTGCTTCATTTTGTCTTTCACTCTCACTCTCCCTCTCTTTCTATGAACACACACTCCAGCATCTCTCATCTTCCTCTGTGGTTCCACATTGTGCCAAAAACACACTTTAGGTGCCCTAAATACCCAACTGTCTGTATTCATCTGTTGCCTGCATGGCCTTTAATATATACATCAGTGTCATGTGTTATTTCATGCATGTTCTTATAATCCCATTTCATAAAATCTTCAAATTGATCCCTGGCAGTTTTGGCAGTGGGCAGATTTACATTATACAAATGTTAACACTGCAGATGTGGGTTATTTGTATTTGTTCATTAGGTATGATGGAGGGTAGTTTTCACTTTCACTCTTTTTGTGACACTCTTTCTCTTTCTCTGAGCTGTAATGTCATGATCTAAGCCCCCTTGGTTGTGTTTCATTGGTTTTTGATTTAGCATTCCTCTCAGCAGATCCTGAAAATCCCTTCAGGAGGAGCATCGTGTTTGACATTGTTGCGGGAGAAGGAGACACGGCCACGATCCCATGCTTGGCCACAGACCCAAATATTACAGAGTTGCACCTGCAGAAATGCGACGGAGAGCTGCTTCCCAACAGTCTGCGATATTCATCCAGTATTGAGACGGGTGTGGTGTTGGATGATGTTAGGAAGGACTTTGAGGGATGTTACGTCTGTGTCGGGACTCTAGAAGGCGCCACGGTTAAATCCGGAGAATATCAACTCAATGTCCGCCTCGGTGAGGAAATAAAAAAGAAGAGACATTTATAAATATTAGGGCTGTCAATTTAGCGTAATACATTTTTTTAATGCAAAAGTGCCCTTTTCCCAAAAATGGGCAGCAGGAGCCATTGACGCAGGATATGTTTATGCGTTCAAAGCAGATGGGATATACACGTTACCGTTCAAAGTTTGCCATCAATAGATTTTTTAAAGAGAAATTAATATTGTACTTTTATTCAGCAAGGATGCATTAAATTGATCAGAAGTGACTTAACTACTTAACCAGTACAACTTTTCAACACTGATAATAATAAGAAATGTTTCTTGATCACCAAATCAGCATATTAGAATGATTTCTGAAGGATCATGTGATACTGAAGACATTGAAAGTTTTAAATTGTAATAATATTTTATAATAGTACTGTTTTTACTCTGTTTTTGATCAAATAAATGCAGCCTTGGTGAGCATAAGAGACCTCTTTCAAAAACATTAAAAAATCTGGTTGTTTATATACTCCTAAAGCCACTTATTGTAATGTTTTTATTTTGGGGCATTTCAAATATTTATTGATTCATTAATCGCCATATGATTTAATTTGTTTGATTAAAAAAGTCATTGATTGCCAGCCCTAATAAATACAACAAGAGGACACAGACTGACACCAGACATGTGCATGTCTATGTTACCCCACTGTAGCTTGTTCTTCCTTTCCCACATGTTCCTGCTGCTTTGATACAATGCATCATACTTCTTTGCTTTTAGTTCCAGACGTGCCTCCTCTGATCACACTGGGTCAGCCTCAAAGAGTGCTGCTCACCCGGGGGGAAAAGCTCTCCCTATCCTGCTCCACCTCAAATGTCAACAGCGACATCAAAATCAATTGGAAGGCTCCACGCGGAGTGGTAAGACACAAAGTAACCAGCTCATACCTGAGCACACCATGACACTCTTCATGATCACAACACACATATATTCTCTATATACTGCAGGCTTTATTAAACACAGCAACCATTTCAATCAAGTAAAACCTGTTTACAAAAGCATACCTCTAGAAAAGCATACAGTAGGTATGAGTGCACGTCCCAGTTTACCTACTTAATGTGGTAATATGTACCCCCATGATCAATTTAGTGTTTGTAGACTGAGAATGAGAATTTAAATGTTGTTTGTTCTTGACATTATGGCCAGAGGCAAACTGGATCTTGTGTGGTTGAAGGTGCACCTCAAAGTTCTCTGTGATCATGTTTACAAAGCAGCAGAATACGGTTGTCAGCAGGGTTGAGTGTCATTCAGAAGTGAATTGAGAATGACATTTAAATTCCAGTTTAACTCCTGAATTTTGATTTGGATTTGAATTGAGGTAGCAAACATGATGCAGATAGATAGATAGATAGATAGATAGAGATTGATTGATTGATTGATTGATTGATTGATTGATTGATTGATTGATTTGGCAAACCTGTGCTGTGGGAACACAACCAAACAGATCTTCAGTCTTGCATCGAGATTAAACTGGCATCAGAGACTGAAATTTGAGATATGAATAACATGCTTTGTTTCATATAAAGATAATAAAAACAGCCACACCTATACATATAGACAAGCACTTAACCCAAGACTGGCCTCATCTCTCCAGAGTTGCCCAATCAGCTTTGTGTCTGTTTTCTTTCTGCATGTGCCAAGCAACCGTCAGTTCAGCTGACCTCACGTCTCCTGACTGAGCCTATTTCTCATGTGAGGACCGCCATCCTCAGTCTGGGGTCTGTGACGATGCAGGATGCAGGGAGTTACAACTGTGAGGCCATGAACGAAAGAGGGACCAGTGCAAAGCCGGTCTGGGTCGACATCTATGGTAAGTCTCTGTTGTTTCAAATACCGTTTTCAGTTTAAAAAAACTATCGGTTACACTTTATTTTAAGTTGTTTTTTGTTACATTGTAACTATACATTTAAGTAGTGAGTAATTGTAATTAACAACGTGTACTTACTATATGGTTATTGTCTGGTTTAGGTTAGTTGTCTTTACATGTAACATACAGTATGTAACAAGGACACTGTAAAATAAATTATTACCAAACAATCACGAGACTTATTTTTATTAAGTCTCAATAGCTATGCTGTTTCAAAGAATAAAATTATGTTTTATGTGTTTGTGTATGTAGATAAAGGCTTTATTAACCTAACAAGTGTGAATAACAGCACTAAGAGAGTGCGCGCTGGAGAAAGTCTGTCCCTGCGTGTGGTAATGGACGCTTACCCAAAGCCTCATATGTTTTCCTGGAGCTACAGTGGTGTAAAACTAACCAATACCACTGATCATGTCATTACCAGCCGGTCACATGGGAATAGGTATGATTTTATTACTGCTAACAATGCTTGTTTTTCATATGTAGCAATTGCTAGGGATGCATATCACATTGATACCATATCAGTTATCTAGACAATATTAGTTATTATTATTGGAAATATTCGTTATACCAGTTTTTATATTTAGATCACCTTTGCCGTCATGTAACGCTCACTTAAAATTAGGGATGCACAATATATATCGGCCACCATATCGGTATCAGGCCGATATATGCTCATTTTTTATGTTATCATTATATTAAAGCTGATTAATATTGGACTATTCCCTTCAGATGAGACACTTCAGATGTGCACTGTTTACCATGATGGTTTTCAATTGCTTGAAATATGATTGAAATCACTTAAAAAAGGAAAATACAGTCAAGTGCAACGTACAGTGCAAGTCTGTCATATAAGCTACATAATATTATAATGAGAACATTATATTGCTGCTTGGGACATGGCTTTTAATGGTGAGACTTTTGTTTTTGTAATCAGGCTCTCAAAAATTATATAAAAAATTTTATTTAGATTAATTGGCCAATATATCGGTTATCGGCTTTCAAATATAAAGAATTATCGTTACCGGTTTCTGCCAAAATTTTCATATCGGTGCATCCCTACTTAATATTAATTTTTAAAAATACTAATAATTTAAATTACATAATTTGTTGTGAAGCCTAAATTCACTTGTGGCATTTAAAGTGATTGGTTTTTGTTTTTTATAGGTTTATAGGTTATCAGCCATAACATGAAAATAATTATTGGCTCATCAGTATCGACCAGAATGTTAATATTAGTGCATCCCACATTTTGTGCATACTCCACATTTTATTCCATTAATTCAGTGAACTAAAAGATATTTAAAGTAATTCATATTTTTTCTTTTATTTTACAGTTACACGAGCGAGCTGAAACTAGTGCGTCTCAAGGTGTCAGAAAGCGGCGTTTACACCTTTTCATGCTCAAACCGAGACGCAACTGTCCATCAAACGTTCGAAGTCCATGTCATAAGTGAGTGAAAACATTTAATGCAAATGGCAAATATTTGCATTTCCACTTGCCAGAAAAGAGTATAGAAATTGTGTGATTATGACTTTTTGTGTGTATTCTTGTTCACTAGTAATCAGTCATATTTCTTGAGTATTGTGCTGGATGAAAGAACTCAATTGTCTATGTAAGACCCTGGCCAAAGCCCACTAACAATAGTAGAGGTGGTGTAAAAACGGATATGAAAGGACTGGCCTTGAAGACGGCAAATAAGACATTTATCATTATCATTTTTTATCATTCATTTTCTTTTCTATTAGAATTACTGATTTTAAGCTGCAAAATATTTAATATCTGGCATTTTAGGTCACTTAATCTACATTTTACTATAATAGACAGCTGTACAAACATCCATCTCACTAATCAGAATTGTAAAACTGATTCTGAATCAATCTTTGACTGTTAGGTAAACCACAGATTGTGTCCTATGAGGGGCCGATTGATGGACAGGTGCGCTGTGTGGCAGAGGGTTACCCCACTCCTCAGATCAAGTGGTATTACTGTGACCAACCCCATTCAAGGTACGTGTCTTTCTACAGTTACGTTAGTTTCGAGTACACCCGCAAACTTGGAAAGGTACATACAGTGGGCTCCAAAAGTTGCTTTCAGAAATTAGCCGTACCTCCCTTGAGCAGTGTTAACATATTAGAGGGTACATTGTGACGCAGCATGGATTAGCCACTTAGCGCTAACTTGATGTTTGATGATTGGACAACAAAGCTTTAGCCTATTATTCATGGGGATAAGCAATTTGACTCTGTCATGATTGTGACATCACAAAAGCGATTGGTTGCCATCAGTCATGTGACAACGCCCAACAAGATGGGAACAAGCCGCTCCCGTGGGGCTGTTTATTCTTGGATAATAACAGTGTTGTCAGAACACCTTAGCACAGACTTAGTCAAAAGCTTATCCAATCAATTCCTCATGGTGATCAAATCCGATCAGGATAACATGACCTGCTTCAATTTGAGCATATAAACATGCAGGGCAATTTGTCCTTTGATCTTGTTTGTGTGTTGCTCACTTTGTCTGTCACCGGTTTGGTGGTTTTCTCAGCAAACAGGTATTTCACTGAAGAGAGGTTTCCATCATGACAAACAAAGTACTTAACGATATCACTCAACAATAAAGAGACAGAATAAGAAATGTAAACAGTTGAGATTATGTGTTCTGCCTTTATATTAAACAAACTTTATATTGAACTCAACTCAGTAGCACTCGTACTTAATTTTGAGAGAGGAGAGAGACATAACAATTGAACAAAAATTAAGCAAATAAATCAAAGCACTTGATGGCAGTGCATTCCACTCTGATGTTTTTAAACAAAAGAGCCCTCGAGGTCTGTCAATTCACAGCTTGTTATTTTGCTTTCTTAAGCAAGGAGCTATTTTCACACACATCAGTAAAAATCTGTCATAGACCCTGAATGCAGTGAGAGATGCTTATTATTATCCTTAGAACTTAAAAAAAAGTTATGTGCTTTCATATGCAATGGTTCTTAACATTTGATCTTAAGATCTACATGAAATGAAAATTGACCCCACATGCTCCTTGTCTTATTGTGAACAAACAGAAAAAAATGTTAGGCTTTGTAATCTTTCCTCAAAATGGGTTGCAATGGCTAAATAATTTGACTTTAAAGCAGCGTGTGATCCTGGACCAGAAAACCAGTCATAAGGGTCAATTTTTTGAAACTGAGATGTATACATCATATGAAAGCTGAATAAGTACTCTCTTCATTGATGTATGGTTTGTTAGGATAGGACAATATTTGGCCGAGATACAACTATTTGAACATTTGGAACCTAAGGGTGCCAAAGAATCAAAATATTGAGAAAATCGCCTTTAAAGTTGTCCGAATGAAGTCCTTAGCAACGCATATCCACTCACAAAAATACATTTTTTATATATTTACGGTAGGAAGTTTACAAAATATCTTCATGGAACATGATCTTTACTTAATATCCTAATGATTTTTGGCATAAAAGAAAAATCTATAATTTTGACCCATACAATGTATTGTTGGCTTTTGCTACAAATATACCCGTGCTGCTTATGACTGGTTTTGCGGTCCAGGGTCACATATTTATAAAAACTGTAGTTGTACATAAATCAGTTCTACACAGTAATTACATGTTCTTGAGAAGTGCAAGATCAAGAATTGACAAGTGTGTTGCATGCATCCTCAGGTGCTCTAATTTGCTGAATGCCACTCAGGAGGAGGAGGATGTTGTCACTGTAACCATGACAAATCCTCCCTTTGGGAAAGGCGCAGTGGAGAGCCGTCTGAACATAACCAAGAACAATTACGCCACCCTTGAATGTGTGGCATCTGCCAATGGGGAAATCGTGTACACTCTTTTCTCTATCAGTGGTGAGAAAATAACTTCCCAGATCACTCACACACACACACACCCCTTCAGACAATGACTGAAGACTCAAGTTAGTAAGTTACTAAGTCTCAGCCTCAGACGACTCCGCCCGCAAACTGCCTACAGTCTGTTTTCTGACCCTCTGATCCATACTGCTCACAAAACTGGAAAGCATTTTCATGATCTGCAGGGTATAATCTGGTTGGCTGACTTTATGCAACTTCTGAGAGTGAGTCATACAGGAGGTGTTTTTTTACCAGAATATATCTGAGATTTGGTTTTATGAATTCAAACACTGCTTCTTTGTTGGACCTTTGCATATCACATACATGTCCATTAAATCAACTCGCATACTGTCCCAGTGCGGCCTGTATAGGTTGTGCTCATTTGTCACAGGTCAGGGTGTGTGTCTTTGCTTTGGTGTGCTAGTAGAAAAAAAATCTGTTAATTTTGTTGACTTGTTTGATTTGGGGTTTTCTTCCATCGTTGACTGAGGGTGTGTCTCCGTTCTCTCCTAGTTGAGTAGTCATTGCATCGGCCAGGGAGTCTGTCCCATTACCAAATTTGACTGGTATATTTCTAATGTGCATGAAAGGAAAACAATCCTGCAAACTTTAAGTATTATACATGAATTAGTGTTAGAATAAGATACACAAGGACCACATATTTTCTTTTCTTAAATTTATTTGTTCTTTTATGCATGTTCTGCCATTTTTGCAGTTAGGTACGAATATTTATAAGTATTGTATGCCTTTATTTTATTTGTTTAAATGTCTGCCATTATGTACACTATTGTTCAAAAGTTTGGGGTAAGATTTTTTTTTTGGTTTGATTATGCTCACCAAGGATTAGTTTGATCAAATAATAAGAATAAAAACAGTAACATTGTGAAATACATTTAAAATAACTGTTTTCTATTTTAATATATTTTTAGTATGTAATTAATTTATTCATGGCAAAGCTGATTTTTTTAGCATCATTACTCCAGTCTTCAGTGTCACATGATCCTTCAGAAATATAATATTTTGCTTAGCAAAATATTGTTGCAAACAGTTGTGCTGCTTAATATTTTTAATTTCTTTAAAAAAAATCTTTCTCACCCAAAAATTTTGAATGGTATATGTGTACATGATCTGTTCTGCTAATTTAATTTAGGTGTATATGACTGTCTTCTTTCTGAGAAATATTAATAAATATCCTGACGCCTCCGAGCTTTATAATGGCAGTGAGCGGTACCAACAAGTATGAGCTGAAGAATGTTCCTCCATCCACATCCATCCATCAATCCATCATAAACATATTCCACGCGGCTCTGGGGGGTTAATAAAGGCCTTCCGAGGCTAAGCAATGCATTTGTTTAAAAAAAATATCCATATTTAACAAGTTATGAAGTATAATATCTAGCTTCCACCAGACCACCTTCCATATTCAAGTGTAAAACTCTCGCAGTTCAAAAAGCTTACGCTGTACGTCCTACCCCTTCCCTATTCAACTTACGGAAAAAGCTTAACTAACACAACGCCAGTTCCGTTTTTTTGAATTTGAATACTGAAGGAGGTCTGGCGGAAGCTAGATATTTTACTTC
Organism: Megalobrama amblycephala; assembly: GCF_018812025.1. Lineage (NCBI taxonomy): Eukaryota > Metazoa > Chordata > Actinopteri > Cypriniformes > Xenocyprididae > Megalobrama > Megalobrama amblycephala. The sequence continues at coordinate 21,127,391 of NC_063054.1, read as the reverse complement.
TTAACTTGTTAAATATGGATTTTTTTTTTTTTTACACAAACACATCAATTAGCTTCAAAAAGGCCTTTATTAACCCCCCAGAGCCGTGCGGAATATGTTTATGATGGATGGATGTGGATGGAGACACTTTCTTCAGCTCGTTGATCCTTGCTCACTGCCATTATAAAGCTTGGATGCGTTAGGATATTTATTAATATTTCTCCGACTGTGTTTGTCAGAAAGAAGAAAGTCATATACACCTAGGATGGCTTGAGGGTGAGTAAAGCTTGGGCTAATTTTCATTTGAAAGTGAACTTATCCTTTCAGTCATCAGTGTCCCAAAGTTTAGTATTCATCTTACTTACACATCATATAAAAACCAGGAAGTGGAATGAGACTCAGAGACCTCGACCCAGGTGCTTCTGGTTTCCCAGGAATGGCTAAACAACCAAATGAAAGGAAATGCACATCTCCTCACGTTCACTCCAGCTGTGCATTGTATGTTGGCTGCATCTTTTTAAGGAAATTTAAACCAGCTGCCAACTTGCAGGTCACCACTCCTGCTCCAGCTCAACCTGTGTAGGCAGACTTTTTGGATAAGAGATATCCAGGCTATTATATAAACAGAGGTGCTGAGTTTTATCCCTAATCTTGTTTCTTTTGTAAACCTAGCATTACCAACTGTTCGAGATTATCTCAAGGGTTTGGGGGGGGTTACGTTTTGGTTTGTTGCAAAACACAAAGTTTTTCCACCCCAGTTTGTGCTGGTATTATTGTTAAAGACAGAATGGTTAACAAAAGGTCATCTACATCCAGTTTAGTTTGTATCTATTTATTTTTATCCTTTTTTTTTTTTTTTTGGTGAAAGTTTTGCATTTTCTCAACTGAATTAGCCAGAAGTAAAAAAAACTCTAGTTGAACGTTGACCTTTTTGTAGAGTCCATCAGGAGTTGGACTGGAGGTTTTGAGGTTTGAGCGCATGAATTGAGTCTAGCTGCCTCAGGAAAGCCTGTTAGGGGATGTGTAAGAACTGCTTTAGACTCTCAAGGTTTATACTGCAGTAGATCCAGGAAAACCAGTGGGACAATGAGCCTTAGGCTGGACTGTTAAAGCTGTTCAACCTCAGCTGAGCGAGATGCAAAAAATGTGTGTTGTTATGGTGTTCGGTGGTTTGCGGGAAGGCTTGATGGTATGCTTGGATGCAGTGTGATGATAGATGGATGGATGGGAAGGATGGAGGGGGAGAGAGAGACAGAGAGAGGGAGCAGAAGAGGACTGTGAAAGCCAGTGGCAGGTTTACAAGGGATTACATCCTGCAGAGTCTGCATTCTTTGACTTGAAATGGAGAGAAAGCTTCTTATAGCTTAAGAGCTTACTACACCGTTCAGAACAGCACAGAAAAACAATAACACAACACGCATGAACACATACACACACATTACATAAAAAAACACAGCTACAGTTTCAAAATGTGAAAAAAAGTGGGTCACAAAAATCTCCAGTAGAGTTTTACCTCAATTCATTAGCGAGTATTATTCACACCTCATTAAATGCAAGGCCTTTGGACATTATTCCAATGTGAGTCACTTATTCATTATTATCGATGGTTCTTTACTGTTATTGTTTTGTTTTATAGGTATTCCAACAGGGTAAACACTGTGGTTTTGTTTCAACGTCTGTACTTAGTCCAATAATAGTGTTTTATTTCCATTGATACTCTGGCTCAAGTCTCAAGACAAGCATCAGATCTACTGTGGTTTTTTGTGCTAACAGAAATGATCCTCAGGGATGAGCCATGTGTATTGATTATCCGTTGATGCCTGTAAAAGATTGCCTTATTTACGCAAACACATTGTGTAGAGCAGTGATTCCCAACTGGACAGTTTACAGGCGGAACACGCATAAAATCTCAAGGTGTTATTGCAATCAAAATTACATTTAATTACATTAGAGTTAATTTATTAATGTGATTAATACACCAAATTATATCCATTATGAGTTAAAAGTAGGGATGCACAATATATTGATTATCAGTATTGTACAATATTCTTTGTTTTTTATAATGTCTGGCATTTGTTTATTGGCCATAACATGAAAAATTATCATCTGCTTTTTCATATCAGCCAGAATTTTAATATCCCTTGTTAAAAGAAACACATTTCTGGTTTGCTGTTGATGGAGTACATATGGCATCTTGCATGTTTCTGATGGCCGCTGTATGTTGTTTTAATCTTCACAGAGAACACTGTTCCTCATGAACTCTTCACACCGTTGCTCATTGGTTTTGTTGCCGCGGCTGTTATCCTTGTTCTCATCCTGATCGTGCTGTCCTACAAATATATGCAGGTAAAATGTCATTCATTACATAGCTTGTCTTCGAACACATGAAGTACATGCTTGACTCATGGGGGTGTTTAATTAATGAGACAAAATTGAACTTTGTTTAGTAATAATTAATGTAGCCACTTGTTATTCTAGCATAATTTGTGTTTGGTTATTTGATATTAAGCGTGATACTCAAATTCAACGTAATTTACCAGTCACACCTGGCAGCCCTCCCACACTTCAGGGAAACTCTGAAACAACAATTTACTTAGCATGTCATAAGACCTGATGTTTCACCGTGCAGTTTCACACTGTTGAACAGGGGAGCAGTCGGCTATGTGTGTACACACACACATGCACACATGAAATTACTGTTCACATTTGTGTTTGAATAATTTATGTGCATTTACACTAAACTTTTATTAGTGGCCTCTGTTTACTTTTGTCTTTCAGAGCACCTCATTACACTTGCAGTAACTGGAACTGATGTAAAAGGTTGTTTATGCTTGTCTAGCAACGTCACTCATTGCTTATTTCTTCCCTCATCCCTCTTTCTTTCTCTCTCTCTCCCTCTCTCATTTTTGTCTCCTACAGAAACCTAAATACCAAATACAGTGGAAAGTCATAGAGGGTATTCATGGAAATAGCTACGTGTACATTGACCCCACCCAGCTTCCATACGACCACCAATGGGAGTTTCCCAGAGATAAGCTGCGTTTTGGTGAGTGAAGTTCCTTAATCAGTCTGCTTTGACTTGTTGGACCTCGTAAATCATTTCCCAAATAATCTTTCTACATTGTAATATTACTTTTGTTTGAACTTTGCGTTTGGAAATCTTAAGATTCAATGCACCAAAAAGCATAAAAGCCTTTTGAATTTTGCTTCTTTTCATTGACTGTGCATGGTTTATTGACACTGATAGCTAGCGCCTTGTGACATAGTATCATATCTTCCCCATGAAGGAATAACCGTATCCGTCAACAAACAGGATCCAACAGGATCTAGCATATCACGCTTCCCCAAAAGCCACACCTACTTGATTCAAAAACAAGTTAATGTTCCAGCTGAAAACTTGTTTTGGACCAGTTTCCAGGCTGATCCATTGATTGTAAACAACTTTATAAGGGAAAAGTGATACTGAGCCGTTCATGCTGAATCAATTTCAATCAATCAAAAACAGTTTTGCTTCCCTGCATCTCCAGGAAAAACTCTAGGATCTGGAGCATTTGGAAAGGTGGTGGAGGCCACTGCTTATGGCATGTCCAAAGCAGACACTGTGATGACCGTAGCTGTGAAGATGCTCAAACGTGAGTAAAAAGCAACAGAAAGCATGTTCATAATCTTGTGAAATATGTGTAGCACAGTAACACCAAGGCATGTTTAACCAGCGTGTTTATTTAAGCAAATATGACAATGCGTAATGAAACACCAGAAGGTACACAGACATGCGTGATTAAAAGAAGGAGGTTAAACATTTCCAGTAACCCACAATTTTTTGGTTCCCAGAACATTCTGGATTGTTGGTTTATGGTTTTAAACAATAAAACCTAAAAAGAATGTTCCTAGAACATTAGAAATTGGTTCCCAAAACAGTAACCAAAGGGGAACCATGTACTAACACTGGGGGAACATTCTCTGTTTGTGTATTCTGATGTATTACTTTAAAGAAATTATGATGTTTTTTTTTGTTGTTGTTTTTATTGTTTTTTTTATTTATGGTTTTATTTGTCTTGGTCTTTTGCCCCACAGCAAGTGCTCATGCCACTGAGAAAGAGGCTCTGATGTCTGAGCTGAAGGTGCTTAGTTATCTTGGCAACCATATTAACATTGTCAACCTGCTAGGTGCCTGCACTATTGGAGGTGAGAGGCTTTTTTGTGTGTGTGTGTGTGTGTGTGTGTGTGTGTGTATGCGTGTTTTATGACATATCAGGACACAAATGTGTATAATGACATGGGTATGACATAGGTTTACAAGGAGAGGGTGACTTATGAGGACATTACCCCATGTCCCCATTTTTCAAAAGGCTTATAAATCGTACAGAATGAGTTTTTTTTAAGAAAGTAAAAATGTGCACAGTTTCCTGTGATGGGTAGGTTTAGGGGTAGGGGTAGTATAGGGCGATAGAAAATAACGCCTATGGAATGTCCATACAATTCACAAAAACAAACTGTGTGTGTGTGTGTATTGTGTTGTTCATCATTACTGAACTGGTCTGTTGCACAGGTCCAACACTAGTTATAACGGAGTACTGCTGTTTTGGTGACCTGTTGAACTTCCTGCGCAGAAGGAGAGAATCCTTCTACTTCTCTACGCTAGGAGAAGACTCTTACTATAGAAACATCATGCTGCAGCCAGAACCAAAGTAAGTAGGATCAATGCAACTGGTAGTTAGTTATGATAGTATGAAGTGCTTCTGGGTTCACTAAAAAGAGTTCATGTTTGATCACAGTGAGAGCAGGAATGGGTACATGACCATGAAGCCCTCTGTATTGGGAATTCTGTCCTCAGAAAACAGAAGATCACTTAATAAAGGTTGGATCAATGTCTTGTCTTCTCATCTATTCTTGTTTCTTTTTTATTGTCATCTCATCTCTTTTTGCCTAATTTCATGTCTTTTTGTTTCATCTTGTCGTATGCCTTCACTTCTTGTGCATTTTTAATTTTCTATCTTCTTGTTTTGTCTCTCTGGTCTCATCTTGTCCTGTCCTGTCTTGTCTCATCTATTCTCCATCCTTTCTCTTTTCTTGTCTTTTCTCATCTGTTCTCTTAGCTCTTCTCATTTCAACTCATCTCTTCTTGTTTCGTCTTGTGCCCCCTCTTCTAGACTTGTCTGCTCTTGTCTCTCCTTTTCTCATTTCTCTTATATTCTTCATCTCTTCTGTCTCATATCATCTTTTTTTTTCTCATCTTATGTCCCTTCTTTTCTGTTGTCACCTTGTCTCTTTTATAGTCTTATCTCTTCTCATGTCATCTCTTTGTCTTGTGCCATCTGTTCTCATCTCTTCTTGTCTCGTGCCTTCTCTTGTCCATCTCTTTTCATCCCTTTTCTTGTCTTATTTCATCGTTTTGTCTTGTGCCTTGTCTTTTAGTCTAGTATGTTCTCGTCTCGTCTCATCTTGTCTCAGCTCTCATGCCTTCTTTTTTCTTAACTTGTTGTCTTTTCTCATCATATCTTGTACCTTCTTGTCTATTCTTAACAGAATTTTTCACCCCTTTAGGTGATTCATACAGCGATTCAGATGCCGTCAGTGAGATTCTGCAGGAAGATGGCTTGACTCTGGACACTGAGGATCTTCTCAGCTTCTCCTACCAAGTAGCCAAAGGGATGGATTTTCTGGCATCCAAGAACGTAAGTGATTTTTTTTTTTTTTTTAATCTGTTTGCGTTCGGCCTTTCTGACGGATACTGAGTTTTATATTCCGAGTGTTTGCAGTAATCCCATACTGCAGATCTTCTCTCCCTTCCTCTACAATGCCACTGGCTCACATTCCATTACCTCTGCCCAGTCAAGGATCGGGTTACACAAGGTCACACACAAATGCACACATGTTGTCAAGCACATGCACACACTCATTCACAGAGGACCATGCCGAGAAATATCACATTTCCCCACCTGGTCAGCAGGTCCAGTATTCAGTTTAGTGGAAGGACACTAAATTAGTCAAGCTGTTAATTGGGCATGTGAGTTTTCTGTCAGTGGCTTCATTTCAGCACCTCTACGCTAACTTAGAATATGGTATGGTCAACACTTTTTTGCTAATGGGGTTTTAAATATTGGCACTGTTACTGTAAATACCTGACAGTCCTGACCAGGTCATTTTGGTAGTGCCTCCAGGCCACTAACTTCTATGCATACAAGTACAGCTTCTACCTACTTGAATTGCAAAAGGTAGAATTCACAAAAACTGCTTGTCAATATTCCATTTCAATAACATGTTTTAAATTAGCCATAAAATATGACCACAGCTGTATTACCTTCTTTTGCTCAAATCACCCTAAAAAACAAGAGTTTCTCCCATTCGTTTTTCTGAGTGGTCCCCTTATACTGTCTCTACTTTAAAATATTAGTGTGTATGATGAACAGTATTTCTTCATGTGTGTTTATTGTTTGTGCAGTGTATTCACAGAGACCTGGCAGCCAGAAACATTCTCCTCACCCAAGGCCGAGTGGCCAAGATCTGTGACTTTGGACTAGCCCGAGACATCACTACTGACTCAAACTATGTTGTAAAGGGCAATGTAAGTATTAGCTGTCATTACATGTGACATATAAACAACTTTAGCCTCAACTTTATTTCATTTGTATGTTTTCCCACTAGGTTTTGCTTGTCACACTGTATAGTAATTATCGGATTAAGTGAATAAGCAAGCACAGATCATAGTTTTCTTACGTGACACATTTAGGAACCAGGGCTTACCTATACACAATCATAAAAAGCTACGAAAAAGGAATGTGTAATCCATAAATAAGACACTTTGTTACAAAAAGGAAGCTTTTTCTTTGCATTGATGCAAAAGTCTGTCAGTCAACATTGTGTCAAACCCGCTTTTTAAGTGTTTACTGTGGGTGTTGGATGTGCTTTATCTCAAGAGCTTTCTGTGAAGACATCCCACCTAAAGCAAAATGACAATGATCAGTTTAAAATACAAGGGCGTTTATCCATGTTGAGACATGTACTAGACATGCATGAATTACCCAAATGTTTTACATTGGCAAGAGGTTGAGGCAAACAAGCCAACAACGGGGTATTTTCTGCAACTTTAAGACAGTTGACTTATATCCCAGAATTTGCATCCTGGTTTCATGGTCTAAAAAAAGCCCAAAGCAACAAACAGTCAAAACAAACTTACTGTAGACTATAGTGTTGGAGTCTTTGAGTCAGTATTCTTTTTGTATATTTATTCTGCAAACAAGTCAATCTACAGCTTGCTAACTAGAACAAAACTCTATGATTTGAGGTTTCCAAACATGCCTTTTGATTGTAAATTGTTAAGACTGAATCCTTCAAGGAATGTGTGTTGTACTGCATGCTTTCATGCTCTACCTATGCTATTAAGGAAGGAATGTATGTAATGAGGATATTCTCTGCACAGGCCCGTCTTCCAGTGAAGTGGATGTCCCCCGAGAGCATCTTTGAATGTGTGTACACCTTTGAGAGCGATGTCTGGTCTTATGGCATCCTGCTGTGGGAGATTTTCTCCCTCGGTAAGTTAAATGATCTCATAATTATTTTCACTTGGCATGGTATACTGCTTTTGATCCAAATATTGATAATGTGCTTCTATAGGGAGTAGTCCTTACCCGGGAATGCCTGTGGACTCTAAATTCTATAAGATGATCAAGGAAGGATACCGAATGGAGTCACCAGAGTTTGCCCCAAGTGAAATGTAAGTGTGAGCTGTAATTAGTGAAAATATCTTGAATCTAACAAGATACTGGCAGCTTTTACCATTTATACACTACAACGTTCCCAATGTTCAGCGCAACTTGTGTTGTTGTTTCAGGTATGAGATCATGCACTCATGCTGGGATGCCGACCCCTTTAAGAGACCCTCATTTAGCAAGATAGTGGAGAAAATCGAACAGCAAATCTCAGACAGCACCAAACATGTATGTCTTTCTTCTTTTTTTTTTTCTTCTTTTCAGCACTCAAAACATTGTAAACATGCAAGGGTCGATTTTTTTTAATTATTATTATTTTTAATCTATTATTTATTTTAAAAGTATATTGAAAATGCAGTTTATACAATTATTTGAAATGTGATAAACATGTTTTTAATTTCTGAATTAAAATTAATTTTTTGGTCGAAAGTCGAAAAAGAGATGCAATTGTCCTGATATCATATAAAAATTATATCATAGAGAAGACCAGAGATAATTTGATATTTTAATGACAAGGCTAGTTCAGGTTGTGAAATGTTATGTTGTGCAACTCCCTAATAATTCATGATATTTGTATAATTTTCAAAAAAGCTTTTAAATATATTTTTAGTCACATATATTCATAGTGTAAAGAAAATGTTCCTTTTTTTTACTTTATACCACATGATTACAGTCATTTCAGTTATACAAAAATCCATATATTAAACCAATGTGAATACAAAGAATACATTTCTAAGAATTTGACAGTAAAAAGATTTTTCCTTTTCTTTGTGATGGACACAATATCTCCTTTCTCTTCTTCAGATTTACTTAAACTTCAGCTCCAGGTTGCCTGTTGCACCGGGGCCTCGTGAGGAATCCAGTTCTCATGTCCAGCGGCTAAACTCAGTGGGCAGTCACAGTACCGCCACTCAGCCCCTGTTGTCCAACAACGATGTCTTCTTGGAAGGGACAGGTCCACGTCACCCTCCGGTGTGAAGATCTGATTCCCAGCAGAAACCATTCATCTACTGAGACCCTTCGCCTTAGCTCCACTGTAGCTGTCTGACATGCATGAGGACTTTGGTGGAAAACACTGATCAAAAATCTCTTTTAGGATCCAAGAGCAGTCGTATTCTTTCCATTCACCTTTCTCGCAGAATGTGTATATAAGCCCCCCTGCCAGAAAGGACAGTGATGGTGTGCTTTCCTATTAACATTTCATGTATTCTTTGGAATTGTGGGACATCAAACTTTTGAGAAAGTTAATAATCAATGCTGGTATCATCCCATGGTACTATATCTTCAATGTGAGTCTGCAGGAGGACTGAACCTTTTTTTTGTAGAATCCCTTTGCTTTATTATATTGGATATATAAACACAGCAATGCTTCATTTGCTAATAGTCAAGTCTTTACAAGTGACAGGAGTCAAACAGGCTGTTTCAAGTCAGAGACTAGATGAAATCATGAGAATCACAACGACGTTCCCAAAACATCTCTGATTTGATATGAGCTTTTAGCTGAAAATGCATTATGCCGCACCTTTATTATACTGTAAAGCTTATGGGATGAATATGACTCAGTCATATGTCAGACTGTCAGTAGTAAAAGAGCCTGGCATGAGAGTCATTCCTCTCATAAATTCAAATATCAAACACATAAAAGGCTACAATGATATGTATAAGCAGCAATAACTCAGTAAAAAAAAAACGTAAAAGCATTTAACAGCATAATCATGCTGCTGCACAAGCCAAAAACAAGCTACTTGATGCATGTTGTATTTGGGATAGTATTTGGTCAGTTGGCAGCTGAATCTGGAAGACGTTTTACGTTTAAATAGACCAAATTGAGGCACATTTCAGTTCACTGTCAGGAAAGGTGTTGGGACACGAATAGGCAATTCATCACAGTTCATTGTTTACTTTAAACACTCAGCGATATTTTGGTTCCATAGCAGTATTATATTATTGGCTTATGTTGTCCTTTCCTTTTCCAGGAAATGTAATTTGGGACAGCGAAATGATCCAGTCAAGCAGTAATTCAAGCTTGACGTATCAAACTTTTAGACAGTGTTTCTTTTAGGGATCACTTTAAACAGTTTCTTCCACCTCCCCTGTGTGTTTTAAGGAAAATATTTGGTTTATTTCATTTGTATGGCAGACTTATCTTGATTCAAATGTTTCTTTGAGTAGTTTTATGTATGACGTGGTTCCATAATGGTGGACTGTCGAAGATCAGTAGCTTCTGTAGCATTGGTTCTGTTCTTTATTCCAGAGAAAAATGGGAGTGATTGATTCCACATTTTATCTTTCATGAAACTGGAAGACATAGCGAGTAGTGCTCTTTTGTACATTTGTAAATGTTTTGCTAGCTTCTTTGTTGCATCCAATTTTGTGCATAAAAAGTAAGGTGGGGGTCTGGTAGTTTCAAAGAGAGACTGCTCTGAGATTGCGTCGTCGCTCTGCTTTCTTGTGTTTGCGGAAATCGCGGGTTATCATTTCCTACAGACTTGACTCAGTTACTCTGACTTCTACTTACCACACCAACTGTTGTGCCTGAAATGTTTTCTATGCTCTTTAGCCAATGAGAATCGTGCTGTTGACGGTTGAGCCAATAGAAAGCTGCTGCTGCTGTGTAGAAATGGGTGCCAATGGCTTCTTGCTCTCTGTAGGAGTAGCCAATGAAGGATCTGCCAATAGACAGGTGGCTTTCAGATGGAGGACAAAAAGAGCGGCTTTCTGTTACTTAGATGAGCCAATAGGATTCTCATTCCACTGCCAAAGGGAAAAGGGCAGAGTATTTGTTTGAATATGAGTTACGTACTGAATGATTCAGTCGACACCAGCCGCAGAACTCAAAGCTGTGCAAACATCAGTAGTCTGGACACTCAGTCAGTAGCTCATTTTCCAGGTCTCCCTCTGTTCTTTGTGTCCAGCTGCTTCCTCCGGCGGATGTCTCACTTCCACAAAGTCTCGGCCGGGGAGATCCAACTCAGCCCGTATCCCATCTCCACCGCCCCACCCCCTCCCCTCCTTTTCGCCACACTGGGACATTGTTCCTGATGGGCACTGGCTTTTGCTTCCATTTGCGCTAATGTGTTTTGTGCGTCTGTGTGAGAGTGTATGAATGTGTAAATGCAGGTCATTTGCTGTTAAAATGCCAGAGCACTGATGGGTTCCTCCAGTAGAACGACTGTAGTTAATGAACTTCAGATTGTCTGAATTATAGTGCTGAAGCAATCGATGTTCAGCCGCTACATACATACCATCACTGTTTGCTCTTTTCTTGTATGTAAATAATTTTATATATATATATATATATATATATATATATATATATATATATATATATAAAATATGTAAATCAAAATGTTGCTTCTTGTTTTATCACGGTACGTTTTCTCATGTGCTGCATATATTTTTGTATGTATGTTATATTTTTGTTTTGTTTGTTTTCACATGATCATCTTCTGTCATTATTTTGCCTCTTGATTCATTTATTCATAAGTGCAGTTTTCAGACACACACCAGGTACAGTTGGTTATATATTCAGTGCATTTATATTATATTCAGCGTTGCTTGTCGTTTCAGTATTTTCAGTGTTTGCATTATCGATGAAAGGAGGACCACGTGAAAATAGACACAGATGGTCCAGGAATCCCATTTGTGGCCGCATATTCACTACAGTTCTCATATGCATTTTTAAATAATTGAAAGGTGTTTTGCCCCAGAAAAGACTGTTTAATGTATTTTATTGTATATTTATTTTACAGTTTTTATTTTGAAGACAAATGTGCAAATCCTGTGTGTAGCTCTTGTTACTTCAGTATGTAAATAAATAACTGAAACCATGAATCTTGCAATGATTACGATGGTTAGCTTCAAGATTTTTTGCCATCTGGAGCAATATTTATTAGAAAAGAAAAGAAAAGCACTGTGAGGCATCACTTTGAAAATGAAATGTTCGGAAAAAAATTTAAACTGCAGTTGAAAATAGACTGCAATAATATACAGATGTTTTCAAACGAGCTTCAGGGGGGTCCATGGAAAAGTAAAAAGAAAATGTTGCACAAAAAACATACATATTCTGTAGTCATGATTAATTGATAGTTTTATGTATAACGTTAAATGTCTCTTCATTGTTTATATAGCTATATATTTATTTATTTTCAACAGTATAATTGGGTCTTTATACATGAAAATATACAGAATATGCCTCCCTTCATATTTTTGGAAGAGGGGGTCATCATATTTTACTAAGTAATTTTCAGTAAAATTAAGTCAAATCATTTTATTAACAGTGTGTCCTATTTTGGTATATTCTTGAAATGAACACTATGTCTCTTATACTTGAAGCACATGATTTTGGGCCATATTGTCAGCCATCTGGGGAAGCATGCCATACAGTTTCTGCAGATTGCAGCAAACGCAACTGTCTGAAGAAATGCTCATTTATGATTATGCCCAATGGGCTGTAAAATATGTTAAAACCCTGTTGTCAGAGACAGTGACTGTGATTTTGGCTTTGATGCAGATCTGGACATCTGTTTCTAATGGGCCACAGACATAATCCCTCATTGAGTACTTCAGTTAAATTGTTTATTTGAAGTCCTTAACTGTTGGTTGAAGTGCTTTGTGTATATTTTGGAAGATCTTAGCAGGTACTTTTGCTCTATGTTGTCCTGAAGACAACTCGCAGCTCTCTGAGCATGTGAATCTCCCAGCACAGTCAGAGTTTATTGTTCACATATCTGATAAGAAGCAAAGGATTTCCCACTATTGAAGATGACCAAATATACATACAGTGAGTCAGCAGCACCTGAGGACTTCACTCACTGCCCAGCCAAAAGTGAAAGAGGGAATCAAGTTTTACAACACATTGGTTTTGTTGCAAGACAAGAAACACCTGCAGTGAACTCCAGATGTTGAAGAAGTGATAATATTTACTTAAACCTAAAGTGTGTAATTTCCATTGGCGCCACTAAAAGGATTCTAAGATGCTCCTGATTTACACCCCTTAACTGTGGTCTACTGTTCCTTTACCTCCATAACACAAATACACACTATAATTTACTTTATAATTTAAATAACTTTTGACTCTAGCTAGGCAAATATATTTAGAAAAATTGTGTCTTTGTATGTTGCTGTAAAACTACTTTTAGTGTGAACTTTAGTCAAAGTTGTTTCTCTAATGAGTGTCACCTTCCTGTGGTTTTTGTGGCATTGCTGACAGTTTGACCTGTTCAATGTGCAAGAGCAGGACAGGGAAGGTGGCAGGGTTGAAGGGGTTTATGAAAGAAGTGATGAAAAAAAGATGAAAAAAGATGAAAAAATGCAGTGGAGAGGGAAAGAGGAGGAGTCTTAAAGGAATAGTTCACCCAACAATTATCCCATGATTTACTCACCCTCAAGCTATCCTAGGTATATATAACTATCTTCTTTCAGACAAACACAATCAGAGATATATTTAAAAATATCTTTAGTCCTCCAAGGTTTATAATGGTTGTGAATAAGGGCCTGCATTTTGAAAAAAAAAAAAAAAAGAGAAAAAAAAAATCATCCATCCATAATCAAAGTAATCCATACGGCTCAGTGGGTTAATAAAGGCCTTTGAAGCAAAGTGATGCGTTTTTGTAAGAACAATATCCATATTTTCAACTTTATAAATTCAAATAACTAGCTTCCGGCAGACGACCGTACACATACTAGGGGTGTGCACAAATAGTCGAATATTCGATCTGTAATTAATATTCGAAAAATAAAAATACTATTCGAATTTTACTATGTTGCTTTGCTGGCCGTAAATGCAGTGAATCCACGATAAATCCTAAGCACTAAAACTCGCAGTTATAACTAAATGCACCGGGTGGCGCTGTGGAGCGTGTTTAACAAGTTTATTTTATTTGATCGACACATAATGTTGTCTGTCTCGCAAAGTTTGCAATTACTTAAATGAAAATGATCTTACACAATGGAATTACTTTTGATCAAATGAATTAATGAAACCGAGTTATCATAATATCACCACCATATTGAGAAAGAACATAAAATCCAACAACCCATCGAATGAGGAAAGATGTCCATCACAGCATTCACGACAGGAAAGTGCAGCTGTGCCCCCGAGTGAGCAAAGATGATAACTTATCTGATAGCAAAATGATTTTGAGACATATGTTTCCTTTAAGTTTCGTTGAGGGAGATATATTCACGAACAGAAAACACAAAGTGCTGCTGTTAGAAACGTAGCTTAGCATACCGTTATGTATTATCGTTACAGGGCTCTCAAGTGTCACGCATTGAGCGTGACAGTCACTCATTTCGGTCTTTTGTCACGCACTCCCGCCACACATTGTATTTCTCACGCAGAAAAACTATTTATCATATATTTAATATTCCGCAGCGCCCAAAATGTATCTGGCCGCGCCGCTCTCTCTCTGGAACCGGGAAGGAATCAAGCGCGTCTCGAACCTGCCACTTATCAGCCAATCAAAAAAAAAGAAAGAGGCTACACAATAGCCAATCAGAAAATAGCACTATTGTATCTGGGTAAGATTTAACGCAACAACCAATGAAAAAAAAGCATATCTTGGAATTGTTCACCATCATCCTCGTTCACCCACAGAGGAAACCACTGGAGCTCTGAGCATCACTTTGAGCACAGAGTAAGTCATGATCTTTGTGTTACAACAAATTCACAACTTGTTTGACAGAAATAATGACAACTTGACTACTGTTAGATAATCAGATAATCAGCATCAGTTTTTCATGAGTGTCTGAACTTAGCCAACAGTTTTACAACCTGTTCATTGACACCTGCTCAGAACAAGTAGTCTAGGCCTAGTTATATTTTGCTATCACACGATGGTTTTCTTTAAAAATGACATTTTGTTACATTAAACATCTCTCTCTCCAAATAGTTTTAATAATTTTATTTTGAATTACCATTGTGTATTTTTCTGAAATGTGCTATACAAATAAATTGCTTTGTCTTGCCTTGCCTATAGGTCAAAGTCATCTGAAGCCATTCCATAGCTTTTTTTTTTCTTCCAAGAATTAGGCTAGAATACTTTTTGCTGCTGAATTCCATAGCTACTCACCTAGTTTACTTATTTATTTATTGGTCAGCTTATGGATTATATAGCGCCATTTTTATTCATTTAAAACGTTATTTTTATCTATAATGCCCAGAATTTGGTGTGTTTAGTGCAGGATTGTTTAACAAATCAAAGAGTGACCATTAGTTCCACAAATACAGACACAGGCTCCCACTAATAAATTAATTCAACAAAGGTAACCTCTTTTGCTACATATTTTTAATGGTTTTCAATTCTGTGTACTCTACATGTAGTAAACACCACTTACGAACTCTCATTTAGCCTACTATATGTTGTGTACATGACTAATGTGCCCAACCATCAGCTTAATAAATAAATTACTTTTAGAGCACAAAATTGTTTACAAGAGAACAAATTTCTTCATTGATCTAGTCACTTAACAACTTTGCTCTTAGAATGCACTAGATTCATGCATTTAAATTTAAAATGTACGAAATTTTCCTCCGGGGTGCATGCCCCCGGACCCCCTAGAGGAACACCTCTGATGTCCATTGTTCCACTACAGTCTCACAAAATCATGTATTTATTCTGTGGGAAACACTGTGGATGCATTAATCATTGCATCTATCTTTCAAAGGTGTCAGGTAAAAGACAACTAATAAACATCATCTCATTCACCCTGAGGGCAGGTTACAGGATGCTGGCCCAGAGAAGGTGGCGAAAGTTTTTTTTTTTTTATTATTTTATCTGGGATATATCGGTGCCACTTAGTTATTAAAAACTCTCTTTTGTCCTGTGTGTGGTCCGAACTAGAGAGGCCTGTCGGTATGATCTTATATGTGTATATCTGTCCTGGCCAACGACTGAGCGATCGAATGAACCAAGAGATTCGTATTAGTCCATTTGTTTTCAGCAACGTACAAGCCAGCTCTTTAGAAAAATTAACGTAAATCACCCGAGTTTTTTATCTGGTGATTTGTATTTATTGTCATTGTACGCTCCTGAGCATGTGAAACAATATGGCGGCGAACCCAGATAACCATATACTGACTCAAGTGTATTATGTACGTTTTGTACAATATCTGGCGCTGTCTGCTTTATTAGCGTTTTACCTGTTCGCGCTGCTTGAGCTTAAATGCTTTTGTTGTTTTGTTTGTTTGTTTGTTTGTTTGTTTGCACATATTGTTTAATGCTTTGAATTAAAAGAAACGTTTAAGATATAACGTAAGCTTGTTGTGTATATTGCCTAATCATAAACTTGGTCAGAAATGGTTACAAATCTTGATGAATTTAAAAAAAATAATAATAATAACGTCCTTCTCGTTTAACGTCATTTAAATAAACGAATATTCGAATATTCGTTTTTTACGAGCCTAAATATTCGAATACAATATTTTGGAAAAATGCCCATCCCTAACACATACTTTTTTTTTTTTTTTTTTTTTCTTTTTTTTTATTGCTTTAAACAACAAAATACAACAACATATATTTTGGGAGCAAAGAGAACACAATACAGGAAGGAAAAAAAAAAAACATTCACAGAAAAACAAGACCTTTATATCATTCAAAAAGTTTGAAGATATTACACAGATAAACAGTCTTTATAGCTTTTCCATTATTACTATTCTGGGGTGCGTTTCCAAAAGCGAACTATGGTCGCAAGTTCCGTCGTTACCAATAGAGTTCAATGGGACTTACGACCATGGTTTACCAACGATGCTTTCGGGAAACTCACCCCTGAATAGTGGACAAGTACTTTTCAAATTCTTTAAGAACTACTGAGAAAAGGGGCTTTTTGTTAGAAAACTTACACTTATGAATGTGAAATTTGACTAATAAAATTAACAGATTAATTACAAAAGCTTCCTTATTCACCCTATCCCTAACACATACTGCGCGACTTGACTTGCGCCAAATGAGTAACCTCATGACGCAATGTATGATGCAGGATGTAGGAATATCTTAAGCTTACACGCCTCTCGCAGTTCAAACAAATAGGACTGGGCAACAAACTCACGCCCCTTTTCTCTTATATCAAAATCCTCCGACATTTCTCTTTAAAATGTCTAGTTTTAGACTTCTAATTTGGTGTTTTGTTATGCTCTCTCCTCTGAGCTTCCGCATTCATCATTGCGTTTGGGTCAAAGGTTGCTCTTCCGCCCAAATCGACTTGCGCAGTATGTGTATGGCCGTCTGCCAGAAGCTAGTAATTTGAAATTACAAAGTTTTAAATATGGATATTTTTCTTACAAAAATGCATCGCTTCACTTCAAAAGGCCTTTATTAACCCACTGGAGCCGTATGGATTACTTTTATTATGGATGCATTTTTTTTTTTTTTTCAAAATGCAGCCCCTCATTCACCTTCATAAACCTTGGAAGACTAAGGATATATTTTTTTAAATATCTCCGATTATGTTTGTCTGAAAGAAGTCATATACACCTAGGATGGCATTAGGTTGAGTAAATCATGGGATAATTTTCATTTTTGGGTGAACTATCCCTTTAACCTGCCAACTGTGACTTCTAAAAGAAGTTCATGCTCATAAAATGCATATGTATAAGAAGATTTTTTTTTACCATTTTCTAGGTTGAAACTCATTGCTAAGACTGATTGAATGACTGAATTATTATTATTTTGTGTCTGCATTTTTAAAGGTACACTATGTAACTTTTTAAATTTAAATAATTCATATATCATCAGTTCTTCTTCCAAGATGTGTTTTTCTCTTACCCTGATTCACTATGGTAAGCCTGTTATGAGTGTTTATATTTTAGTTGGTTTTCACAGGAAATTGCGTATATACGTCACTCACTCATGCATGTTTCGTCATATCAGTAAATAGAGAAAAGTTGCTTGGCTACATTGACGCATATATGGTATGGGAGTGGCATACGTTAGTTGTCACAACAAGCGAGTAAGGTTGACATGGAGCACTAGGGTGACCACCTGGCTATTGACCTGTTGCAGGACAGCAGATGTGATTTTGCGGGACAATGCGGGACACGTGTGAGACAGATAACTACTACTACTATTATTATGTTATGTAAATACTGATTTACATGGCAAACTTGGCATATGCACCAATTAATGTTTCTGCCGGTGTGTGCAGTTGCAATCCGTTTTTTTTATTGGTTAAAATGAATAGAGAATATCGTGTGTTTTTCCATAGATGCTCGACCATTTATGTGGGTGGAGCTTGAGCATTCACGGGATCGTTGAAAATATATATGTTCGTTGAAAATATTTGCCATCAGGATACATGATTACATGCTTTAAAGGTGCCCTAGAACTTTTTTTAAAAAGATGTAATATAAGTCTAAGGTGTCCCCTGAATGTGTCTGTGAAGTTTCAGCTCAAAATACCCCATAGATTTTTTTAAATTAATTTTTTTAACTGCCTATTTTGGGGCATCATTATAAATGAGCCGATTCAGGGCTACTGGCCCTTTAATTCTCGTGCTCCACGCCCACGGAGCTCGCGCTTGCCTTGAACAGTGCATAAACAAAGTTTACACAGCTAATATAACCCTCAAATGGATCTTTACAAAGTGTTCGTCATGCATGCGGCATGCATGCGTCGGATTATGTGAGTATTGTATACTGTTATATTGTTTACATTTGATTCTGAATGAATTTGAGGCTGTGCTCCGTGGCTAACAGCTAATGCTACACTGTTGGAGAGATTTATAAAGAATGAAGTTGTTTATGAATTATACAGACTGCAAGTGTTTAAAAATGAAAATAGCGATGGCTCTCTTGTCTCCGTGAATACAGTAAGAAACAATGGGAACTTTAACCACATTTAACAGTACATTAGCAACATGCTAACGAAACATTTAGAAAGACAATTTACAAATATCACTAAAAATATCATGATATCATGGATCATGTCAGTTATTATCGCTCCATCTGCCATTTTCGCTGTTGTTCTTGCTTACCTAGTCTGATGATTCACCTGTGCAGATCCAGACGTTACTGGCTGCCCTTGTCTAATGCCTTTCATATAATGCCTTTCATAATGTTGGGAACATGGGCTGGCATATGCAAATATTGGGGGCGTACACCCCGACAGTTACGTAACAGTCGGTGTTATGTTGAGATTCGCCTGTTCTTCGGAGGTCTTTTAAACAAATGAGATTTATATAAGAAGGAGGAAACAATGGAGTTTGAGACTCACTGTATGTCATTTCCATGTACTGAACTCTTGTTATTTAACTATGCCGAAGATAAATTAAATTTTTCATTCGAGGGCACCTTTAAATCATCAATTTGGGAAGCTTTTTGAGGTTCTTATACAGTATGTGAAATGAAATCCTTGCTGGTGTTGCTGCGTTCACCTGTCATAGGAAATCAAAGCGTGCTGTCGTGAATAGCCAGGTGAAAAAAGTACACTTCCAAAATGTAGGCTACTTAAAGTGCTCTAAAAACACACTAACTTTATACTTAATATACTAAAAATTTCTTTAGTACTTCTCAAGATAATCTTAAGAACATCTAAGTGTACTCAACTGTGCTATTTTGAGACACCATGAATATGAACATTAAAAAAATTTATTTGTTACCACTTGTAGTACACTTGAACCCATAGAGTACTACAAGTGGTAACTAAATACATTTTTTAATACAGAGATAGTATGTTAAAAGAACATTTTAGTTCATAATTATGGTGAACTAAATATTAATATTTAGTTGAGTACACTTAAATGTAAGATTATCTTAAGGAAGTACTAAAGAATTTTTAGTATATTAAGTACAAAATTAGTGTACAAAAATAGAGCACATTAAGTACATTATGGAAGTGTACTTTTTTTCCCACCTGGGTAATTAAGCAAGGCGTCTTCTCGTAGGATAAGGACATGCAGTCTCGTGAATAATTAGACACTGATGATGAGTCACCAATCTACTATGCTACAATAAAATGTCACATCCTGTGATGTTGACACGAAGACAAATTTAAACCCAGAAGATGAAAATAGCACAAAAAAAGCTTAAAGACATAAATTAAATTATAACATAATAATGAAATTATGTATGACATAACACATATACTGTAACCTTTGTCTCTCTCTCTCCCCATTTTTGCCTATTTTCTGTCACATTCCTTGGGTCTCTGCTGATGAAATGTTTAGAGGAAACGAACACTGTAACTGACAGGACAGCAGAAAACCTCTATATGATTCCAGATATGACTCTGACTTTATGTAGATAAAGAGTCTCCTTCTGTTGGCTGTTGTTTGGGTGTGAAGGCACAGGCTGAAATACAGGTATGAGATATGGTGTAATGTGAGCCTAAATAACATTATTGTTGGAATCTACCTTCAACCTAAAGGTATGAAACATGGGTTCTGGGAACATCTTAATCTTAGATTCATCTAGATCTTTGACATTCAATAAAACTAAGTTGTTCATTTCTGGCATTCAAGCTATCAGCTTGGTTTTTGACATACTGTAGGTTATGTGGCTGTAGGCTATGTGGCTGTACTCAGTGTACGCAGGTAATCAAAAAAAAAAAATTTCCTAATAAGTTGCTGCTTTAATAAGATTTACTGACTGTTATTATCTCCTTTGCCTTGGGTGGTGGATTGCCAGCCGTTTAACTGCACTGGAGAAGCTCACGCGAAGGTCTAAGGGTGTATGAACGGGGAAGAGTTGCCTCAGGCAGTGTTTGAGCAGTTAATGATGAAGGACAGCCTCAGGCAAATGAATGTGGTGTGAACGTACAGGGAGCTCACGGTAGATTGAGGGTGACACTAGAGATACTTTATGTGCAAGTAAGTAAAAGTTTAGGGTGTGCATAATTATAAGGGATGGGCATTTCCTGTAATTTTATAGTCTAGTACACTAACCTAGCAATTTGTCTGTCTACACTGATGTAAAAATCGAGTGACGCAACAATCACAAAACAGCCGATTTGTATGGCAAGCAAATCAATTGGCAAAGTTCGAATAGTGTTTTTTTAGTAGTCGACTAGTTGGTGGAGAATGAGTACTGCAACGATTACTCGTGTGCTTCCCTAACGCATAAGTTTCTCTAATATACGTTGTGTGTGTCACAAGCAGGGGAGGCCATAGTAGGGCAAACACCACTTCCTGTTTTCTCCCAGCTGCTGAGGAAGTATGTGTGTGTATATATACTGAGGAGCATATCTACCACAAGAGCCACCATGAAGCCAGTCCAGGACAACACCACAACCCACACACCACAGTAACAATCACACACACACAAACAACCTTAAGCAACGACACACACACACATATATACTTGGCTGAGAAACCACAGCAGAGAGGTGAAAAGGATGGAGAGAGAGATGAGGTGGAGTGGGGAAATGTGTGCTGGGTTTATCTCTGATACAGTTAACTTCCTCTAACACCACCACGGTGGTGTGGTAATAACAGAGGTAAGGATACATGTCCACATTTACACAACAGACACACACACAAATTCTCTTATTCCTCTTCTAAGAATATACTTGCTCAGAACTCGAAACAATTCAATTTGGTTTGAGGATTAGTTGACATCACACCTTCACTTACTGCCTATCGTTCGGTTTATCTTTTGCTGAGATGAGTGTCATAAAAGAGCAGACTAATAGCCACATGTAGTCAGTTTTGTGGTTAAAAGTTCACTTCATGTCATCCGAAGATGTTTATGTCTTTCTTCATTCGAAAAGAAATTAGGGTTTGAGGAAAACATTCCAAGATTTTTCTCCATATAGTGGACTTCACCGGGGTACAACGAGTTGAAGGTCCAAAATGCAGTTTAAATGCAGCTTCAAAGGGCTCTACGCGATCCCAGCTGATGTTTTTCACCCCTACCGCGCTATATCCGCCTACGTCACTTGTGACCTTTCTAACGTGATTACGTAATGCGTGGCACATCACAGAGCAGTACAAGACTAGCATTTGTGGTTAAAAAGTATATACATTTTTAGAAAAAAAATGATTGTTTCACTAGATAAGACCCTTATTCCTCAGCTGAGATCGTGTAGAGCCCTTTGAAGAGCATTGAAACTGCAATTCGGACTTTCAACCCGTTGTACACCAGTGAAGTCCACTATATGGAGAAAAATCCTGGAAAGTTTTCCTCAAAAACTTTAATTTCTTTTCGACTGAAGAAAGAAAGACATAAAAATCTTGGATGACATGGGGCTGAGTAAATTATCAGGAAATTTGAATTCTGAAGTGAACTTTTAACCACAAAACTGACTACAATACACTTTATGACACTCATCTCAGCAAAAGATAAACCGAACGATAGGTACGAAGGTGTGATGTCAATAACTTCCCCTTTGTCTGACTTCACACCATAGCCTTGAATGAACTTTGACTATTTGACTTTGATATTGCTTATATTGATCTATTTTTTATGAAAGCAGGACGTTTGGACGGTATACACTGCCCTCCAAAAGTCTGGAAACACCCCTGGCAAAGTGTAGTTTTGGACGATATCAGCATAAATCCTTATCATTTTTTGGTGCAAATACATTACAGTAACTTGACATTATCTTTGAAGACCAGCAATAATAATTTTCATTTTGATTACATAATAATGGCAATTTATACATGTCAGAGTCAGACATGCCCCTTTGCCAGCTGTGATGCCTGGTTACTGGTTTAAACTTGGCCCAGGTTTGTAAAAGATTTTTGGGTCAGCACACCTTAATAGCTTCAACAATTGATTGCCAATTAAGTTTAGAATACAATGAACCAATTAGAACCCAGTTTAGGTCAGATAGCTGCTAATGGTGGATATTTTGATGAATCGAAAATTTAAGGTTTTTTTTCTATGTATAAATTGTTTATATAATAAAATAGGTTTTCGTAGTTTGTGTTGTCCCTTATCAGTGCAAAATTATCACAAATGAAAAAGGATTCATGCCAATATTGTCCAAAACCCCACTTTTCTAGGGCGTTTCCAAACTTTTGGAGTGCAGTGTATATCGAAAGGAAGCCAATAGGCTTTAGTTACAACACACCTGTGAACCATGATTTTTTTTTTACTTGCAAGACTTGCAGGTGCCACTAAGGGAATGTCATTCTCATTCTGTTCTATTCATTCTATTCTTTGCTGTATTATGTTCATTTTTGGGATGCACAGTATATCATTATTAGAGATTTTTAAATTTATCGGTATTGGTCAAGATTGGAAAATTTATTAAAATGAGTGCATGCTCATTTTCCTATTTTTTATATTTACATTTTTAGAGTGGCTGAATGATGAATTTTATCATATGTGACCCATGCTGGCAAAATAAGTTACAATGAGCAAATTTTCAAAAATGAGCTTTTGTTATTCTCACATTCTCTATTAAAAATTTGTTGGAATACGACAAAGAAAAAAATGACTAAGCTACACCTGTCTGAAGTCGATAGAGTCAGCAAAGTCAATTTGAGAAAAATCGAGTTAAAGTTTTCTGAATGATTCCAAAACAAAATCACCTAGCCACCAAACCTTTAAATCCCTGGTAATACCACAAAATCTGGCCCAAACCAAGTCAAAACCCATTATCTATAGGAAAAATATAAATATATATAGGCCTATTCACCTTTTTTCCCATGATTCCACAATTGTTTGATTAACATTAATGAAACAGACAGCCATAATAAGACCTACTGTACCAAACAGATCTAATATAATGTTACACATTAGATGTTTTTCCCCAACAGTTAACCAAACATTCACTTAAGACATATCAGATAATGTTTGCGTGAATACTCACCACGACAGATTTTTTGAAATACTGTAATTCTGTGTAAATGTAGGCTATATATCGGAATCGCGCATTGTCTGAGGCGTCTTTGTGCGCGCGCTTCAGATCTGTCAGTCAAACTCAGGCTACGTCCACACGAAGCCGGAGCTTACCCTAACCAATCTTTTTTTTTTTTCTCGTCTCAAAAAATATATGCGTCCTCACAAAACCACTGAAACGACTCAAAATGATGTAGTATACATGCCAGACCAGTATGGGGCGCTGTAATTCTGCCACATAGATGCACTTAAAGCAGCGAATAAGACTTGGAGCATGAGCATAAACCTTGCGCGCTGTATACAAACTATAGTAAAGCTTAGAAATAACACTTTATTTTGGCTCAGTAGCTTCTGCAGCATGAACACAAGCATCTAGAGCAGTGGTCTCAAACTGCCGGCCCGCGAGCCATTTACGGCCCGCCCTCCCCCATACCCGGCCCGCAACTGATCTCAAAAATAAAACATAATCCGGCCCGCTAAATTATTATTATTATTATTCTCTAGTTGCTACCTGTCTGATATGCAAAGAAAAAGTCGCCATTCTATGGGGGCATTCACATATCGCGTCACATAAGCGGCCGCGCCGCATTCTCCTTCTTTTTTTTAATTTTTTATTAAGAACATTATATAGACAAAGAACGAAGCAGTGCATTCTCCTTCTTTCCAATGCGCTTTCGCTCCAGTGGCGTCTGTCGTTGCTATGCAACCATGAGCCGCGCTCTCAACCGCGTCGCTTCTATTATGAACGCTCTTGCCTAAATTACTGTAAAAGCACTCGACTTTAAGTCACGAGCGTTGATTTAAACCACCGAAACGCGTCCGATGCAACCATTAAACGTTACCGATGCTCAAACAGCATCTTGGACAAATGTGTCTCAGCTGTCTGAGCACCAGCGCTGCCAGGTGTCTTTTAAGAAACAGAAGAGAGTACAAATGTATTCAGGGATTGTATTTGTTCAGTACAGTGTTGTTCAGTGCAAGATTTTAATGTTATTTAAGCTAACATAAAGTAAGGGAAAATACTTCCACTAAATGTTTAAAACTAATAATGTATGTAACAATAAGAGATTTTTATTTTTTGGCAAAAAAAAGTTGATATATATAGCTCCAGTTTTTTGTTTATTTCTGACCCCTCCACGCCACAAGTGTTGCTGGTTTTGTTCCTAAATTACACATTTTTTTATTCCATGCACCTTGTTGTATGTGAGAAGTTGCACCAGACTATTGCAATTAATAGTATTATATTAATAGTATTATATTAGTAGTATTATATTAGTATATTAGTAGTATTATATTTGTAATAGTATTATATAATTATATTACAATATGTAACAATGAGAGAGACACTGCTGTTTACATTTAGTATGGTAAATAAAATATTTATAGTATAGGTATAAAAATATTTTAGTAGGCCTAATGAAATTTGAAGTAAATGAGAAATAATGCAAAGGAAATAAATTTTCTGAAATGTTGCACTTTCTTGCGCTTGAATGTTAATGGCCCTCCTATAAGGTGTCAATCACAGAAACGGCCCCCCGCCAATTTGAGTTTGAGACCCCTGATCTAGAGTCTGTTAATGTTTTTGTTGTTGCTGTTTTGTGCTGTTAGCGGCATCTGACTAGGGTCGACACGTGGGTTGATGACATCATCATTTCAGAAAATATACGGGATTGGCTGTCCGCACGAAAATGCAAAGACGGGGTTTTCAGATTTATCCACTCTGGGACCCGGTTTCAAAAAATAGCGGTTTCACCTTTCGAAAATGCCGGATCCGTGTGGAAGAAACACCTAATTTGTGCGTATTCACAAAAACGCGTCTCCGTGTGGACGGGGCCTCAGTACATCAGCATGAGTTTGAAAATCACATTTCATTGTTTCAGACTCATGCCATCGAGAATTCACTATGAATATTCACAAAGTTTAAATGCTGCACTTTAGAACGATACCAAACTTGTTCTGAGGGAAGCACCAGTAGGAAAGGTACTCCTTGCAGAAAACATACAAATGAAGATACTTTTAGATGTTTAATTGCTATTTAGAGCATTGGGATCGCTAGACGAGGGCTTAATTAACTCATTTTTGTGAAAACCTCAATTTCGACCAAAATTTATATTTTTCACTTGTTTCGCCTGTAACTCGAAATTAGCCTGTGTGCATTCTGACTCATTTTGCCAGCACAGGTCACATATATTTGTGAATCATGTTTAGTTGTAGAAAGGCTATTATAGCACAGAAAGCATTACACAAGAGCTCAGACAGATTTTGAACGTTAGTGTTGTAATGATGCACTGGACCCACTGGTTACAAAAGGATACTGTTTCAGAGCACTGCGTACAACAAGCTGCACCATTATGGAAATCAAACGATATACTTTAGGAATAAGCCAGACACACAAAAAAGGCTTAGCCTCAAGATCCCACTTTATATGTGCTCATACAGCATCTAATCACTCCTTTACTCTCCTGCATGAATATTTCACCATCCAAAACAAAAGGCTGGATGCTCAGCACATTGGAATCTTGTATCAGACAAGGACTCGGTCCAGGAACATTCCGGGTGTGGGACTATCAGCTATCTGCGCATTAAATATGCAACAGAGGTGTGAGGGGTCACAAAGGACACCATATTAGGTTTCATTTTTGTTGTCCTCGTCCATTTCCTTTGTTCTGCTGTCTTGTGTTTGACCAGCCGCTGACATTTGCGTCACTTGTACAAGACTACACTAGTTAAATATTCTGTGCTTCAGTCAACAACACTGGGAAACTACAGTTAGCAAAAGAGGAGAGGAGGTTATCAGCACTACATATAAGGGTAATGATGTTCACATCACCTGCTTGCTAACAGATGTTTGAAGGAATATTACAACATCCTCTACATTCATGCCAGGCCTTTGCCGTATAATTATCAAGTCCCAAAAATTCCCCTCGGGGATCAATAAATAGAAAGAAATCAATCAATCCATGAAGCAAGTGTAAATAAATATAAGATATGATAAATTACTCTTGCACAACATTTATCTTGCTCAAATGTACAACCTTGATTATGTAAGTGATGCATGAATGAGGGGAGAAAATAAAAAGATGTTCTAGATGTGCCATCAGCATGTGTTTTTTTTACAGTGTGATGGACACTAACATTTTCTCCCATCTGGGCTCCCATTCTATGAACAGATGGTGTCTGGGTGGAGGCATGGTAAGGGTATGCCCATCATGCTGTGGAATTACAAATTTAAGAATCTGTTTAAAATCTGCGGATCCTACATCCTGACCATTTGGCAGGACAAGCTCAAGATACAGCAGTGCTTTTGTCTCTATGATAATGTAAAGGTATAGGTGATACTGCCAGACTGATTGGATTAGCACCTATGCATTTGAATGACACAGTTATGCTGATTAGATCATGGCTGGGAAATGTAGGCAATGATCTGATTCCTGTACTGCATTTGCATCCTTTTGTTTAGATTGTCCACACCTCTACTCTATGTATCCCTCCCCCTTGAATGTATATGAACTACCAAGTCACTGCCTTAGTTAGATTTTGGATGACCACAGCGACGCACAGCGTGTTTCTCAATAAAGAGTAACTTCTGCTTCAAGAGATCCCAAAGTCTCCTGGTCTATGCTTCTGAGATTTCCAACAGTTTTGGTGCCGTGACCCGGATAGAGCTTCTCATCTCAATCCAGATTGAAACTTCAAGCACAACAAAGATCTGATCCAAAAGAAGATCCAGGCTGAATTTTCCTGTACACCCAAGGGTTGGTGAGTGATACTCTATCCAAAAGAATCATTAAGACCAGTACAAAGTTGTTATCCTCTGCGCCGTCAGAGAGGAGTTAACAGACAGCTGTAGGGTTTGGTTAACTAAGTTATCCTCTAAAAATGTTCTTTTAGAGATGAAGTTTATCCTCTGTTTAGGCAGGGAAGTTTAGCATCACATGCTAATAATTAGGTATCCTCTGTTCAGGCAGGGAAGAATTAGTGTAAAGTGCTAATAATTTGTGTTGTCCTCTGTTTTATCAGGGAAGGTGGTGTGTTAACAGAATAGCCACCCTCTACTTTGCTAGAGAAGAAGGTTCATCCTCTGTTAACTCAGGGAAGGTTATAACTGTTACAGTGTCTTAGCAAGTTGGTTCTACTCTGCTCACCAGAGAAGGTTGAATACATTACGATGTGTATTAACTAGATTAACCTCTGCTCTGTCAGGGAAGTGTTGAAGTGTATTGTTGTGCCAGAAAGACATTACACAATGTTGAGAAAGAATGCTAGAAAAATTCCAACAACTGAGAAAGGTGGACTAGCTACCCCTTTATGGACAGATAGTGAGTTCAAATCATTGTTAGGAAAGCACATGGACTCAATAGTGACTGAGTCAGTCAGATTGGATTTGACAAAGAAATTTGGGATTCATCCAGAAAAAGTTTGGTCCATTGAAGAATGCAAAAAGGTACTTGGTGCTTGTATTCGGAAGAAAAATATGAAGGGCATTGTCTGCTGCCACAGAGAATTTACTCTATCCATTGCACAAGAACAAATCCAACGTATTGCTAAGTTAGAAGAGCAGAACAAACAGTTGCACACTTGAATGTCTCGTCTTACTCAGAAGTTGGGCCTTAACAAGGCATCAACCAAATGTGACTCAAAAGACCAACAGTCAGATGAAAGCTATCCTGAGATACAGTCTTTCTGTAGACTAGAGGGCAATAGCAATACTGGATTCATGGATAAAGATGTAAATGCAGTTGAAGTGTGTGGAGCGAGACAAAAGGCTCAGAGTAGGGCAAAAGGGGTTGACACAGTTCCATCTGTAACCCCCATACTGCAGTTACAAGCGGTCAGTACCACTATAGGTCCTGAAGACATAGAAAGAATTGCTGAGAATTTGCCATCAGTGCATAGAAACTTTTCTGAGTTTAGAACAGAGTTGTCCAGAAAAATGAAGCTCTATGATATGTCCCTAGCTGACGTCACCCAGCTAATGTCACAAATCCTGAAAGAGTCAGAATTCAATGATTTTGAAAGTGCTGTAAATAATTCTGAGTTTCAGCATTCCAGCAAAGGTGAATTGAGAGAAGGAGTTCTGAGAGTGTTACAGAACCTTGTTGGACCAAAGGTAGACTGGTCAAAGATCACTAGTTGTGTACAGACGAAGGATGAAACTGTAAGTGAGTACACTGAAAGATTTTGTCAGTTAGCTGCAGCATACAGTGGAATAGCTGACACTCCAGAGAAGGTGTTAGAGGATAATGGACCACTGGTCCGCATGTGGTTTGATGGGCTTTCATCAGAATACAGAAATGCATTGCCTTTCTTAGACCTCACATGGTCCAATGGAACCCTGCAAAACAGCTTGGATAGGTTAGCTATTTGGGAAAGAGACTCAGATGTCAAGACAAGAGTAAAGATTGCAGCAGCATCCTTTAAGGTCAACACAGAGAATCGACAGAAACGTAAACGTCCTAAGAGAGAAGGCAGTTGTCATTACTGTGGTAAACCTGGACATTGGATGAAAGAGTGTAGGAAAAACAAAAAGACATTAAAAGACTGAACCTTTACTTTCTCAGTCTACTTGCTACACTGAAACTGTCCCCTCTTCTCCAATCTTGGAGCAACAGCTTGCTGAATGCTATTTAGTAGAATGCTACTAGAAAGCTGAAAGACTGTTTTACAAGACATCAAAAAGATTACATAATGTATAAGATACAATGAGTTTCAGTATTCTGTCATTTAGCCTTTCAGTCACATTAGTCTCATTGTACTTCACCTGATTGAATTCATTTGTTGAAGCCATTCTAGTTATTACCATCATTCAGTTTGTCAATCTTTTTCTGTTTGTAATGTGCTTCATTTGTAACGTATTTGTTATTTCTTCAGCTGTTATTTCTTCAGCATTTCAGCTTGACTGAATGTACCTCTCTCAAGAGTCTTATCAAGTTACTACATAAAAATACATTTTCACTATAAATACATTTAACACTTATACTGCCACACCATTATTCTCTCTTTTCCAGGCCCTTAGAATTAAACTCTGCTCTGCCTTTAAGAAATGTATTGGTCATATGTGAACAGTACATGCTCATTTCAGCTTTCATACAGAAGCTAAAAAGCACAGGCTATTTATATCTGCCCCATACATAAATGACAAATGTGTCACATTGTGAATTCAGATTCATTAAAATAATTCAGGCTGATAAAAAATATATTTTAAAAGATTCATTGCTCAAAAAAATGAAAGGAGCACTTTTTAATCAGAGAATAGCATCAGGTCATTTAAACTCCTGGGATATTGATCTGGTCAGTAAAGTAGCAGAGGGGGTTGTTAATCAGTTTCAGCTGCTTTGGTGTTAATGAAATTAACAACAGGTGCACTAGATGGGCAATAATGAGGCCACCCCCAAAACAGGAATGGCTAGGGTCAGTGTCACTACTGGTAGCATGAGGCGATACCTGGACCCTACAGAGGTTGCACGGGCAGTCCAACTCCTCCAGGATGGCACATCAATACGTGCCATTGCCAGGTTTGCTGCGTCTCCCAGCACAGTCTCAAGAGCATGGAGGAGATTCCAGGAGACAGGCAGTTACTCTAGGAGAGCTGGACAGGGCCATAGAAGGTCCTTAACCCAACAGCAGGACCGGTATCTGTTCCTTTGTGCAAGGAGGAACAGGATGAGCACTGCCAGAGCCCTACAAAATGACCTCCAGCAGGCCACAGGTGTAAATGTCTCTGACCAAACAATCAGAAACAAACTTCATGAAGGTAGCCTGAGAGCCCGACGTCCACTAGTGGGCCCTGTACTCACTGCCCGGCACCATGGAGCTCGATTGGGCATTTGCCATTGAACACCAGAATTGGCAGGTCCACCACTGGCGAACTGTTCTTTTCACAGACGAGAGCATGTTCACCCTCAACACATGTGACAGACGTAAAAGGGTCTGGAGAAGCCGTGGAGAATGTTATGCTGCCTGTAACATCGTTCACCATGACCAGTTTGGTGGTGGGTCAGTGACGGTCTGGGAAGCATATCCATGGAGGGACGCACAGACCAATACAGGCTAGACAATGGCCATTAGGTATCGGAATGAAATCCTTGGACACATTGTCAGACCTTAAGCTGGTGTAGGGGGTCCTGGGTTCCTCCTAGTGCATAACAATGCCAGGCCTCATGTGGCGAGAGTATGCAGACAGTTCCTGGAGGATGAAGGAATTGATACCACTTGAATGGCCCCCACGCTCGCCTGACCTAAATCCAATAGAACACCTCTGGGACATTATGTTTCGGTCCATCCAATGCCGCCAGGTTGCACCTCAGACTGTCCAGGAGCTCAGTGATGCCCTGGTCCAGATCTGGGAGGAAATACCCCAGGACACCATCCGTCATCTCATTAGGAGCATGCTCCGACATTGTCAGGCATGCATACAAGCACGTGGGAGCCATATAAACTACTGAGTACCATTTTGAGTTGCTGCGAAAAAATTTCAGCAATATGGACTAGCCTGCTGCATCATTTTTTCACTTTGATTTTCAGTCCTCTGTAGGTAGATAATTTCCATTTCCATCAAACGACATGGCATCCTTTCATTCCTACACATTACCCAATCCATATCACTATAGATATCCAGCATGATATTTTCTCCATTGAGATCTGATGTTTTCAAAGTGTTCCTTCATTTTTTTTTTTGAGCAGTGTATAATAATAAAAAAGAACTTAATTGACTCATTCTTAATATCTGTCTGATATCAGATAGCTGCAGAAGTTCTGATTGGGTGATTTCTGCAGCTTAAATCATTTTTAGACTGGGGAGCAAATTCTGGAAGTTACAGTATGTTTTCAAATTACATTAAAAACCCAGGAAGGAAATTTTGATTCCTCATGACATG
Source organism: Megalobrama amblycephala (assembly GCF_018812025.1). Taxonomy (NCBI): domain Eukaryota; kingdom Metazoa; phylum Chordata; class Actinopteri; order Cypriniformes; family Xenocyprididae; genus Megalobrama; species Megalobrama amblycephala. The sequence goes on along the minus strand of NC_063054.1, from coordinate 21,096,042 downwards.
ACCCCTTTAAAACAAATAATTAGTCCAGAGAAATAGTCTCAGCAAATATGTCTTGGCAAACAAAAGGGGAAAAAAACATGCTGAATTACAAAATCATTTTATACTCTGCTGTACTTTTTCAATTCTAACTGTTTATATTTCCTGTCTTTGTGTCTTATTCTAGGCCCCAGAATGACAATTGTTTCATCGTTAACATGGATTCAGCTGAACAATAAGTTTGCCACAGTGTGTTCAATCTTGTTCACTAACATTGAGTTTTTTTCCCACTCTCATAATGAAGAAACCCTGTGAACTAACGTTTGTTTACTCAAATACTATTTTCCATTTTCTTTGCAAAGTGACTCCTTGAATCTTTGTTATAGTTAATTATACACATCAGAAGTTGTTTTTGTGTCTTTTAAGAATTGCCCCTCGGACGAACTTAAAAAATATTTTCTTTTCTTTTAGTTGAGTCCATGGGATCTCTTTCTTTATTAGTTTTCTGCTGAGGGCATCCACCTTCATGGTGTTTCCAATTAGATGTGGGTAAAAAGGAAGTTGTTTTCTGAGTGCTGAGAGGCCATGTTATTAAAGGATTCAGTCAGGAATGCTCTCTGGAACTCCAGAGACCACTTGGGAAGCTTTCATGCATAAAAACTGTGTACAAGTGCTGCCATGTGTCATCATATTCAGCCCTCTCATTTAAGGTAATTTATTCACAAGTTTCCATGTTAAAATGCTTTTTAGGACAGGATTAAATGAGCCATGAATTTGATTCATCTTTTGACACTGCACAATGTTGAAAAATAAACATCTAACCAACAAAATTTACGGACAAGCTTTAATCAAGGGAGTTCTGGGGCTGGGGGCAGATCATTTGAAATATCTTTGTTTGGTAGTGTTTTCACAGATTACATGGAGATATTGGCTAAAACTGGACCTGTTTCTGAACTTCTTGTCCTGACAGATCCTGTAATGATGACGCACATAGGTTCTACTAAATAAAGAACTTGTTGAGAATCAGGTGTTACGGCACTATTAAATAATGTACAAGGTAAGTCAAGATGATCTAAAGAGCGTGATTTGCCACTTTATCTGGAAACTCAGCCTGTGCTGCAAGAGATCTATTTGGCATGGGCATCTTTTTTGGCATCTGCGTACACCAATTTAAAATTCAGGAAAACTATTTGTATGTGTAAATAGTGTCAGCAGGCACTGATTTTATGTTTTTCATATTTTTCTACATTATAACTGATTGCAGTTTTGATACAAATTCCTCAAATATGCATCCTATACTTATACTACCTATACTACCCATACTTATTATTGTTGTTTTTTAATAAGTGTAATTTATGTCTCATTAGTCATTAGTGTAAGCAAGCACATTACAAAAATAATGACCAACAGGAAAAAAACAGGTTTCCAGAACTGTCCTTGTCTGCCATTGGTTAGCCAAACATATAGCTCCACCTCAAACTCAACCAACTGGCTGAGCCAAGGTTGCTGTTAAAGGTTGCTGATTTGTCCTGCTTAAAATTGAAAACAATGTAATTGACTTTTAAAGGTCTCACTGTTTTCATTAGTGCTTTTTTCATATTTCTGTCTGTATTGTTAAAAAGAATTGTTGATTTAACTCAAGTTACCTGGTTGCCTTAAAATTTTGAGTTCATTGAAATTGAAAATGTGAGTTAACACAATGAAGGTGATTGGCTTAATCAACAGAAACCTCAAAATAATATGTTATCTGAACCACATTAATTACCTACGGATCCCCGGACATGACATGCAGGAAAAAAAAATAGTAGGCTAAATCATGCGGACGATTTACTAATTTGTTTCCTCCTTTACTAAAACGTGCGCACAATTTAGTAAATCAAGGGAACAAATTAGTAAATCGTGCGCACAATTTAATTTTTTAAATTAGGCTCCGTAATTATCTAATAAGTTGATTTGACAAAAGAAAAAATGCTGTGATAACAAATCATGAAAATATTTTTTACAGTGTGTTGAATGATTGATTAATGGACGTTCAATTAATGTTACATACAGATAACATAAGAGTAGCACACTTCAAGAATGAAAAGACAATGGTTTGGCACTGATAACTCAAAAAGGGTTGCACACATTTCAGTAATGGATTGTTACATATAAAGTTTAAATAATATTTCTAAGGGAAAACATTTATATAAATCAATAATATAAAAAAATATACATTTGGATATTAACAACAGTTTTGGTTATACTTCGATACTGTCTACTTTATTCCACATTTTTATTTAGTCCACATTCCACTTACTAACTTTGCAACTAACTCTCATTAGTAGACTAGGGTTATGGTTAGTAGAATAATTTGACATTAGTCATTAAATAATAATTTGACATTAAATAATTTGACAATTTGACATCAGTTAAACATCTGTTGGAGAGCACCAAAATAAAGTGTTAGCAGACAGTCTACTAATACTCTAGTTGAAATGTAGATGCAAAGTTTGTTTGTTTTTCACAGTTAAAGGATTAGTTCACTTCTGAATGAAAATTTCCTGATAATTTACTGGTCCCCATGTCATCCAAGACCTTTCTTTCTTCAGTAGAAAAAGGTTTTGAGGAAAACATTCCAGGATTCTTCTCCATACAGTGGACTTCAGTGGAGTTCACCAAGTTGAAGGTCCAAATTGCAGTTTCAGCTCGGCGAAACGATTGGTCAATCTTTTTAAAAATAAAAATGTAAATACTTTTTAATCACAAATGCTCTGCGATGCACCTCGCATTATGATGAAAGGTCATGTGTGACGTAGGCGGAAGTACCGCAGTAGGGCGAAAAACTTCATCTAATTTTCTCCTCCGACTCTAAAATCGTCCGATATCATTGTTTTACCTTTTTTTGTAAAGAACGTTTGGCTTAATCTTTGCACGTTCGCTTTGTAGACACTGGATCGGTACTTCCACCTACGTCACGCGTGACGGTCACCATGATTTTGCCAAGTAGACATTCCAGTCTGAAAATTTAGTCTTAATCCTATTCCTACCCCTATACCTAATCCTACCCATAACTTATCCCTAAAATCAGAGGGGAAAGATAGGTGAATAACATCGATGTAGAAGCACCTAACCCTGGTTCAAGCCTAAACTTGACATAAACGGTAAACTTGTCCCTCAAATGTGATTGGTTTATTGGAATGTTGTTCCAGGATCAGCAAAGATGTTGATCCAGGAACATGTCTTACTTGACAAAATCACGGTGACCCACGCGTGACCTTTGTAACGTGATTACATCAAGCGTGTGAATTGCAGAGCTAGTGCAAGATGAGCATTTGTGGTTAAAAAGTATAAATGTTTATTTATTAGAAAATGACTGATCGCTTTGCTAGATAAGACCCTTATTCCTCTTCTGGGCCCTTTGAAGCTGCACTGAAACTGCAGTTTGGACCTTCCACCCATGCACCCAACTGAAAGTCCACTATATGGTGAAAAATCCTGGAATGTTTTCCTCAAAAACCTTAAAGGTCCCGTTTTTCGTGGTTTTTTTTGAAGCTTTGATTGTGTTTATAGTGTGCAATATAACATGTGTTCATGTTTCGCGTGTAAAAAAACACAGATTTTTCACATAATTTACTTATCTGAACCGCTGTTTCCATGTCATAAAAACGGGCTGATGACTTCCTTGTTCTATGAAGTCCCTCCTTCAGAAATACGTAACAAGTTCTGATTGTGCCAGCGGTTCCTGTGTTGTGATTCGACAGCTCTGAGCGCACCGTGCCCGGAAAAGTCACGCCTCTTACCATAACGTGGAGATGCACGCGCTCAGTGTTATTGTAAACATGTCTTTAATTTTACCCTATCAATCTGAGCCGGAATCAGACCCGGTGATTGGACTGCGGGATGAAAATAACAGCGTTTCGACGACATGGCGACAAACACACTCTACAAACGCAATTCTTGTGTATTCCTGTGGGCGGAGGTTAGACAAAAAACTGTTTTAGTGACGTTATTAAAGAAGGAAGTAGAGGGATGTAGTCCAAACTGGCCGTTCGATTAGGCGACTTCTGTTAAATAAAATATCTCGCTTGGCATTGAATTTGAGCTTTAAAATTTTACAGATTTTATTTATACTCTAACAACAACATTACACACTAACTAAAGTTTGAAACATGGGATCACGAAGAACGGGACCTTTAATTTCTTTTCGACTGAAAAAAGAAACACATGAACATCTTGGATGACATGGGGGTGAGTAAATTATCATTCAGAAGTGAACTAATCCTTTAAACATTACATTATTGAACCCTAAGCTTTTTCCTTGCAAATGCATGGTCATTTATACTATTTTAAAACACATTTTATTCTCCAAGCATGTGTTTTGGTGGGCCAACAGTCTCTCATCCATGCAAATGCACACAAGTCAACGTGCCTCCATGACGTATGTTTATACCGTAAATGACATTCTTCAAACGAGATAAAGAAAATACACAGCCACAAAAAACATCCTCCAGGGCATCCTGGTTACATACAGTATTGTAGACTCATCAGACACACTCAGAAGAAGAGTGTCACCTTTTATCATATCACTGAGCATTCTTATAGAGATCATACAAACATCCTGTTTCTCTGGATCCACACAGGACAAGGAAATCAACTTTCCTTCCTCCACAATCTATTCACAAACTCACAACCCATCACAGACGCTAACACACAAGCACAAATAAACATCGGAAGAAAAACTTCTCATTCTTGTGCACGCACACATTACTAATACTTCAGCCAGTACAAAGACATTTCTTTTCACGTAAATTGCAGGGTTACAGTCTATGGATGTCAATTGTTTTTGACAAGAAAAATTAGACTTGTTCATCCATAACAAAGCTAATCCAAAGAAATCAGTCTCTCACTCACTTCATATTCCAATTCCTAGCTGTCACATCCTGCTTTGCAAATGCAGAACAAAAAAAAACCCTTATTGTTATCCAGCCCATTCATGCTCAAATAGAGTCAGTTTCTGTACTCACAACTCGCACAAATCTTTCTCAAACAATAAGCTCTTTTTTGTCTGCTAACAGTTAACCCACATATGTGATTAGTCTTAATGACAAATAAATTGTACTTGGCAGCGATTACCTCACCAACACCTTTCACACACTGACAATGGTCTCACAATGCCAGGCCATGACTAACACACAGAAAAAGCTTACATACACAAATCAGAAATGAGTTTTCATGTCTGTTCACTGTCTAATGCCTATTAAATTAAGTGGATTTGAGTAAAATGGGAATTTACTCAATTGTCCACACAGAAGGTCAAAAGAGTGTGTATGCGTATGAGCGGAGCTGTGGAGGAGGGCTATTGTCTCTTCATTAGTTTGCTTGTCTTTTCCGTTTAAGATTGTTTTTCTCAAACACAGCTGTGTGGATGAGTGGAATGTGACGTGGGAGACTCACACTCGTGGAATTGACAACCTGAGAGCTACCGCTTCCTGTACAGCTGGAGAGGCACTGTACAAGCACTCAGTACTCACACACACACACACACACACACACAGGTATAAGCTCCATTCACTATGTCCGTTTGTCCTCAGGGAGAGACTGGCTGTTCATTTATGAATTAAAAACAAACATCCTGAAATCCTGCAACTCTCTCCAGATCCCTAAACCCTTATTCAGATGTATGACATCATACTCAAGATTTGAATCTTATCACTGACGAGTCTTATCACTCCCTACAGACCTCCTCGAACCAGCTGTGGCAACACACTCCCGAAGCAGAGAGAGAGAGAGAGGACACATCCTGTCCAACTCGCTGCACTTACTGTAACCTGTGGATTTGTATTGTTTGTGGAGCATAATTGCATCAGTCTGATTGAGGTAATCCCTAGATCACAGCTGCTGATAGTTGGAATAACACGAATTGTTTATAGGGAACCTAATTAGTTCAGTGTTGTGACAGATAATCAGTGTGATGTCATTGTGTTTACTATAGGCTATAAAGGAGATCTGAAATCAAAATCTAGGCCATTTTTATTTGAGGTACACAATGTATTGGACGGCAGCTGATAAGTTATTTACCAATAATTGTCTTCTAATTTATCAGCAAATAAGAAAGCAGGCATTTTGAGGTCACTTATGTGCATTGTAAAGTCCAGATTATAAGATTAAGGTGCATTTAGGGTGTTTTCACACCTATGGATCGCTTGTTTTGTTCCGAAACAGGGAGTAAATTTGTTACAATGTTGCATTTTCTTCTTGGTTCGGTTCGCTTTCACATGGCAACATTTCAAAGCGTACCAAAATGCATTCAGGTAAGTCACATGAGAGTACAACTGTCCTCTTATTGGTCAGAGTTTTCGCTGCGTCATCCATCAAAATAATGATTGACAAACTAGCTCCATGAGCTTATTGTGGCTTTATTTGTAACTGTCGAGACACACACAAACACTTTATAAATGTAGCCGTCTCTCCCGCAGTTAATTCATATTTGCTGCGGCAAATTCAAACCCGCGCTCTTTCTCTCTCCCTCCATCTCTGGATTTCCCAGCGCTGTCTAGTAGGCGACCTGTTGTCCGTGTGTCTGTCGAGAGAGACCATTTGAATTTTATAATGAAGCAGAGCGGGAATTGAGACTTCGTCGGGACAGCATTCTCGCACGGAGAAGTGTAATTACACACCTCGTTGGCTTTCAGATATTGTAAATAATGTGCTCACTCACAGAATCAGACATTACTGATTTTTATATCATATTTTCCGTTATGAAAATGATATCATTTGGTTCGTTGGTCCGTTAACTGGGTCGATTGCTTTCACATCTCAAGCGAACCGCTCCAGAGTTCGTTTGAAAGCGTACCGAGACCACCTCTTCAAGCAGGTCTCGGTACGCTTGTTTGGTCCGCTTTTGGTGCGCACCCGAGTGCGATTGCTGCTTTCCCACCTGCCCAAACGAACCGCACCAAAGGGGCAAACGAACTCTGGTACGATTCAACCGAACTAAATGAGGCAGGTGTGAAAGCACCCTCACATTAGCACTTTAGGTGCGCACCCGGGTTCAATTGACGTCAGAGTTCGGTACGTTTGGATGATGTGAACACTGTCTTCTGAACTCGGGTGCGCACCTGCAAACCGTACCCGAGTCCGCTTAGGGTGCTTTCACACCTGCCTAATTTAGTTCGGTTGAATCGTACTAGTTCGTTTTCCCCTTTGGTGCGGTTCGTTTGGGCAGGTGTGAAAGCAGCAATCGCACTCGGGTGCGCACTAAAAGCGGACCAAACAAGCGTACCGAGACCTGCTTGAAGAGGTGGTATCGGTACGCTTTCAAACGAACTCTGGAGCGGTTCACTTGAGATGTGAAAGGCAATCCGACCCAGTTAACGGACCAAACGAACCAAATTACATCATAATTCATAACGGGAACTGTGATATAAAAAGCAGTAGTGTCTGATTCTGTGAGTGAGCACATTATTTACCACAGCTGAAAACCAACGAGCGCCTCTGTTGTGTAATTGCACTTCTCCGTGTGAGAATGCTGTCCCGACGAAGCCTTTTTCCTGCTCTGCTTCATTATAAAATATATATAGTCTCTCTCGACACACTGACAACAGGTCGCCTACTATACAGCGCTGGGAAACCTCGAGACAGACCGAGAGAGAGAAAGAGCGCGCGTTTGAATTTGCCGCAGTATTAATATGAATGTAATGTATATATATTTAACAGCGGGAAAGACGGCTACATTTATAAAGTGTTTGCGTGTGTCTCGACAGTTACAAATTAAAGCCACAATAATCTCATGGAGTGAACTTGTCAATCATTATTTTGATGGATGACGCAAAGAAAACTCTGACCAATAAGAGGACAGTTTTACTCGCATGTGACTTGCCTAAACCCATTTTGGTACGCTTTGAAATGTTGCCATGTGAAAGCGAACCGAACCAATTAGAAAATGCAACATTGTAACAAATTTAGTCCCTGTTTCGGAACAAAACAAGCGATCCATAGGTGTGAAAGCACCCTTAGGGTGCTTTCACACCTGCCTCATTTAGTTCGGTTGAATCGTACTAGTTCGTTTGGTGTGAAAAGCAGCAATCGCACTCGGGTGCGCACCAAAAGCGGACCAAACAAGCGTACTGAGACCTCTTTGAAGAGGTGGTATCGGTACGCTTTCAAACAAACTGGAGCGGTCGCTTGAGATGTGAAAGCAAACCGACCCAGTTAACGGACCAACGAACCAAATGATATCATAATTCATAATGGGAAATGTGATATAAAAAGCAGTAGTGTCTGATTCTGTGAGTGAGCACATTATTTACCACAGTTGAAAACCAACAAGCGCCTCTTCATCTTAAATGTTGTGTAATTGCACTTCTCCGTACGAGAATGCTGTCCCGACAAAGCCTTTTTCCCGCTCTGCTTCATTATAACATTCATATATGGTCTCGACACACTGACACACCCTACTTAACAAGACTGGGACATCCATTAATATGAATGTAGTATATAATTTAACAGTGGGAATGACGGCTACATTCGTATAATGTTTGCGTGTGTCTCAACATTTACAAATACAGACACAATAAACTCATGGAGCGAACTTGTCAATCGTTGTGGATGACCAATAAGTTATATGACTTCCATAAATGCATTTTGGTACGCTTTGAAATGTTCCTGTGTGAAAGCGAACCGAACCAAGAAGAAAATGCAACATTGTAGCAAATTTAGTCCCTGTTTCAGAACAAAACAAATGATCCATAGGTGTGAAAACACCCTTATGCATTGTGAAGTCCAGATTATAAGATTAGGGTGCATTCACATTAGCACTTTTGGTGCGCATCCCGGTTCGATTTACATCAGAGTTCGGTATGTTTGGATGATGTGAACACTGTCTTCTGCGCACCCACGAACCTTACCCGAGTCCGCTTAAAAATGGTGGTCTCAGGTGCAGTTCAAGTGAACTTCCGATACGGTTCACTGCTGATATGAAAGCAAACATACCAAATTGCGGAAGCAATTGAACTCGGGTTCGGTCCAGGCAATCGAACCAAGTGTGAAAGCACCCTAATGACACCTATTTTTTTTGCCAGGTTAGTGTTTTGATTGATTAGCTAGCTAATTGTTGTAGTTGTGAAAAGTGTTAAAATGCAAAAAGTTAAATGATTGGTTATCAATATTGGCCAAAACAAGCTGTTGATTATCATTTATCAATACTGAAATCCTTAATTTTAATATTAGTTTTAATGTTTTTGTTTTTTATTTTTTATTTAAAGGGGTGGTTGATTATGATTTCACTTTTTTAACTTTAGTTAGTGTGTAATGTTGCTGTTTGAGCATAAACAACATCTGCAAAGTTACAACGCTCAAAGTTCAATGCAAAGGGAGATATTTTCTTTTGAATTCTCTGTTTAACGACTACAACAAACAGCTGCTAGGGACTACAACGAGCTTCTTCCCAGGTTAGTGACATCACTAACCCTAAAATTTACATAAACCCTGCCCCCGAGAACAAAGGGGGTGAGGCCATGTTGGGCTGCTTTAGAGAAGAGTGTAGGAGAGTGTTGTTGACGTGCCATCATTTTACGCTGGATTGCTTCACAAAAAAGAGTCAATTCAATGCTGGATCGCACAAAAGATTAACATGACGGCACATGCTGGTGGGTAAGTTGAATCAACTCCACAGCAGCTACATAAATTTATCCACTAACTGTTCAGAAACATCCAGATGCATTCTAAAAGTTATAACTTCTTGCTGATTCTCTCCATCTGTGTCTGACTCTGGTTTGAATAATGTAAGGCTGAACACCGTTACTAACAATCATCATTTTGGCTGCGTGAGATTCTCCAGCATTGTTGTTGTTGAGCAACTGAAACGCGAGGTGTAAGAAAGCCGCCCTCTTCTGGAAAGCAGGCCGGGAGCAGCAGCTCATTTGCATTTAATGGAACACACACAAAAAAGGCGTATTTTTGCTCACACCCAAATAGGGGTCAATTTGACAAGCTATAATAAATGATCTGTGGGGTATTTTGAGCAGAAACTTCACAGACACATTTTGGGGACATCTTACATTACATCTTGTAAAAGGGGCATTATAGGTCCCCTTCAAAACCATGCTACTTTTGAAACTGAAATGTGTACAGAGGGTAAAGTCCCAATCATACATAATTAAAAACATCACCAAAACATCCCAATGATTAATAGCCCATTAAAAGGTTAAACCCGGTATTTATCTGAAACCATTTGTCCACTGCTCCATGTTGCATTCCCAATTTAATATCTTTTCCAATTTAGTTTTTGAGATTTATTCAATTATTGCCTGATTCATGCAGTCCAAACAAACATTAATGTCAGGATGTCATTTAAAATGTATCCACTTTGTATCATGTCTTCAGCTAAAAGATTGTTACTACTAAGATACTGTTTCTGCTTTTTTTCCATCATACAAATTATTATTTCCGTTTCAGTGACTGATTATTTTATTTTGACATGATGGATGGAACATATTCCTTTTACATCTGTTAGATTTAAAGGTTTTGCTCAAGCAAAGCGTTTTGACTTACCAACATAACAGGGAGGCTATGGAGATATAGCGAGGAGTACTTTGCTGGTCATGTGATATCAACATGGTGCTCCAGTTAAAAAAAATAAACAGCTTTTATTAAGCTATATTATAACTGGAGTTATATGATGTGACTGTGAGCATACAGTGGGTATGGAAAATATTCAGACCCCCTTACATTTTTCACTCTTTGTTATATTGCAGCCATGTGCTAAAATCATTTAAGTTCATTTTTTTCTTCATTAATGTACACACAGCACCCCATATTGACAGAAAAACACAGACTTGTTGACATTTTTGCAGATTTATTAAAAAAGAAAAACTGAAATATCACGTGGTCCTAAGTATTCAGACCCTTTGCTCAGTATTTAGTAGAAGCACCCTTTTGATCTAATACAGCCATGAGTCTTTTTGGGAAAGATGCAACAAGTTTTTCACACCTGGATTTGAGGATCCTCTGCCATTCCTCCTTGCAGATCCTCTCCAGTTCTGTCAGGTTGGATGGTAAACGTTGGTGGACAGCCATTTTTAGGTCTCTCCAGAGATGCTCAATTGGGTTTAAGTCAGGGCTCTGGCTGGGCCATTCAAGAACAGTCACGGAGTTGTTGTCAAGCCACTCCTTCGTTATTTTAGCTGTGTGCTTAGGGTCATTGTCTTGTTGGAAGGTAAACCTTCGGCCCAGTCTGAGGTCCTGAGCACTCTGGAGAAGGTTTTCGTCCAGGATATCCCTGTACTTGGCCGCATTCATCTTTCCCTCGATTGCAACCAGTCGTCCTGTCCCTGCAGCTGAAAAACACCCCCACAGCATGATGCTGCCACCACCATGCTTCACTGTTGGGACTGTATTGGACAGGTGATGAGCAGTGCCTGGGTTTCTCCACACATACCGCTTAGAATTAAGGCCAAAAAGTTCTATCTTGGTGTCATCAGACCAGAGAATCTTATTTCTCACCATCTTGGAGCCCTTCAGGTGTTTTTTAGCAAACTCCATGCGGGCTTTCATGTGTCTTGCACTGAGGAAAGGCTTCCGTCGGGCCACTCGGCCATAAAGCCCCGACTGGTGGAGGACTGCAGTGATGGTTGACTTTCTACAACTTTCTCCCATCTCCCGACTGCATCTCTGGAGCTCAGCCACAGTGATCTTTGGGTTCTTCTTTACCTCTCTCACCAAGGCTCTTCTCCCCTGATAGCTCAGTTTGGCCGGACGGCCAGCTCTAGGTACGGTCTGGTCGTCCCAAATGTCTTCCATTTAAGGATTATAGAGGCCACTGTGCTCTTAGGAACCTTAAGTGCAGCAGAATTTTTTTTGTAACCTTGGCCAGATCTGTGCCTTGCCACAATTCTGTCTCTGAGGGCAGTTCCTTTGACCTCATGATTCTCATTTGCTCTGACATGCACTGTGAGCTGTAAGGTCTTATATAGACAGGTGTGTGGCTTTCCTAATAAAGTCCAATCAGTATAATCAAACACAGCTGGACTCAAATGAAGGTGTAGAACCATCTCAAGGATGATCAGAAGAATGGACAGCACCTGAGTTAAATATATGAGTGTCACAGCAAAGGATCTGAATACTTAGGACCATGTGATATTTCAGTTTTTCTTTTTTAATAAATCTGCAATTTTTTTTACTGTCAATATGGGGTGCTGTGTGTACATTAATGAGGAAAAAAACTTGAATTTGAACTTAAATGATTTTAGCAAATGGCTTCAATACAACAAAGAGTGAAAAATTTAAGGGGGTCTGAATACTTTCCGTACCCATTGTACATAAAGCATTTTCAAAAACACTATTCATTTCTTTGTGTGTAATACTAAATGCAGCTTGAAATTCCATTTGTTGGTGAAAAAAGTAGATTAAAAGATGGAATATTTTTATGTTTCTTCCAATGTGATTTTGACTATAAAGAAGCCGACGGAGTGATTTCCATCTTAAACTCTTCAAAACATGCACCTTTTTACACTAAGCTGCATTCTAAACTCTAAACAGACCATCACAATGTGCACCATAACACAACTGAATCAAAGTTGTAATGGTTGCTACTGGTTCTGTTATCTTCGTGGTTTTGTTCTTTTGTTCCTTGAGTACTTTGTTATCTGTCCACTGTATTACTTTACTGTATTACTGCAGTTTCCAAACCTCACATGCAAAGTGAAGAATTCAGGAATATTTTAAAGGGATTTAAGTCCTGTTAATGTTACTTTGGAATGGAATTTAATTTGCATGCTTTTATACTAATATGGCCAAACGAGGGAAGCCTCATAATTCATGGTGATAATCATCTTCAGTCTTGTCTGTTTCAGAGTTTAAACTGGTAAGCTAAGCTTTAAATTGTGTCTGTTTCTACTGATGTCTACATATTTCCCAGATAGTTTTACAGATGGCCCTCAGGGCAGCTGTCAGTCTCTTAAAGTGGATAAAAAGAATATTGTTTTGGGCCATTAAAAAAAAAAAAAAAGATTTTTATCGTAATGCATATAAAAGTTTCTGTTCTTGATGTGAAATACATGCAAGAGCAAGCCTGCTTATGCAAAACATTAAAGCTCAACATAATTCACATACCTTTTTATGTGTTCTATGGCGTCTGACAAAATTTACCTAAAGGTGTTGGTGTGTCATCTTCTGTGCTAATGTAGTCCTCTCTCCAAGACTAGCTCTTCATGGACAGCATAATAAAGAAGCCCGTTTTGGAAAGTGAGATACATACTCCCCCTAAAGGCTGCAGAATGTTCGCTTGCTGCTCAGGCTGAGCTCCGCATCCATCTTGGCATCTGTCACCACCTTCTTTTCATTTAATCTTTTATCTTCATTATTTTTTTATGACTACTTTAATCTTGTCCATATAGATATACCTACAAAAGTTGTCAAATGTTTAGATGTGCATTAACACAGCTATTATCCAACATATACATTTACATAGGAACAAGACCAGTGACTTCTCTGTTTTTCCACAGACTTGTTTTACATTTCTTACACAACAACAGCAGTGATTATTTTTTATGCCAAAATTGTAACCTTGTCTGTTATGTTGAGCTCATGAATCATTTATTAAGCTACATTTTAGAATTCTTAATCAAATTAATAATTTTCTTTTATGCCCTTAAAGGGATAGTTCAGCCAAAAAAAAAAAAAATGCTGTCATCATTTACTCACCCTCATGTCATTTCAGATTTGTTTGACTTACTTTCTTCTGTGTAACATTAAGATGTTTGGAGACATGTATTTTTTTCATATTATGGATGAACATCAGTGGTCACCAAAACTGATTGCCAATGCCAATTGTCATATATTCCCCATGTCTTTTCTGGACTTTTGTTTTATTTCCTGTCCTAGTGCCATGTTTGTAGTTCATTGTAGTTTTTTTATTAGTCTACCCAGATGTATCTTGTTTCTTCGTTACCTTGTTAAGCTTGTTTTTTCCCTGTGTGTATATATATATAGCCCTTGTGTTTCACTTGTTACTTTGTCAGTTGTTGTACACGTAATGGTTGCTACTGGTTCTGTTATCTTCATGGTTTTGTTCTTTTGTTCCTTGAGTTCTTTGTTATCTGTCCACTGTGTTACTTATTAAAAACACCTGCATTTAGATCCTTGCCTTCGCCTGCTTATTACACTGACATTCTTCAAACGGTCTTCTTTTGTGTTCGGCAGAAGAGAAATACAGGTTTGGAATGACATGAGGTTGTGTAAAATTTCATTTTTGGCTGAACTATTCCTTTAAGGGCATAAATGAAAAATTTGATTATATTTCTAAAATGTAGCATTCATGACTTCAACACAACATGGTGAAGCAAGATGTGAAAAGAACGACATTAGGAAGTGGCAATGGCAAATGAGCTACCAAGTGCTCCTCTGCTGCCATCTACTGGTTACAGTGGTCATTTCATTCAAGTCTTTGTTTTCCACCAGGCAACAGAAATCATCCACTAAATTAAAGCTTGGCATATTTCCCTTATCTCCATGAATGAAAATGAACTTTAAAATCCTCTTTAAAATTAATTTTACTGCACAAATATAGAGATAAAAATAATAAAATGTTTAAAATAATAGGCTGTGTGTTTAAAAATTATTTTATTGTCCTGGGTCCAATCATCAATGTTGCCAAGTCTGTGGTCTTTCCATGGAATTGAGCTACTTTAACACTATTGCCGCTGGTTGTTTTTCATGTCCGCAGGTTGAGGTGACCCCAAATAACTTGATATTTATCCCCTGGAATGCAAATTTTACCAGGGGATCCCCGACAAAAACGCAGATTTTACCCCCAGAATGTGATTTTTTACCTGGGGACCACACTGAAAAGTGTTTGAGCTAGTTTTGAGTAGCAATTGGGCGGGTTTTGTTGTGAAAACCTTGTCCTTATCTTGTTGTGAAGATAAAGGAGTTCAGTATTTTAGCATGAAAAGGCAACTTAATTTGCTGGCATTTTTCAGATATCCAAAAAGAAGCAGGCATAGTGATGATGTGAGTAATATTACATCTCTGATCTGTTTTAGCCTACTCATTTGTAATACAGTGAGTCAATTAAAGGTGCAATATGTAATATTTACTGTCCGGCATAGCTTAAAGGTGAAACAGAGGATCTTTTCGTCGACTGAGAAACCAAAGACTGTTAGTGAGTTTTTTAAATGAGCGCATGCGTAAGATCAACCCCCCTCCTTCACAGCTCATTTCGAGGGAACGCCTCCCAAAACTCGTGCACGAGTATTGGAACACGAGTGTTTACCACCGGCATTCGCTGTGTCGTGTTTGTGGATTCATTATGTCGGACTCACCGCAGGTAACTCATAATCTGCAGTTGTTACTCAAGTGTGGAGTGTGGAAAGTTACTGGAGCGCGCAGCCGCGCACGTCTTTCACAAGGAACGTCATGGCAGCGATTGACAAGCCAGAGGGCCAATCCGCGCACGTCTCTCACAAGGAACGTCACGGCAGTGATTGACAAGCCAGAGGGCCAATCATTTACGCGATGATCGCGGAAACGATTGGCTGATGTTTTTAAGGCCCTACCTCGTGCACAGATGATGCATGTTAATATTATTCCTTTCAGTGCACCTAATAAATAGTCTTTTGTCAGTTAGTAAAGACAGTTTCAAGTAATATTGCAAAAACATCCTCTTTAGCACCTTTAATGATGGCAAGTTTGAGCATGGATTCTTGGGACATCTTCACCTCAACGGCCAGTGGAAAAGAATTGGGATAGGACTCGGGAAGAAATCATGTTCATGGATGCGATTATTAATGTTACTGTAGTATGAAGCAGAGCTGGACCGAGTGTTGTGGGAGCTGAACGAGGCCGCTGGAGCGATTGCGCAACACGCCGCGAGCAGCGGAACTTTTATTATGCCACAGTCGCCGGCGCCGCTTTCTTACTGGATACATTTGAGTGTGTTGAAAATGTTATAACGTTACTCTGTGCATTCCCTCGGTGGCTGCTGTGAGACACTGTTGCACACTGCAGTAAGCGAGATCGATTTAGAATAATAAATGCTGGATGGCTTGTGTTGATAAATGGCATGCAATAATTTTAAAACGTATTGTATGATGGAGAAAATGCTGTATTACTGTTACTAAAAATAAAGCTGCATCTGATTATGCTATGTTAGCTACTTCACAAAATAGTGTTTTTCTCTGAGGCATGGTAAAGCATGGTACTCGCAAAAAATCAAGAAAATTAGATTTAAACAATAAGACTAAACGTGTTGAGCTATATAACAATAATTAGTTTTCTGTCTATAAATATATCAAAACAGTTGTTCCCTTGTCTATTAAAATATGTAAATATTAAACAGTCTTTGGAGTTTCCATGGTTTCTACAAAATAAAACTGGAAACCAAGGGTAACACGGATATGACGGCATTGACAGGCGACTCCTCACACGTCCCGGAGTCTTGCCGTGTGTCTCAATCAGCTCCCTAGTTCAGTAGTCAGGGCACTGATCAGGGTATCAGCCACATTCACTTTCATTATATACTGATTCACGACCTAGGGAGCTAGGGAGCTGATTGAGACGCAGGGTTGGTTAAAACTGCAATTTTCTCATGATTTACAAATAGTTGGAAACCTTTGGGATATTGTAAGTACTCAAGTGAACAAAATATATAACACTGGCTTAGTGGTTTTTGGATATTTTGCTGCAAAATTCTTACATATTGCACCTTTAATTAATTTACCTTAAAGGTGGTACAGAGGATGTTTTCGTTTTTGAAATGAGCGTTTGAAATGATACACATTTTACGACTAGCTAAAACATTCTGACTATGCTCAACATACAGCGATAGTTTCCTGCTCCTGAAGCAGATTTATATACTTTCACATGGAATTTGAACACCGACTGTAATCGCAGACTGAAAGCAACTGGCTCTGACTGGACGCGTTTGAGCGCGATCAGTCATAAGTATCAATTTACATTCATAATCGGCCTTACAATCGTTAAGCCGCGCACACACTTAGTGGATTCATTATGTCGGACTCACCTCATAATCTGCAGTTGTTACTCCTGTCTCCTGACAAAAACATTGCATGCGGCGCATGTAGTGTGGAAAGTTACTAGAGCGCACAGCCGCGCGTCTCTCACAAGGAACGTCATGGCAGCAATTGACAAGCCAGAGGGCCAATCGTTTACGCGATGATCGCGTAAACGATTGGCTGATGTTTTTAAGGCCCTACCTCGTGCACAGATGATGTATATTAATAATATTCCTTTCAGTGCACCTAATAAATAGTCTTTTAGCACTTAGTAAAGACAGTTTCAAGTAATATTGCAAAAATGTATAAAACAAAACATCCTCTTTACCACCTTTAAATTATTATTTTTGGGATAAGGGGCTAAACAGAAAGCCTAACTAGTGCTAACCTGTGGTAGTTTTGTAACCTGGCTTAAAATGTTATCAAATTGACCGATTTCACATAAAAGATCTGCAAACAGTTTATCAACACATTTTTTTATATATATATTATACATAAATAATTGACAAAATTATTTATGTGTGTAATATAAAAAAATATTGATTTAAAACATTTACACATTTGTCTACGAAACTTCTGGTATGCAAATGAAATAAACCTGAAAAATGATTTCAGACCAGAGTTGCACCCTTGTTTTAGTTCATCTTAAGCCACTATCATCTCTTACAGACTGTCAAGATGTTAGATTCAGATGCAAACAAACACGTCAACAACATGCCTGAGTCACAACAGACGTGCATAGACACAGGCAGGCCCGCCTTAATTCACAAACTTATTATGACTGCCCCTGTGGCCCCTATGATAAGATGATAATCTTATAAATATTTAAAAAAAAAAAAAACTTAAAAAAATATACTTGCTAGTATATTTAGGCTATCAAACATCCATGTCGAAATGATAGCTATCTTTGCTTCTCTCCCTCAGCATCACCTCCACCACTCGGTATTTTTGTCACTTTTGTTATCGTCCTCTGCTTCTTTTTGTAAATATATAGGCCTATTCATAAACTCTCTCATAAACTATCTTCAAGTTTTCTTATTTTTCCATTCTTTTTTCATTTAAATTATTTTAGACTTGTGTCATTAGCTCACGATTACTTTTTAGAAAAGTAGGTTAAGAGCGTGGCTAGTAGTTCCACGGAGGTGTTGCTAAGTAGGTCATATGTACACCATATTTCATATTTAAACGTTTAGTTTATTTATGTATTTAAATTTATTTTTGCAGTTTCGTAGAAGGACTGTTCCTGCCGTCTCCTAACTTCACTCAACCAATGTACCACTTGGTGGCGGCAGAACTTAATTAGTTTTTCTCCTTTTTCAGAACTTGCGTGCATGGATTTATTGCTCAAAGGAAAAAGTGCTTGTGGATATACATAATATATAACAAATAAGATCATCTGATCATATTAGTTGATTATATGGATCACAAATATTAAAGAGGTGGTACAGTTTGTTTTGTAGGTTTACCCTATTGTTGTTTTTCAGTTAAACCCGACGTTATGGGGACAAAATGTCCTCACAAGATGGCAATATCTGATCCTTGCCCTTGTGGGGACTTTTTTTTTTTTTGTCTACATGAGGAACACAGCTAATAAATCATAGTACTACTTTTTTATCTAAAAATCTATGTTCTTGTATATATGGTTTAGACACGGGTATTGTATTACAACATAAACGGTTGAGGTCACTTCCTCCAAATGGCTTTAAAAACATACTAAACAGTGTTTGTTTCTTGTTGTTGTTGTTGTTGTTTTAAAAAAAAAAAATCACAAAAGTTTTCTGTGATGGGTATTTTAGGGGTAGGGTTAGTGTAGGGCAAAATAACAGTTTGTACAGTATAAAAATTACACCTAGGAAGAGTCCCCGTAAACAAAATATTCAAGTATGTGTGTGTGTGTGTGTGTGTGTGTGTGTGTGTGTGTGTGTGTCCACTGCTTTCCACATTATCCACTTGTGCCAGTGTGCCAGAGTTTGTGTGTTTAAAGATATTTCCTGGCATTGCACATCATTGCAGGACATTTCCCCCATTCCAAAGGAAATGAGATTGAGTTCCTGCAGCTAAGAAGGATACACTTTTATCATGAAAGATAAATATATAATGTCATTTTTTGATCATCCCCAACTATTTCAATAATCTCAAATACAGACTGGTTTTAAAAATGTAATGTTACTTAAAAGAGCAAACATCCATATTAAAATGATATAGGTATTAGGTACACGGATTTCCTTTATAGCAGCACGTGGAGCCATTTCTAATCTCTAGGTGGTGCTACTGAGAATATCATAAAACACCTTAACTGTAAAAATGAGTGCTTGCATCATACAGCCTAAATACAGTAGGCTAATGGAAAATGTTTTGTGTCTCTAAAGACATATCAAAGAGTTTTAACATTTTATTTTTCCGTCTTAATTGTGATAATTTTGCACTGGAACAAAACATGCTTTGTAAGTGTATTTATGTGTGTGTATGTGTGTGTGTTTCAGGTAAACCCTATGTTTATGAGGACAAAATGTCACCACCAAGATGGCAATATCCAAAATCCTTGTCCTTGTGGGGACATTTTTGGTCCCAATAAGGAAAACAGCTTTTGTAGCAGTTTGTACAGTATAAAAATCATCATGTCAGTGGAAAGTCCCCATAAAACATGAAACCCAACTTATGTGTGTGCATGGCTCAAGGGCAACCACTGTAAAATCACATGTACTGAAGTGTGCCAGTATTTGGCATGGGATTGTGGTTAGTCCTTTGATGTTGAGGTTCTCAGGAGTTGCAGGCACCAGTTAAGAGTAAGTTAATGTAAGCACAGCTTCCTCACACAGTGGGAATCAGAGCAGAGGTACAACCTCCAATTCAGTTACACAAACAACAGATATCAAATGCACACAGAGGTAGGAAATAAACCAGGAATATAAAGGAAATAAAGTTTTATATATATACATTAGGGGTGAATTCAGGTTGAATGCTTGACTGGATTGAGATGTGGGGAATTTGGAGGCATTGTGCTCCTCAAACCACATTGTGCTCCTCAAACCATTCCTGAACCATTTTTGCTTTGTGGCAGGGTGCATTATCCTGCTGAAAGAGGCCACAGCCACCAGGGAATACCGTTTCCATGAAAGGGTGTACATGGTCTGCAACAATGCTTAGGTAGGTGGTACGTGTCAAAGTAACTTCCACAGGGATGGCAGGACCCAAGGTTTCCCAGCAGAACATTGCCCAAAGCATCACACTGCCTCCGCCGGCTTGCCTTCTTCCCATAGTGCATCCTGGTGCCATGCATTCCCCAGGTAAATGACGCACACGCACAGGCCATCCACATGATGTAAAAGAAAATGTGATTCATCAGACCAAGCCACCTTCTTCCATTGCTCCGTGGTCCAGTTCTGATGCTCACGTGTCCACTGTTGGCACTTTCGGCGATGGACAGGGGTCAGCATGGGCACCCTGACTGGTCTGCAGCTATGCAGCCCCATACGCAACAAACGATGCACTGTGATGCACTTTGTATTCTGACACCTTTCTATCAGAACCAGCATTAACTTCTTAAGCAATTTGAGCTACAGTAGCTCGTCTGTTGGATCGGACCACACGGACCAGCCTTCGCTCCCCATGTGCATCAATGAGCCTTGGCCGCCCATGACCCTGTCACCGGTTCACCACTGTTCCTTCCTTGGACCACATTTGATAGATACTGACCACTGCAGACCGGGAACACCCCACAAGAGCAGCAGTTTTGGAGATGCTCTGACCCAGTCGTGTAGCCATCACAGTTTGGCCCTTGTCAAACTCGCTCAAATCCTTACGCTTGCCCATTTTTCCTGCTTCTATCACATCAATTTTGGGGACAAAATGTTCACTTGCTGCCTAATATATCCCACCCACGAACAGGAGCCGTGATGAAGAGATAATCAGTGTAATTCACCTCACCTGTCAGTGCTCATAATGTTATGCCTGATCGGTGTATATATCGTTAGCCTCATAGCATAATTGCCTAAGTCATTCATTTTCAAATGATACTTAGGCAATTATGCTATGAGGCTAACGATATGTAATATATACATTTGTGTGTCATAAATGTTGTTTGTGAAATTAAATATATGGAAATTTCTAGGTCACTATTTACATTTGTGACAGTTGATCATGTGATTCTTTGTACATACAGTAACATGACTATTGATTTCACTTGAAGCTCAATATGCTCTTTTGAATGATCTCAAATCATGCTGGAGTAGATCTGTACTTGAAATATTTCACAACCAAATATTCAAAAATGTAAATTCTCTCCATTTAGAAGCATTTTCACTTGTATTACTAAGTTTGTTTCCACCAAGGGAGAGGCACATAAATCCAGCTGACCTAGTTTTTCATTAACATTAATACAATAATAAACGTAAACAATAGCTGGATGAAAAGTCAGGCCCAAAGCGCAGAGCTCACTGTGCTTTGATGGCCTTGTGCATGCTATTCTGGGCAGCCATTTTGAAACCAGGACTCCTAGGAAAACACCCAAGGCTGCGTGAGCATTGTTTCCTCAGGCCCGATTGTTCACACCCACACATACACAAAAATACAAATGCATGAAACTCAAAATGCAAAGTAAGTCCAGTTCACAGGCTAGCATGCATTGTCCTGTTCTCTCAGACACACACAAATAGCATGGAAAATAGCTGGAGATATGCGTGCATTGTCTCGTCAGGGTCACTGAGAAACAGATAGAGGAAGAGAGGGGTCACAAAAGATCGGCGCACTCTTGTGCATTCAAACACGCACACATAAACAGTGATTTTAACTGGCACGAGTGTTTATTTAAAAAACTAATTACATTAATGGACGTGTAACTGAAATAATAATCATAATGGCAAAATACTGACATTTTTCTTACAAAGACAAAGAAGGCCCTCATTATAAACTGTACAATCAAAAGGCCAACGAAGAAACAAAGCTGAAAAACAAAGCCGTTTGTTGCTTGGGGAGAACATGTCTGGTCACGATTCGTTTAAAGACAATACAAAAGATGAAGACAAAAAATGGAAAACATTCACACACTCAATTGTCTGACATTCCAGTTGCTATTTCCTGTGTGGTAGGAAGAGGGCATGCCTCTGCTCAGGAAGTGGCGTGGACACACTGAGAGACCACTCTTGCTCCGCAGTCTGTGTAAACATGATTGTATTGCTAAGGCTTTCTCACTCTCCAAACTCCCCTGACATTTAGAAGAATAAAACTAAAACATACATCTTATCTGCTCCAAAACAGTCTGTTCCAACACAATATATTACATTTATTTCAAAAAGTGAGTATGATAAAAGAAACAGTTAACAATTCCAATGAGTCAGTGATTTCTTTACGCATACAATTACGTACGAAGCGATAACGGTGCACCGCAACTGAAGCTCGAGGGCCAATTAAACACTTTGTTGTTTTTAGATTATGTGGTTGCGATACCGGAGTCATTATGAGTAATGGCAGGAAATACCTAATACAGGGTGAAAAGTGAGAAGGTTGCTACTCATTTTAGGTAGGAAATCAGCTGCTCTGTGGCATGAGCGTGAAAGTAAAGTTCACAATTTTCTCGCCTTCATTTTGTATTTTACCAGACAATGAAAGTGGATGGTGACCAAAATGAACAAAACATCTTGAAGTGAAAAATGAAAATTCTGTCATTTATTACTCACCCTCATGTCGTTCTACACCTGTAAGACCTTAATTTATCTTGGGAACAAAAATTAAGATATTTTTGATAAAATCCGATGGCTCAGTGAGGCCTCCATTGCCAGCAAGATAATTAACACTTTCAGATGCCCAGAAAGCTACTAAAGACATATTTAAAACAGATCATGTGACTACAGTGGTTCAACCTTAATGTTATGAAGACTTTTTGTGCGCCAAATAAACCAAAATAACGACTTTATTCAACAATATCTAGTAGGGGTGTGACGAGATCTCGTGACACGAGATCTCGCGAGACTAAACTGTGATGAGATTTCTCGTCGAGGCGAAAAGTAGTCTCGTGATGTTGCCATGACAGAGTGTTAGGATGATTAGGAAAGAATATGCCACCGCTACGTTTACATTACGCCTCCACTATCGTTTTGCTTTGTATTTAACAAAACACATTTAATTCAGTTGGATAACGGTCGCTGCCGCTCCATATTTACAGAGTTACGCGCAATCGCTGAAAGTGAAAGTAAACAAGCGAGCATTCAAACGCGATTTCAATACCCCGCATTTTGAGAGCGGCTCCCTGATGAATACAAATATCTCTCAATATGAAAGCTATTTTAGGCTGGGCAGTGTAGTTGTAACCATCTCTTAGCTCTGTATTAAAGAAAAATTGGTCTTATTTGCGCTTTGAATATTGACAGAGTGCGATTATGGTTGCATTTATTGTAAAGTGTTACCATAAAAATGAATAACAGTTTTCTCTTAATCTTATTAAGCACAAACAATAAGGTTTCATTTGTTAACATTAGTTAATGCACTCTTAACTATCATGAACTGACAATGAATGACTATTTTTATCAACTAACATAAACAAAGATTAATAAATACTGTAGCAAATATATTGCTCATTGTTAGTTGATGTTGGCTTAATACATTAATGTTAATAAATGAGACCTTATTGTAAAGTGTTAATATTTTCATTTATACTGTTTTTATTTCTATGATCGGTTTGTGAAAAGGAGTTCAGTTAGGAGGTCAAAAGTTGTAGAAACTCATAAATCATGTACAGTAAGTTTTGAAGAGACTGAAATTATACAGAAGAGAAGTCAGTCAGTTGAGTTTGTGGCAAAACCTTTTACAGTACTTGAATATTGTCTTTTACTGCATATGATAATTCATACTCAGAAAGTAGAACTGAAATGACATTGATTACAAGATGATTAGTTAAAACATTTCAAATACACCTGCAGAATATTTTTTCTAGTCACGTATTTTGCCATCTTGTCTCGTCTCGTGAACTCAATCTCGAGTCTCGTCTCGTCTCGTGAGATACCCGTCTCGTCACACCCCTAATATCTAGTGATGGGCGATTTCAAAACACTGCTTCATGAAGCTTCGAAGCTTTACGAATCTTTTGTTTCGAATCAGTGGTTCGGAGCGTGTATCAAACTGCCAAAGTTATGCCCCCCAGTGGTGAACCATTGAAATTTCGAAACACTTACGACAGTGGTTATGAAACCACTGATTCGAAACAAAAGATTCGTAAAGCTTCGAAGCTTCATGAAACAGTTTTTTTAAATCGCCCATCACTAGATATTGTTGAATAAAGTCTTTGTTTTAGTTTATTTGGCACACAAAAAGTATTCTCGTCGCTTTATAACATTAAGGTTGAACCACAGTAGTCACATGAACTGTTTTAACTATGTCTTTAACAGCTTTCTGGGCATCTGAAAGTGTTAATTATCTTGCTGGCAATGCAGGCCTCACTGAGCCATCGGAATTTATCAAAAATATCATAATTTATGTTCCGAAGATGAACGAAGGTCTTATGGGTGTGGAACAACATGAGGGCGAGTAATTAATGACAGAAATTTCATTTTTGGGTGAACTAACCCTTTAAAAGCATCGTAAAAATAGCCCATATGTCTTGTATTATATATTTTCAGAAGCCATTCGATTGCTTCATGTGAGGAACCAATTTTAAGTTGTTATCCGATGATCATGTAGTGGTCACTATTCATTTTTATTGTATGGAAAAAGTGCAGCTTGGACATTCTGTTATAAATAACTCCTTTTGTGTTGCACAGAAGAAAGAAAGTCTTCTGAGGGTGAGAGAATGATGTCTGAATTTTCATTTTTGGTTGAACTATTACATTAAAAGTTCTGAATAACATAAAGAGGAAGACTGTTTGAAGCTCTACAGATGTTAAACTGGAGGTGCACTATAACGGACCTCTGCACTGAACTTGTCGTTTCTCTTGGGCAGTGGAGGTTTCTTCCGAATGTCTCTCTTCAGGATCATCTCCTCGTTGGCATATATCGGGGCTTCGCATCATCAGAGTGGTAACCAGACTGATAACCACTGGTCTGATTGGACGATTCAGAAGCTAAAGACTCCTTACTCTTGCATCGCAGTAGTGGGCTGTGGATAAAAGCATGAACATGTTTACATGACTGTAGAATTGTCCTGATTTGTAACTGTACTGAGATCAGGATGAATGGTCACCTGAAATTGATTGGTCTTTGCACCTGCCTATCCAAAGCTTTCATCTGCTCACGTGATAAGCCCACTCCACAGTCCATGTGACCGTTCTGTAGAAAGGAATATCATTTAAAATTGACTGAATTGACTTCTTATATCACTATAAAGGATTTCCGGGATGCAAGAATACTCTTTTAATGGGATTTTTGACCAGATCCTAGTAGAGTTTATTTACCATTATAGCAGTGTGCTCCAGGGGAATGTTCACAAAAGTCATCATACTTATTGGCACACCACAACTGTCTAACTGATGTGGGAACCTGTCAGAAGAGACATGGGTGGGACCATTGTTGCATTAGTTTGTCAAAGGAGAGGTTAAGTGTCGTGTGGACACAATAAAAGCTTCAGGCAGGGATAAGTATTAGTGCTTGCAAGGATATAATTAAATCTGATTAATTGTATGTCTATGATGCCAACAACAGCACTAAAACACCAGACAGAATAGTTATTGTAACTAACCCCAGAGCTGGAGCATTGTCATAGTGGAGCTGGGCCTCTGTGCCGCCTGCATAGTGTGTTCTTTTAGATGTCACACTGACATGAGGAGCCCCTGATACTTCTTCCATCTCTCTGTTTGTCAGTGGGATGTAGTCTTTTCCATCCTAAAACACAGACAACAAATTATAATTCAATTCAAAAGATTTAAGTTTTGTCATATGAAAAATTGAATCATGTTCCATTATGTGGAAAAGTCACTTTCTTAACTACATTTTTGTCTTGTTTTCCAGTAAAAATACCTAGCCATCCTTAAAACATGTGAGAAATTGCAGATATTAGATATTATGGTAACACTTTACAATGTTTCATTTGTTAACATTAGTTAACTACATCAGTTAATATGAACTAACAATGAATTAATCTCAGTTTATTTTAATCTCAACATTTACTAATACATTATTAAAATCAATCTGTTAACATTAGTTAATGAACCTGAACTAACACGAACCAACAATGAACAGTTGCCTTTTTATTAATTAATGTTTTTAATTAATAAGTATTGTAACAAATGTATTGCTCATTGTTAGTTAATATTAGTTAATGCATTAACTAACCTTGACTAATGGAACCCCTTATTGTGAAGTGTTACCATTATTGTTTTTTTCGCAGAATATATCTTTAGTTGTACATCTAACTACATTCGGTAAGGTTTAAAACTATTAAAAATTGGTTTAGCTAAATTAAATAAAGCTGAAATAAACAAATATAAATATTAGATGAAAAATAAATAAATAATAATGTTGCTATGGCAACCTAAAAGTACTAAAACTAAAATAAAAATAAATTAAAGGTAAATTGAAATAAAAAAGAAACAAAAAAGGCCAAAAGCACATAACAAAATAACTAAAACTAAACATAAAATGAAAGCTAAAAAAAAAAATAACAAAAGATAGTTCAAAATATTAATACACACTATAATAGTATATAAATAATACTAAAATAACTCTGGTTGAGGCTTGCCAAAACAGGAGAAATCAATTTGCCAATGGAGTAAGGAAAATAATCATTCAAAGCAAGTATTAATATGTATTTCTCAAGTTTTTTACTGGAAAACAAGATACTAATAAGATTATTAAATACTTCAAATTACAGATTACTAAAAACATAAATTAGACAAAAAATATATATTCTTGGTGTCAAGTCTAACCTGTTGAGCGCTAGCCTGTAGCAGATTGCCCAGATGTTCAACTAACAGGGTAAATGTTGGCCTGTCTTTTGGTCGATCAAGCCAGCAGTCCAGCATGGTCTGGTATCTGGAAGAATTTCACATTGACTACATTTTTAGCTTTCAATTGGTTGCTATCTCTGATTTCATTAATAAGAATAGGGCCCATATGCTACAAAAATGAAACAAAACAAAACAAAACAAAAACAGTATGGAAGTACTTCTGTATTTCCAGCAGAATTAAAGGTGCCCTAGAATTA
Source organism: Megalobrama amblycephala (assembly GCF_018812025.1). NCBI lineage: Eukaryota > Metazoa > Chordata > Actinopteri > Cypriniformes > Xenocyprididae > Megalobrama > Megalobrama amblycephala. The sequence goes on along the minus strand of NC_063054.1, from coordinate 21,068,943 downwards.
AAAATTGAATTTATCTTGGCATAGTTGAATAACAAGAGTTCAGTACATGGAAATGACATACAGTGAGTCTCAAACACCACTGTTTCCTCCTTCTTATATAAATCTCATTTGTTTAAAAGACCTCCGAAGAACAGGCGAATCTCAACATAACACAGATTGTTACGTAACAGTCAGGGTGTACGCCCCCAATATTTGCATATACCAGCCCATGTTCAAGGCATTACACAAGGGCAGGCAGTATTAACGTCTGGATCTGTGCACAGCTGAATCATCAGACTAGGTAAGCAAGCAAGGACAACAGCGAAAAATGGCAGATGGAGCAATAATAACTGACATGATCCATGATATCATGATATTTTTAGTGATATTTGTAAATTGTCTTTCTAAATGTTTCGTTAGCATGCTGCTAATGTACTGTTATGTGATTAAAGTTACCATCGTTTCTTACTGTATTCACGGAGACAAGAGCCGTCATTATTTTCATTATTAAACACTTGCAGTCTGTATAATTCATAAACACAACTTCATTCTTTATAAATCTCTCCAACAGTGTGTAATGTTAGCTTTAGCCATGGAGCACAGCCTCAAACTCATTCAGAATCAAATGTAAACATCCAAATAAATACTATACTTACGCGATTAGACATGCTGCATGACGAACACTTTGTAAAGATCCATTTGAGGGTTATATTAGCTGTGTAAACTTTGTTTATGCTGTTTAAGGTAAGCGCGAGCTCCGTGGGCGGGGAGCGTGAGCATTTAAAGGGGCCGTAGCCTAAATCAGCGCATATTTAATGATGCCCCAAAATAGGCCGTTAAAAAAATTAATTAAAAAAAATCTATGGGGTATTTTGAGCTGAAACTTCACAGACACATTCAGGGGACACCTTAGACTTATATTACATCTTTTAAAAAGACGTTCTACGGCACCTTCAAACAAAATTGTAGATACTACTTGCACCCATTTTCTGTTGGAAACACTATGACTGGCATCGCCAGGACTACAAAAACCCAGATCAACTGTCGTTAAAGATGATTTCCACAGATCTTCACAGATTAATTTTACATCAATACTAAAACTGTGTAGTATATTTACATCTCAGGCGTGGCATAATCTGGAGCTCTCATTCTGGTTCCCTCCTTCAGTCGCCTACAGAAAGACTCATCAATGCACACACCTGGGTATGGAGATGCACCTGCACCAAAGGAGATTGTATTAGGTTTAGAGTAGGTTTATTCTAGTAGCTAGTAAGCGCTGTGATAATATTATATTAATATCAATATTGTGTTACCAAGTGAGAAGATTTCCCATAACAGCACTCCAAAAGACCAAACATCACTCTGCGTGGTGTACACACGGTCAAAAATGGTCTCAGGAGCCATCCACTTGAGAGGAAGACGAGCCTGTGATGATAGAGAGGAAATGCTCAAGTGTAAGTTGGTCTACTTCGATAAACAAATGGAATGAAGTTGTGTGTAATAAAAGTCCTCACATCTCCTTTACGGACGTAATCAGGGTCTTTATAAACGTCTCTGGCCAGCCCAAAGTCACATATCTTCACCACATTGTTCTCAGAAAGTAGGATGTTTCTGGCTGCCAAGTCCCGGTGGATACACTGCAAACACAAAGTAGAATTATGACTGAAGCAATTATCTTCAATGAACAGTAAATGCTCAAGATCAATGTATACACACACACACAGGTAGACCCTGATTGTGTGTTTCACTTTTACCTTTCGAGAAGCTAGGAACTCCATGCCTTTGGCCACCTGAAAGCTATAGCTGATGAGATCCTCCATTGTCAGGTGATCCCAGTCTGAACTCTCTATACACGAGCAGATGACACATAATATATATATATATATATATATATCTTAGGTCCAGTAAATGTTTTTAATAATCTTTTTGTGTTCATTAATTATATATATATACACACACACACACACACACACACACACACTATACAGTGCAAATGAGGGCTTGATTCTGGGAGTAAAAATACTGCTTAATCATTAGAATAATTAGGCTTATTGAAGCTGCTTAATCATTAGAATAATTTTATTTATTTTATTATTAATTTCTTTGTAGTTAATTCTATTTAAATAGTTTTAAATTATAAATTAATTTTAAAAGTACAAATATTCCATCTGTTTTCTAAAATAATATGAGCTCATTAAAGCTAACTAATATTTAGAAGAGAAAATAATAAGAATAAATAATAATGCTGTTTATTTATTTATTTGTTTGTTTATCTTGGAGTTAATTTTATTTTTCACTTCTTTATTAATTTGCAGTGTGCCAAATTTATTTTAAAAGTACAGATTTCCATATCCAGTATCTCACAAAAGTGAGTACACCCTTCACATTTCAGCAACCATTTTAGTATATTTTCTCAAGGGACAATACTATAGAAATGAAACTTGGATATATTTTAGAGTAGTCAATGTGCTGCTTGTATAGCAGTATAGATTTACTTTCCTCTGAAAATAACAACATACAGCCATTATTGTCAAAATAGTACAACAAAAGTGAGTACACCTTAAGTGATAACAGCTGTACGTCGTTTAACCATGCAAAGCCACATGTCCTATTCATCATGTTCATGTTTTTGTCTGCTTAGGACCATACAAATGTGTGTATCTTGTATTAGAGCAGTAAAAATTTGGTGCTTTGAGTACAATTCTCTCATATTGACCACTGGATGTTCAACATGGCACCTCATGGCAAAGAACTCTCTGAGGATTTGAAAAGTTGAATTGTTGCTCTCCACAAAGATGGCCTAGGCTATAAGAAGTTCGGTAACACCCTGAAACTGAGTTACAGTACAGTGGCCAGGGTCATACAGAGGTTTTCCAAGACAGGTTCCACTCGGAACTGGCCTCACAAGGGTCGATCAAAGTAGTTGAGTCATTGTCAGGTGCAGAATCTGGCTTCAAAAAACAGATGCATGAGTGTTGCCAGCATTGCCTTAGAGGTTGCAGAAGCGGAAGGTCAGCTTGTCAGTGCTCAAACCATATGCCGCACACTGCAACAAGTTGGTTTGCATGGCCGTCGTCCCAGAAGGAAGCCTCTTCTGAAGCTGGCTTGGACATGGATTCCAACATGTACTGTGACATTCTGAAGCAGAACATGATGCTCTCCCTTCAGAAACTGGGTCGAACGGCAGTTTTCCAACATGGTAACGACCTCAAACAAACCGCCAAGATGACAACTGCCTTGCTGAGGAAGCTGAAGGTGAAGGTGATGGAGTGGCCAAGTATGTCTCCAGACCTGAACCCTATTGAGCACCTGTGGGGCATCCTCAAGCGGAAGGTGGAGAAGCGCCATGTGTCTTATATCCAGCAGCTCCGTGATGTCATTACAGAGGAGTGGAAGAAGATCCCAGCAACAACCTGTGCAGCTCTGGTGAATTCCATGCCAAGGAGGATTAAGGCAGCGCTAGATAACAGTGGTGCTCACACAAAATATTGACACTTTGGACACAGTTTTGACATGTTCACTTAGGGTGTACTCACTTTTGTTGCCAGTTATTTAGACAATGGCTGTATGTTGAGTTATTTTTAGAGGACAGTAAATTTATACTGCTATACAACCAGCACATTGACTACTCTAAAGTATATCCAACTTTCATTTCTATAGTATTGTCCCTTGAGAACATATAATAAAATGGTTGCTGAAATGTGAGGGGTGTACTCACTTTTGTGAAATACTGTAGTTTCTCAAATAATGAGCTCATAAAAGCTACTTAGTAATTAGAATAATTATCTATTAATAATAAAATAATTATCTTATCTTTTTTATTTTGCTGTTAAGTAAGTTCCAGATGAAGTACAGCATCAAACACTCAAATGTATTTCATGTCACTTACAATAAAATGGGTTTTGTCATGTAACCTAAAAAATGTGCTTCATGTGGTAACATCTGAATGACAAAACTAAATGACAATACTAATTAAAACATTTTTCATATTTTCCATAACTTTGTTAAATGTGCCTTCTTTGGCTTTAGTAGCTGTGAGTACATAAACTTACAGTAAGTGTCGAAAGAGAGTACAGAGTATCCAACAAACTAATATACTGTACCTTGTTCATCCTGAAGCTGGGTTGTGGAGGTCTGTTCTCCCATCCTGGTGCACACTGCGGTGCCGGTGCAGATGTCCAGTCGAGTGCTGGTTCCCAGACCCAGATCCCCCTCTTGTAAATCCTCTTCCTGCTGCACCTCCCTCCTGCACGGCATCCGCTGCATCCGCTTCTGAGAAACAAGACACGTGTGGATCAGTTTCCGCTGCTGTCAGGGCAGTTGGTAAGTTAATAGGGTTGTCACGGTCAAGTCGCAACACCTTCATAACGCCTTTAACCTTGAACAACATTTAAAGGCCAAGCCAGGTAAGCTCAATGTCTTAAATAAGGCTCTTGAATCAATCTGACCACATCAGAAGACACCAGAACATTATTAAAAGGAAGAAGTGAGATCTTCGAAACCACATCACAGCTTGATTTTACAAGTTGCACTAGGTTATGACGGAATTTACCTTGTAGGGACTGTACTCTCCTCGTTTGCTTTTTAAATAGCTGGAGAGGTTACCGTGTTTACAATACTCTACAATCACCATCAAGGGTCCTGAAGGAGTAAGAAAGAGAGAGGGGAAGAAGAAGAGAGGCCTTTAATGTGGGCACATTGTGTTCTTCTCAACAATGCACAACCACTTTGTGGTGTTTTTTACACATTTCTCACTATGACTGTACATTTTGTCACCCATAAACATTTACACACTTCCTGAACAGAACTTGCCTGCAGCAAACTTCACAGGAAAGGAAAGATTACAGAAGTAATTTCTGTCAATATCTGAGTGTTTTAAAATGGGAACTCACCCCCTGGTTTAGTGCAGGCGCCTAGAAGGTTGACCACATTGAGATGGTGACCAATATGGATGAGGATCTTCAGCTCAGACATCAGAGCACGATACTCGCTGGAGGTAGCGCCCTCTGTCGGAGATTGAGAATGCTGCAATCAGTTGGGTTGGATGAAAGATATTTGAAGTCAGTTTAAGGCCAGTGAACAGATGCTTCATACCCTTGAGCATCTTCACTGCTACTGTGGTACAGGTGGTGGCCTTCTCAATACCATATGCGGTCGCCTCCACAACTTGACCAAATGCTCCTCTGCCCAGAGGCTCTCCTGGAGAACATGGTATACATTTGTGAACACTTGCGTCTGCATGTATTGGTAACATTTTTGTACAAAGATTTAGCTGTTTGCAGGGGTTAAATTGGGACTTTAAAGGGATAGTTCACCCAAAAATGAAAATTTGATGTTTATCTGCTTACCCCCAGTGCATCCAAGATGTAGGTGACATTTTTTCTTCAGTCGATCACAAATGATGATTTTTAACTGCAACCGCTGCCGTCTGTCATTCAAATAATGGCGGTTGATGGGAACTTCATCTATAAGAGTGAATAAACCTTGCTTAGACAAATCCAAATGAAACCTTGCGGCTCGTGACGACACATTAATGTCCTAAGACACGAAACGATCGGTTTGTGGGAGAAACCGAACAGTATTTCTATCATTTTTTACCTCTAATACACCACTATGTCCAACTCCGTTCAGGACTCCTTTAGTGATGTCTGATCGTGCTCTGACAACGGCAGTGATGTCTGACACTCATTGAAGTATATGCGCGAGACATCACTGCCGTTGTCAGAGCGCGATCAGACATCACTAAAGGAGTCCTGAACGGAGTTGGACATAGTGGTGTATTAGAGGTAAAAAATGATATAAATACTGTTCGGTTTCTCCCACAAACCGATCGTTTCGTGTCTTAGGACATTAATGTGTCGTCACGAGCCGCAAGGTTTCATTTGGATTTGTCTAAGCAAGGTTTATTCACTCTTATAGATGAAGTTCCCATCAACCGCCATTATTTGAATGACAGACGGCAGCGGTTGCAGTTAAAAATCATCATTTGTGATCGACTGAAGAAAAAATGTCACCTACATCTTGGATGCACTGGGGGTAAGCAGATAAACATCAAATTTTCATTTTTGGGTGAACTATCCCTTTAAAGATGTTGAAAGCATAAAATTTGATGGTGATTCTAGGCAAGTTATGATATGCTCCCCTATCCATGTTCCATGTCATTTTGACACCCTGTTATGATACTAAATGCATATATTTTCTTATATGAAAAAATAAAATAAATGATAAATCAAAATTAAATACATGGATATACAGAAAAATGTAGATAAATAAAAACATATCACTGCAGTCTGTTACATATCTGTATACACTGGTCCTTTTTGTGTTAATGTAATGAACTTCAAAGGTAAACTCATTAAATTAAGACATGAGTGTTTCTAACTGCAGCATGAAAATCATGTTTTTTCTTTTTCTTTTCTTTTCTTTTCTTTTCTTTTTTCGAAAACTACTGAAAAGCCATTCAGGATTGTTCCTGGCCAATTTAATTTAAAGGGTTAGTTCACCTAAAAATGAAAATTCTGTCATTTATTACTCACCCGTTTCACACCCGTAAGACTTTCATTCATCTTTGGAACACCAATGAAGATGTTTTTGATGAAATCTGAGAGCTCTCTGACTCATCCAAAGACAGCAATTTAACCACCACTTTTAAGGTCCAGAAAGGTACTAAAGACATCTCTTCTGTGTCATTCTCCTAAGCTGTTTACGTCCAGTGCTTCCAGGTTCTACGCCAGAATGCCGGTTCAGTTTTGGCCCGACGCTGTTCATGTGAGCAGCACAACACATGCGTGTGATGCTGACACAGGAGCCGGCCAATACAGAGCCGGCGTTCTGACGTAGAACCTGGAAGCACTGAACATAAACATAAACATATGAGAATTAAACAGAAGAGAAGATATTGTTGAATAAAGTCATTATTTTTATTGTGTTTTTGCGCACAAAAACCACTGCAGCCGCGTGGAATATTTTAACGATGTCTTTAGTACCTTTCTGGACCTTGAAAGTGGTGGTTAAATTGCTGTCTATGGAGACAGACAGCTCTCGGATTTCATCAAAAACATCTTAATTTGTGTTCCAAAGATGAACGAAGATCTTACAGGTGTGGAACAACATGAGGGTGAGTAATTAATGAGAGAATTTTTATTTTTGGCTGAACTAACCCTTAAATTTTTATTTGGGCTTGTTTTTTTCTTGTTTTATTTTTCACGTTTAGACAAGTCTCACCTAGCTTCAGTCTATCACGCGGGAATTCCCACTTGCTTGCATCATAGGTCAGTCTCTCACAGTGCTCATCCATTGGCATATCATCTGAGTCCAGAATGATTGACAGGTAGCCAGTTTTCAGATCTCCATCATTAGGCTGTGAGAGAGGGAAGAGGGAAGGATGGAAAGGGTGAGTGTACAACATAATGGAATGAGGGTCAAAAGGGGAGAAAGACCTCCACCTCTGTCCTGCTTGAGTCTCCCATCATTATAAAGACACCCACTAATGAGTTTCTGGAAGCCAGTATCATACTCAGAGGCAGAATTAAGGCTGGGGTACAGTGGGCACTGGGGCCCATGGCTGGTGTACGTGACACATTGCAGCAGAATATGGGCTGAGCATACAATAGAGGTGACGTAAGCCAAATGCGGGTGGTCAAATCTGATCAATCAGAGGACAGTGGAGAGTGTGCCTGTGCGTGTAAATGGGGAGAAAACAACAAAAAGGGAAAGAGACGGAATGTTACCCGCTTCCTGTTGCGGATGACAAAGACGATGAGGAGCCAGAGGAACATGGCAATGACCACGGCACCAATAGGCATGATCAATTCCACATTCATCTTTTCTTCTGCACCTATGGGATGGGTCACATGATCAATCAGAAATCACAAAGATGACACACAAAGACATTTAAAAAAAAAAAAAGATTTAACCCATACAACCTAAATAGAATGATAGATAGAACGACCCCGATAGATAGACAAATAGATAGATAGACAGACAGACAGACAGATGGACGGATGGACATTTTAATAAATATTAAAAAAAACTGAAGATATGACATGAATTGACATATTTGTGTCCTTGTTTGGTACCAATTTTCCAAAAAATAATTAGAAAAATTGTATTTAAGCAGATGATTTAACCAGATAAATATTTTATTTTGGAGAGGAACTGGAAATTTTTTTTATTATTTATATTATTTTTATTTTTATATTTATATTATATTATATTATATTACGTTTTATATTATTAGGAAGGCTCAGATTGCCTGGCCAAACCTAGTTTACAGGAAATATTTTGTTGTTGGGCGTGTATGATGGCTCCAAGTGCAAGGAATGTGAATTGTTTGCTGACCTGATATTACATCCAATCAAAATATTCCTGAAGAGAACATGAAGCCAAAGTCCACCAGCAGGAACCGATTCACATTAGATAAAAAAGTACAATGTTCTCTTTTCTAATGTAAAACACGCAACTGGTCAATCGATCACTATATGTAGATTATTGAGTTTATTTTTCTCTCCCTTCCTCTCTTTTACTCCTTCTTTCTCCTCGTGGGAATGGTGCTGTCAGTGAATATGACTACTGCTTTACAGTAGCATATGTAGTGACAAGGATAAACAGTGATGCCGAGAGGGTAGTCACGTACACTTGGAATATGTCTCTGTTATTTGTGTGCCTCTATGCTCTCTGTCCTTCATGTAAGTGAGGCAAGAGACGGAACAATATCAAGATGTAAGTCACCAAGTCACCGAAAAAGATATGTAATGTACTTTATTTATATATATATATATATATATATATATATATATATATATAGAGAGAGAGAGAGAGAGAGAGAGAGAGAGAGGGTGGGTGGGACGTCCCTCTCTTTTGTGTTCTGGGATTTTGCTTTGTTTTCTTTTAGCACTCCCTAAAGGATGTACACTAACAGAGCCCTCTTCCTGGCTGACTAAAAAGAGAGCTATTTTTGCCACAGGGCCTTGATTAAAACAAAATCTCAATGAGGATAAAAGTCAGTGTGAGACTGAGCTTGCCTCACACCCATGACTTAAAATGGGATCTTTAATAGTGTGGCTACTACGTGATGTTTTGCATTTCCCTTCATACCTGACAAACTACTATGAATCTACCTGCTATCTTTTGGTATAAGAAACGTTTACACTACTGTTTAAAAGTTTGGGGTCAGTAATATACATTTTTAAAGAAATTAATACTTTTATTCAATTATTAAGGATGCAATAAATTGATAAAAAGTGACAGTAAAGACATTTAAAATGTTATAAAAGATTTCTGTTTCAAGTTTTTTTTTAAACCTTCCTATTTATCAAAAAATCCTGAAAAAAATGTAGCAACATTTATATAAAAATGTTAAGCAGCTCAACCTTTTTCAACATTGATAATAATAAGAAATGTTTCTTGAGCACCAAATTATCATATTAGAATGATTTCTGAAGGATTATGTGACACCGAAGAATTTTAAAATTACATTTTAAAATATGATAAAATAGATAAGTTATTTTAAAAGTTGAACTTCTTTTAACAGTGTGTATTTAGAGCACTGCGTCATGCGTAAGATGCTGCAAAAGATGCAAGACACAAATGCAACGGTCAAACACGTCCACATGTTTACATAGAAAAACAATGGGAAAAGCCGTGCAGTGGAATGCAAAAATATGTTCTGTGTGAATGGATGCTTAGTGAGTGTGAGAGACTTCTTTCAAAAACATTAGTAGTGTAACTACCATTAATAGATTTGCAAAAATAAAGACTAAATCATATCAAGATCTAGGAGTGTTAGACGACGGGGCCAATTGTAACATTCTAAAAATACAGGTGCTGGTCATATAATTACATTATCGTGAAAAAGTTCATTTTTTTATTGTAAATTATTTTTAAAAATTAAACTTTCATATATTCTAGATTCCCTACATGTAAAGTAAAACAGTTCAAAAGTTTTTTTTTTTTTTAATTTTGATGATTAGAGCGTACAGCTCATGAAAGTCCAAAATCCAGTATCTCATAATATTAGAATATTTCCTAAGATCAATCAAAAAATGGATTTTCAAAACAGAAAAGTTCAAGTTCTTTAAAGTATGTTCATTTGTACACTCAATACTTGGTCTGCAGCACATATTACAGCAAATGACTTGCTCTAGCACAAATTACAGCATCAGTGAAGTGGAAGTGATCAGCCTGTGGCACTGCTGAGGCACTATTGAGCCTTCAGATCATCTATATATTGTTGGATCGACTGTTTCTCATCTTTCTCTTGAAAATATCCCATAGATTCAGGTCAGGCATGTTGGCTGGCCAATAAAGCACAGTAATATCATGGTCAGCAAACCACTTGGAAGTGGTTTTTGCACTGTGGGCAGGTGCTAAAGTCCTGCTGGAAAAGGAAATCAGCATCTCCATAAAGCTTGTCAGCAGATGGAAGCATAAAGTGCTCCAAAATCTCCTGGAAGATGGCTGCATTGACTTTGCACTTGATAAAACACAATGGACCAACACCAGCAGATGTCACGGCCCCCCAAATCATTACTGACTTCAGAAACTTCACACTAGACTTCAAGCAGCTTGGACTCTGTGCCTCTCCAGTCTTCCTTCAGACTCTGGGACCATGATTTCAACATGAAATGCAAAATTTACTTTTATCTGAAAAGAGGACTTTTGACCACTGTTCACTGTCCAGTTCTTTTTCTCCTTAGCCCAGGTAAGATGCTTCTGACGTTGTTTCTGTTTCAGAAGTGGCTTGGTAGTCCTTTTCCTGACGATGTCTGAGTGTGGTGACTCTTGATGCGCTGACTTCGGCTTCATTCTACTCATTGTGAAGCTCTCCCAAGTGTTTGAATCGGCTTTACTTGACAGTATTCTTAAGCTTGCGGTCATCCCTGTTGCTTGTGCACCTTTGCCTACCCAATTTCTTCCTTCTAGTCAACTTTGCATTTAATATGCTTTGATACATCACTCTGTAAACAGCCACCACATTCAGTAATGACCATCTGTGACTTACTCTCTTTGTGGAGGGTGTCAATGATTGTCTCCTGGACCATTGCCAAGTCAGCAGTCTTCCCCATTAGTGTGGTTTCAAAGAACAAGAGATACCTGGAATTTATACTGTAGGGATGGTCACTTTAATGAAACTCAAATGTAAATATTCTAATATTTTGAGATACTGGATTTTGGACTTTCATGAGCTGTACGCTCTAATCATCAAAAAAAAAAAAAAAAAAAAAAAAAAAAAAACTTTTGAAATGTTTTACTTTACATGTAGGGAATCTAGAATATATGAAAGTTTCATTTTTAAAAATAATTTACAATAAAAAAATGAACTTTTTCACGATATTCTAATTATATGACCAGCACCTGTAAATTTCATTAAAATTCTGCACAACTTTACAGAAAATATGTATATGTCTTTTAATCTCCTACAAACCAAAAATAAAAATAAAATAAATCCCACAGTGACTTTTATTTAGACTCACCATCCACAGTGATACGAGCCTCATTATAGTCACAGCCCTGCTTGTTACAGGCCGTACATATGTAAAGACCACTGTCCTCTTTTTTCACCCTTTGGATGGTCAAGACACGATTTGACTCTTGCAGAATCACACCTGACAACAGAAAAGCATGAACACTACTGTCACTGTTTTGTCAGCTTAACAAATGTGCTTGACATGGAAACATGTGAAATGACCTGGTTTCACTGGATACACCTCACTATTTACACTAATAAACGTCATTACTAGTCACTAAACTAGCCACCCCTCAGAGACAGTTACAGTCATTCATTATTGTCTGTAATGCACACACTAACACCTAACTGATTTTATGATGAGATTCAATGTAACTTTGTTAATTGTTGTCTCAAGCCTGAGAACAGTGGTAAAACAAAAAAAGTTCAAATTATTTTAAATCAGATTTGCCTCCAACATGTGAAACAGAGCTGAGAAGCAAACTAAAAGCTGGAATACGCTACATAAATGAACCGATCATACACTTACTGACTTACTGTACTTACCGGTTACAGAGAAAAACTGGGCATCATACACTAAACCACCAAAGATAACACACTACCAGACTTTAAAGTCATCCCATACACAGCAAACTCACGCAGAAACATACACCTCAGTGCTAGGAGATGCATGACAAATGAAAACAATTTGTGTTCTAAAATCTTATCAGAAGATGTTTAACATCCTCCAACTGTATGGATTCATAGACTGAAGATTAAAATAGAAAAAAATAGTCTCTACCCATCATACACTACGTACTTTTGTGTCCGACTGTTCAAAAATCTGCAGACTGGCTCTGGCTTTCAGCAACTAGTGTCGACTCATCTGCAGTGTTATTTTAGTATTGTTTATATAGCATTAAAATAGCATACTGCAAATTGGGGCAAAAATCCATGCGAAAGCCATGCAATGTATTACAGCCTTAAGAGATTTGTTCCACTCTACAGGACAATATTGAGGGTTGTTTAATATTTTTTTGTACTTATAGATGTTTTATTTTGCGCACCTGATCCCTCCATGACGGTCTGGTTGTCTTTAGTCCAAACTACAGTAGGGGTTGGTGTGCCAGTCACCTCACACACTAGTGTGGTAGAGTCACTCGCATTCACTCTTTGGTTAGTCAGATTGGTCACAATTCTTGACATCTCAAGAGCTGCGGAAAGATATAAACCAATGTACATTCAAGCATGCACATGACTTCTGCAATATATCCCATCTGAACAACAATCAAACTGAAGCAAGCAGGAAATAAATATAGTCCGTTAAAGGGATATTTCACCCAAAAATTATCCCATGATTTACTCACCCTCAAGCCATCCTAGGTGTATATGACTATATTCTTTCAGTAGGTCACAATCAGAGATATATTTAAAAATATCCTGGCTCTTACAAGATTTAATTGAAGTGAATGGGCGGGCCACATTTTGAAGCCCTCAAAAATGCATCTATCCATCATAAATATAATCCATACGGCTCCAGGGGGTTAGTGAAGGCCTTCTGAAGCGACAGGTTTTTGTAAGAAAAATATATATATTTACATTTTATAAACTAAAATAACTAGCTTCCACCAGACGACCATACGCATACTGCCTGCAAACCCTGGCGCAATGTATGATGCAAGATGTAGGAGCTTAGACACCTCTCGTGGTTTAAATAAATAGGGCTGTGCAACAAACTGAAGCTCCCCTACTCGTATATTGAAATCCAACATTTCTCTTTAAAATTTGTCATTTTAGATTTATAATTCATGACCAGTGTTTTGTTTTACTCTGTCCTCTGCGCTTCTGCATTCGTCATTACATCATGTGTAGGGTCAGAAGTTACTCTTCCGCCGCAAATCGATGCGTACAGCCATCTGCCGGAAGCTAGTTATTATAGTTAATAAAGTTTTAAATATGGATATTTTTCTTACAAAAACACATAACTTCAGAAGGCCTTTATTAAAGGTGCCCTAGAACTAGTTTTAACAAGATGTAATATAAGTCTAAGGTGTCCCCTGAATGTGTCTGTGAAGTTTCAGCTCAAAATACCCCATAGATTTTTTTAAATTCATTTTTTTAACTGCCTATTTTCAGCCATAATTACATATGCACCGATTTAGTGTGCGGCCCCTTTAAATCTGGCGCTCCCCCACCCACGAGCTCGCGACTGCCTTAAACAGCATTTAAAAAAAGTTCACACAGCTAATATAACCCTCAAAATGGATCTTTATAAAGTGTTCGTCATTCATGCTGCATGCATGTATCGATTCCTGTGAGTATAGTATTTATTTGGATGTTTACATTTGATTCTGAATGAGTTTGAGGCTGTGCTCCGTGGCTAACGGCTAATGCTACACTGTTGGAGAGATTTATAAAGAATGAAGTTGTGTTTATGAATTATACAGACTGCAAGTGTTTAAAAAATGAAAATAATGACGGCTCTCATCTCCATGAATACAGTAAGAAACGATGGTAACTTTAACCACATTTAACAGTACATTAGCAACATGCTAACGAAACATTTAGAAAGACAATTTACAAATATCACTAAAAATATCATGTTATCATGGATCATGTCAGTTATTATTGCTCCATCTGCCATTTTTCGCTATTGTCCTTGCTTGCTTACCTAGTCTGATGGTTCAGCTGTGCACAGATCCAGACGTTTTGCCCTTGTCTAATGCATTGAACATGGGCTGGCATATGCAAATATTGGTGTCGTACATATTAATGATCCCGACTGTTACGTAACAGTCGGTGTTATGTTGAGATTCGCCTGTTCTTCTGAGGTCTTTTAAACAAATGAGATTTACAAAAGAAGGAGGAAACAATGGAGTTTGAGACTCACTGTATGTCATTTCCATGTACTGAACTCTTGTTATTCAACTATGCCGAGGTAAATTCAATTTTTAATTCTAGGGCACCTTTAACCCACTGGAAACGTATGGATTATTTTTATGATGGATGGATGCAAATGTTTTTTGTTTGTTTTTTTTGGGGGGGGGGGGGGGGGGGGTCATATACACCTAGGATGGCTTGAGGGTGAGTAAATCACAGGATCATTTTAATTTTTGGGTGAGCTATCCCTATAAGTGTGTGTTTCTACACCACTAGCATCACCAAACAAATTAAATGACACAAATAATGATAATTTTCAAACACGCCTCTTGAACTCTATGTAAAGCTATGGACTAACCTCTGAGCCTGAGGTTGTGAAGTAAGCAGGTTCTCTCATTGGTGTCCACATTTTCCACTTGGCAAGCGTACATGCCTTGGTCCATCAAAGTGGCATTGGGTATGGGCAGGTCCAGCGTTGCATTGCTGCCCTGCAGGCCTGATATGGTGATATTGGGCTGGTGCAAAGGTGACAGGGTGAGGTTATCACAGGCCTCTTGAGGGGCATCAGGTTTGGTTACGTTTGTTACCCGATACCAACGTAAGTTAGAGTACTGCAGTCGATCGGCTACACAGCGCATTACCACATCCTCTCCCTCAATAGGGTTCCTGGAGGGGAGGACGCTTAGGTTGAGGTAACCTGTGAGGAAGACAAAAATAACAAAAAGTTGAGATTTGAGCACTTCTTAAAATTCGATTGCAATAGATTAGATTGGGATGTACAGTGGAGATTGTCTCTGGTTTGGAACCACTTACGATTTACTCGAAACACAATGACTCGCTCTTCTTCTCCAATCTTATTGGAGGCAAGGCATCTGTAGAGGGCATGATCAACTGCTTTCTGGATCTTCAGTGTGCTGATGGTCTATGGGAGAACACAAGAGTACATCAAAACAGCATCAAAGGCAGTGGATGATTTTAAAAATATAATTATAACCAGATTTACAAGGAATAACCATTAATTCAGTGGGGTCCAAAGGTCTCAGACCACTTTTGCATTTTCATTACAAATTGAAAAATTAATTTGATTTTTTTTTTTAAGTGTCTTTATATTTGGTTGATCTTTTTGCCTTAATGACAGCTGCACTCGAGCTGCGTGAACTCAACAAGTTTGTGTAAAACCTGATGATCATGTTTTCCAGCATGATTTGAGATTATCTAAAGAGCCTCTTGAGCTTCAGTTGAAGCAAGTACATCTGACTGTCTGTACAAAGCAGAATACATTTACTTGTTTGATTAGTGACCTAGAAATAGTGCATGAGTCTTAAATATTTCTTATTTACTTAACCTAATCCTAATTTGTTTCAGGTTTATTACTAGGTTTAAATTAGATTTTGAATCCCAGTATCAAACATATACCCAACTGTATATTTTATGCTTATTTTTTCCATGTTTAAATGCTGAGCTAAACACAGCAAAGAACTGGTATAAATGTTTACCTTAAGAGAGCTTTCAATGACAGATGTGGGGCTGATGATGGGATTCTTCCCTGTGTTGTTTGATATCTCCCTCCACTTGTCACACTTCACCGCACTCTGGTCTGACTTCGGTCTGTGAGTAACAGTTTTTACACAGTCAAAATAAATAAATAAATACATTAAGAATTAAGAAATATAAGAAGTAATTTTTGTCACGATAATAATAATATACAGTGGGTACGGAAAGTATTCAGACCCCCTTAAAATTTTCACTCTTTGTTATATTGCAGCCATTTGCTAAAATCATTTAAGTTCATTTTTTTCCTCATTAATGTACACACAGCACCCCATATTGACAGAAAAACACAGAATTGTTGACATTTTTGCAGATTTATTAAAAAAGAAAAACTGAAATATCACATGGTCCTAAGTATTCAGACCCTTTGCTGTGACACTCATATATTTAACTCAGGTGCTGTCCATTTCTTCTGATCATCCTTGAGATGGTTCTACACCTTCATTTGAGTCCAGCTGTGTTTGATTATACTGATTGGATTTGATTAGGAAAGCCACACACCTGTCTATATAAGACCTTACAGCTCACAGTGCATGTCAGAGCAAATGAGAATCATGAGGTCAAAGGAATTGCCTGAAGAGCTCAGAGACAGAATTGTGGCAAGGCACAGATCTGGCCAAGGTTACAAAAAAATTTCTGCTGCACTTAAGGTTCCTAAGAGCACAGTGGCCTCCATAATCCTTAAATGGAAGACGTTTGGGACGTCCAGAACTCTTCCTAGAGCTGGCCGTCTGGTCAAACTGAGCTATCGGGGGAGAAGAGCCTTGGTGAGATAGGTAAAGAAGAACCCAAAGATCACTGTGGCTGAGCTCCAGAGATGCAGTCGGGAGATGGGAGAAAGTTGTAGAAAGTCAACCATCACTGCAGCCCTCCACCAGTCAGGGCTTTATGGCAGAGTGGCCCGACGGAAGCCTCTCCTCAGTGCAAGACACATGAAAGCCCGCATGGAGTTTGCTAAAAAACACCTGAAGGGCTCCAAGATGGTGAGAAATAAGATTCTCTGGTCTGATGAGACCAAGATAGAACTTTTGGCCTTAATTCTAAGCGGTACTGTATGTGTGGAGAAAACCAGGCACTGCTCATCACCTGTCCAATACAGTCCCAACAGTGAAGCATGGTGGTGGCAGCATCATGCTGTGGGGGTGTTTTTCAGCTGCAGGGACAGGACGACTGGTTGCAATCGAGGGAAAGATGAATGCGGCCAAGTACAGGGATATCCTGGATGAAAACCTTCTCCAGAGTGCTCAGGACCTCAGACTGGGCCGAAGGTTTACCTTCCAACAAGACAATGACCCTAAGCACACAGCTAAAATAATGAAGGAGTGGCTTCACAACAACTCTGTGACTGTTCTTGAATGGCCCAGCCAGAGCCCTGACTTAAACCCAATTGAGCACCTCTGGAGAGACCTAAAAATGGCTGTCCACCAACGTTTACCATCCAACCTGACAGAACTGGAGAGGATCTGCAAGGAGGAATGGCAGAGGATCCTCAAATCCAGGTGTGAAAAACTTGTTGCATCTTTCCCAAAAAGACTCATGGCTGTATTAGATCAAAAGGGTGCTTCTACTAAATACTGAGCAAAGGGTCTGAATACTTAGGACCATGTGATATTTCAGTTTTTCTTTTTTAATAAATCTGCAAAAATGTCAACAATTCTGTGTTTTTCTGTCAATATGGGGTGCTGTGTGTACATTAATGAAGAAAAAAAATGAACTTAAATGATTTTAGCAAATGGCTGCAATATAACAAAGAGTGAAAAATTTAAGGGGGTCTGAATACTTTCCGTACTCACTGTACTATTGTTGTTATTATTAGTAGTAGTAGTAGTAGTATAGCAGTAGCTTATGGTCCTTTGATGTAAGTCACTTTAGATAAAACTCTCTTAAATGCATAAATGTAAATACTACCGTTCAAAAGTTTGGGATCACTAAGATTTTTTTTTTTTTTTTTTTAAGAAATGAATTTTTATTCAGCAAGGATGCGTTAAATTGATCAAAAGTGATAAAGACGTTTGTTTAAAAAAAAAAAAGAAATTTCAAATTGATGCTGGTCTTTCTGTTAACTTTTATTCATTAAAGGATCCACAAAAATGTCAAAGGTCAATAATTACTCATCCCTATGTCGCACCAAACCCATAAGACCTTCGTTCATCTTCGGAACACAAATTAAGATATTTTTGATGAAATTCTCTGATAGACTGCAACACAACCACCACTTTCAATGCTCAGAAAGGTACTAAAAACATTGTTAAAATAGTCCATGTGACTACAGTGGTTCAACCTTAATTTTATGAAGCAACGAGAATACTTTTTGTCAGGATGCTGGCTCATTATTGGCCGTCTCCTGCATCAGCATCACACGTATGCGTCGTGCTGCACAAGAGAACAGCATCGCCCAATACTGAGCTGGCGTTCTGATGTAGAACTCGGAAGCACTGCGCTGTGTTTACTATGTCGACAACACCGTAGGAGACTGACAGGGCAGAGAAGAAATTGTTGAATAAAGTTGTTATTTTTGTTTGTTTTTTGCACACAAAAAGTATTCTCGTCACTTCATAACATTAAGGTTGAACCACTGT
Source organism: Megalobrama amblycephala (assembly GCF_018812025.1). Classification (NCBI taxonomy): domain Eukaryota; kingdom Metazoa; phylum Chordata; class Actinopteri; order Cypriniformes; family Xenocyprididae; genus Megalobrama; species Megalobrama amblycephala. Next base: position 21,050,508 of record NC_063054.1, on the reverse strand, counting down.
AGTCACGTGAACTATTTTAACAATGTCTTTAATACCTTTCTGGGCCTTGAAAGTGGTGGTTATGTTGCAGTCAATAAATAGCTCACGGATTTCAATAAAACTTATCCCAATTTGTGTTCCGAAGATGAACGAAGGTCTTATGGGTTTGCAGTGACATAAGGGTGAGTAATTAATGACATAAATGTCATTTTTGTGTGAACGAACCCTTTAAGCAAATAAATAAATAATCATTATGAAAAAACAAGCATTTTTATTATAACATTTTACAATTGACCACCCATATCTCAAAAGAGAAAACACGCACAAAAATAAACATCTATATATCTCCAGCAGGAACAGGAAAAACGGAATTGAATCCTAAACAACAATGCATCTATTATTAGCAGTCTAAATTTAGCCCATCCCATAACTCAGTTCTCAGATCTACAGTAATTTCACTTCTGCCACACATTTATGAGCAATGGGAATTATCATAAATTTCAATAAACAGACATCGAGTTTATACTTAGGTTCAACATCAGCACCTCATGTAGGTCAGCCATAGAAGATGAGAGAAAGAGGAAAAAGGAAAAAAAAAGAGGGGGAAACAGACAAACACAAAAATAGGTCACACAAAAGCTGTAATGAAAGGTGAGGACGAGGCTGAACTCTTTTTAGTAGGATACAGTGACAGACATTGTGTTATTTTCATGTCTGATCAAGGACACGAGTTTTGAATGCATCTGCTTTTAGAACAACAGGAAGTTGTGATGAGGACTACGGAAGTAGGTGAGGGTGCAATCTGAAGATAAGGATTCGCGTAATTCCTGGCCCTGAACACTCATTGCATGATCACAACATCTTTGGAAGTGATGTTCTGTGAACGCAGGCTGCCAATCAAAGTCACAAGTCAACAAAACTCAAAGTAGCTGATTTCTTGGTCCTCGCTAACCCAAGCAGTCATACTTTTTGGCCCAATAACAACAGTCATTTCAGGATGAATGCCCAATTAGAGCACAAAATGCTAATGAACTGCACTGTGGGACACACTTGAACAGCAGAAACAAATATGCTAACACAGTTCTCATTCGTCTTCTATTGGAATGAATAGACCACACAAATATGTCAAAGCACTGAGCAAACCAGGACCTGCAAACATTCTTATTCAGTGCATATTTTGCCAGCAAAAACAATGACTAACGATATTTTCATCAACCTAAACAAAACAGTAAACGACTTCCCATACAAATACAGGAAGAAATATTTAATTTTTAGTATTCTTTCTGCATGACACGTTGGTAAATGCCAATTTGTTTGGTTTCTGCTGCGTCCTAGCAAGCTGTTTTTTTGGGGCAATGAGGAAATTTCATTTCAGCATTTGCATTACATTTCATCAAGGAATGTACAAATAAGGAATTTCACAAACAATTTATCATACAAGAGAAAAAAATATTTACAGTAATATAGATGCAGAGTAGATGTGAAAATGCAGGAAAGCATAGAAAAGAGAGAACAAGAAACATATTCCACATATGTTTGGGTATATTGATACATACACCGATCAGGCATAACATTATGACCACCTTTCTAATATTGTGTTGGTTCCACTTTTGCTGATAAAACAACCCTGACCCGTCAAGGCATGGACTCCACTAGAACCCTGTAGGTGTGCTGTGGTTTCTGGCACCAAGATGTTAGCAGCAGATCCTTTAAGTCCTGTAAGTTGCGAAGTGGGGCCTCCATGGATCGGACTTGTTTGTTCAGCACATCACACGGATGTTCGATTGGATTGAGATCAGGGGAATTTTGATTGTTGTGCTCCTAAAACCATTCCTGAACCATTTTTGCTTGTGGCAGGGCACATTATCCTGCTGAAAGAGGCCACAGCCACCAGGTAATACCGTTTCCATGAAAGGATACACATGGTCTGCAACAATGCTTAGGTAGGTGGTACGTGTCAAAGTAACTTCCACATGGATGGCAGGACCCAAGGTTTCCCAGCAGAACATTGCCCAAAGCATCACACTGCCTCCTCCAGCTTGCCTTCTTCCCATAGTGCATCCATGTGTTCTCCAGGTAAGCGACGCACACGCACCCGGCCATCCACGTGATGTAAAAGAAAACGTGATTCATCAGACCAGGCCACCTTCTTCCATTGCTCCATGGTCCAGTTCTGATGCTCACGTACCCACTCTTGGCGCTTTCAGCAGTGGACGGGGGTCAGCATGGACACCCTGACTGGTCTGCAGCTATGCAGCCCATACGCAACAAACTGTATATTCTCACACCTTTCTATCAGAACCAGCATTAACTTCTTGAGCAATTTGAGCTACAGTAGCTCATCTGTTGGATCGGACCACAAGGGCCAGCCTTCACTCCCCACATGCATCAATGAGCCTTGGCCGCCCATGACTCTGTCACCGGTTCACCACTTGTTCCTTCCTTGGACCACTTTTGATAGATACTGACCACTGCAGAACGGGAACACCCCAAAAGAGCTGCAGTTTTGGAGATGCTCTGACCCAGTCGTCTAGCCATCACAATTTGGCTCTTGACAAACTCGCCCAAATCCTTATGCTTGCCCATTTTTCCTGCTTCTAACACATCAACTTTGAGGACAAAATGTGTTATTCACTTCACCTGTCAGTGCTCATAATGTTATGTCTAATTGGTGTATGTACAATATGTCACACAGTATTATTTTTTACCAATCTAAGAAGTTAGATATTTTTGTATTTCGTTTATAATATAATACAATGCAATAAAAGAGAACTGAAGCAAAAATATGTAGGCAAATCACAAAAAAATGACATTATGTATTTTTAAATGACATGTGTGTATGCATGTGTGTATAACATGTAAAACATGGTGACTTGCAATTGATATCTTATCCCTTAAAATGACTTTCATTTGACTAACCTAATTTATTTATGTTAATTGAGTTATATTAATAAATATATTGACTTGAATAAAACCAGTTAAATTAGATGAAGCATGTTTATCTGACAAAACCTTTTTTGACCATCTAAATTCTTAGCTGTATTAAACAGCTTACATTTGAAAGCAAAAAAGACAACAGTATCAAATCATGTGGCATACGACTTACAGAAATCTGGCTGGGCAGTCCTCTCTGGGCATCCACTGCCATTTTATTGTGACAGGGCTGGATCCTCCTCTAGCAGTGCATCTGAGTGTAGGGCTACTGCCGTACATATGAACTTCAGGATCCGACAGCATTTCCTTCTGCAAGATCTTAGGGTGAACTGTACATATAAACACACGTTAATACAGAAGAGAAGAGAAGAGAAGAGAAGAGAAGAGAAGAGAAGAGAAGAGAAGAGAAGAGAAGAGATTCACTACCATGAACCAATAGTTGAAATGTTCTATTCTGCTGCTCCTCCTTATTTGTCATGACAACAGTATAATTCGCAGCATCCTCCTCTGTAACACCATATATAGTGAGAGATCCTCTGTTAGGCTTCATCTTGTAATCCTTCCTTTCTATCAGTACTTTATTCTTATACCTGGATGGACAAGAGCAAAAGAAAATTTAATGCAAGTTCAGTCGGACTTGCAAAGACAGTTCTAATCTATTTTATATAGTGACACTCCATTAACCACTTACCACTTGACAGAAGGCTCTGGATAAGCATCATATTTAACAAGGATTTTTGCCTCTACCTGGCCAGCATTTGCCTCCACAGTCTGCGTCAACTGATCATTGATCGCTATAAATGGTTTCTCTGAAATATCAATAGATATGTTAGCAAATACTAGTAAAACATTGTATTTTTGTATTATTTGCATTGTAAAACATATGGTCTTTATGCTACCATATATTTTTGCTGCCCTTGGTGTGCTAGCATCACTAATGTTTTAAATTATATATAATGCTCTATTTTGTTGCTAAGTTATGGTTATTCCTAAAAGCACATACCATAGATGGTGAGGAATGCTCGGGCAGTCTTGTACATCTGACCACTAGAGGCTGTGCAGATATACTCTCCTGTGTCATTTATGGTCACATTTTTTACAATGAGGGTATTGGACAGTTCTAAGGAGTTCCACAGCTTCTTCTTGTAGGACCTGGTCTCATAGCGTGACCTTTGCATTGAGCCGTTGACACTTTTCTGCAGGAGGTGAGAGAGATGGTTTAAAATCCACCAGAGAACAGCAAGATGTTATTTATGAAATTAAATTAATAACAAAATTGGTCTGGACTGGACTGATTTGAATTGAACTTTTGCTTCAAGTTTCTTAAAGGTTAGTTCTCCGAAAAATAAAAATTCTGTTATTAATTACTCGTTCCAAACCCGTAAGACTTTCGTTCATCTTTAGAACACAAATTAAGACCTTTTTGATGAAATCTGAGAGCTTTCTGTCCCTCCATAGACTGCTGCAGAAATACCACTTTGACGCTTCAAAATGTTCATAAAGAGAATCCATATGAATTGAGTGGATTAATCCAAATATTCTGAAGAGACATGCTCCCTTTATATGATGACCAGATTTAATTAAGGCTTTTATTCCCATAAATAATTTGATTAGTGAACATAAACAGAAGCTCATGTGAAACTGCTTGACACGTGAGAACAAACCTCTTCAGGAAGCTCAAACAAGCTGCGTAACACATGAAAATAAACCTCATTGTTTCTTGTACACATCAAGCAAACATGCTTGACCTTCCATTTACCACAACTGAGTTGATGAATGTTTATATGTGAATAAAGCCTAAATTCAATCTGTTCATCATATAAAGCAAACAAGTCTCTTCAGAAAATTTGGACTAAACCACTCAGTTCTTATGGATTATACAATCTCTTTATGAACTTTTTGAAGCATCAAAGTGTCACTTATGTAAGCTGTCAATGGAGGGACAGAAAGCTCTCAGATTTCATCAAAACATATCTTCCTTTGTGTTCCGAAAATGAACAAAAGAATTTTCATTTTGGAAATTTTACTTTTCATTTCACTTTAAGTAAAACATAAATGCCAGTATAACTAAGTAACCAGATATCGATAGTCACACAGAAGACTGACTGATGTGATGATCCATTTTAAAGATGCCCTAGAATTAAAAATTGAATTTATCTTGGCATAGTCAAATAACAAGAGTTCTGTACATGGAAATGACATACAGTGAGTCTCAAACTCCATTGTTTCCTCCTTCTTATATAAATCTCATTTGTTTAAAAGACCTCCGAAGAATAGGCGAATCTCAACATAACACCGACTGTTACGTAACAGTCGGGATCATTAATATGTATGACCCCAATATTTGCACATGCCAGCTCATGTTCAAAGCATTAGACAAGGGCAGGACGTCTGCATGTGCACAGCTGAATCATCAGACTAGGTAAGCAAGCAAGAACAATAGCAAAAAATGGCAGTTGGAGCAATAATAACTGACATGATTCATGATTACATGATATTTTTAGTGATATTTGTAAACTGTTTTTCTAAATGTTTCGTTAGCATGTTGCTAATGTACTGTTAAATGTGGTTAAAGTTACCATCGTTTCTTACTGTATTCACGGAGACAAGAGCCGTCGCTATTTTCATTATTAAACACTTGCAGTCTGTATAATGCATAAACACAACTTCATTCTTTATAAATCTCTCCAACAGTGTAGCATTAGCTGTTAGCCATGGATCACAGCCTCAAATTCATTCAGAATCAAATGTAAACAATATAACAGTATACAATACTCACATAATCCGACGCATGCATGACGAACACTTTGTAAAGATCCATTTGAGGGTTATATTAGCTGTGTAAACTTTGTTTATGCACTGTTTAAGGCAAGCGCAAGCTCTGGGGGCGGAAAGCGTGCGATTTAAAGCCGGGCCGCAACCTGAATCAGCGCATTTCTAATTATGCCCCAAAATAGGCAGTTAAAAAAATTAATTAAAAAAAATCTATGGGGTATTTTGAGCTGAAACTTCACAGACACATTCAGGGGACACCTTAGACTTATATTACATCTTGTAAAAAACATTCGATGGCACCTTTAAAGGATGTTTTCAAGTCAGTACAAGTCAGTTGTGTTGTATAATGTCAATTACCACAGAAATTGTGGAAATGTTTTCCATTTCTATTTCAAATAAAAGTTGTTCTTCTGAACTTTCTATTTATCAAAAAATCCTTTAGAAAGTATAGCATTTTCCACAAAAATATTAAGCAGCACAGCTGTTTTCAACATTGATAATAATAAATGTTTCATATTAGCATATTAGATTGATTTCTAAAGTATCATGTGGCACTATAGAATGGAGTAATGACAGCTTAAGATTCAGCTTTGCCATCACAGAAATAAATGACATTTTAAAATATATTAAAACAGGAAACAAGTATTTTAAATTGTAATAATAATAATAATATTACTAATTTTACAGTATTTTTGATACTGACCCTAAACGTTTGTCACACACCTGCTATCAAAATAAAGACATAGCAGACAGCTTTTGTTTTGACTGTTTCTGGCTGTTTTTCATCGCCGGACATTGCGATTTTATGTAGGGAACAGGAAGGAGACAACAAGAAGAAAAAAAACAGGGGCTGGTCTAGTTCTTTTCTTTGGTAATCAAGATTGAGTCACAAATACTGCCGATTGAGGTTAACTGGTATTGAACATTTCTCTAAGTCACTGACCTTCTCATGTGGGAAGGTCCACTGAAAGTCGATTCCCACATTGAGCTCGGTGTGAGCGGTGCAGTTGAACATTAGCCTCTCCCCTACCATCAGCCTCTCATGAGCTGGACTCAGGGTGAGGTCATGGATCTTGTATCCTGCGGAAGAGGGAAGGGGTGTAAGGGACGTGCCGGGTGGAGCATTGTTCTCTTGAGACCAGGGCAGCTGATCTCACACCAGACTGTTCTACAGTCTCAACAAATGATTCTGAAACATGCAATCTCGCCTCCTCAAAAACAAAAGTTTTATCAATTTCTGATATGCTTGCAAAACTGAAATAAATGATAAGTCAGATGCACATGTACTTCATGCAACATTTACCTGCCCAAATAAAATTAATACTTTTTTTTTTTTTGCTTACCTACAACAGCCACAATGTATGGTGATGACTGATAGGTCTCGTTTCGAATAATGGTTTGGCAGTAGACCACGCCAGCATAGCTGACCACATGACTAGGCAGGATGAAACCCCTCTTGCTATCCCAGATGACTTCTTTCCCATCAGTGGCCAGTTCTTTTACTGGATACTTCTGTACAAGGCAGACACCAGAAACATTCTTCAAATCATATCACCAGCAGTGAATCATACAACACAGGGATGAGTAAACATTAAACAATGTCCATGTCCTAAATATTCAATTCATTTTAAAAAATAAAACCAAAAACTTCCCATAAAAAGCTATTTTCACAATGTACACTACTGTTCAAAAATTTGGGGTCAGTTAAAGGGATAGTTCACCCAAAAATGAAAATTCTGTCATCATTTACTCACCCTCAAGTTGTTCCTAACCTGTGTAAATTTCTTTGTTCTGATATTTGGAAGAATGTTTGTAACCAAACGGATCTCGCCCCCCATTGTCTACCATAGTAGGAAAAAAATACAAACATTCTTCTAAATATCTTCCTTTGTGTACAGCAGAACAAAGAAATTTACACAGGTTTGGAACAACATTTTTGGGTGAACTATCCCTTTAAAGTTTTTATTTTGTTTTATTTTATAAAGTTTTACTTTTATTCAGTAAAGATGCAAACATTTTACACTGTTGCAAAAAATTATATTTCAAATAAATGCTGTTCTTTTAAACTTTATATTCATCAAAGAATGAAAAAAAAGTATCATGGTTTCCACAAAAATAAAACTGTTTTTCAACATTGATAATAATAATAAATGTTTCTTGAGCAGCAAATTAGCATATCAGAATGATTTCTGAAGGATCATGTGACACTGAAGACTGAAGTAATGATGCTGAAAACTCAGCTTTGACATCACAGGAATAAATTACATTTTAAAGCATATTAAAATAGAAAACAGTTCTTTTAAATTGTATTATTATTTCACAATATTCCTGTTTTAACTGTATAAAATAAATGCAGCCATGGTAAGCATGGGAGACTTCTTTCAAAAACATTCAAATATTTTACAGAACCCAAAATTGTGAGCAATAGTGTAGTTTGTATGATTTGGATTATGCCAAAAGCATTATTTAGAGTTAGCTCAAATAGAAATAGATCCTTGGAAATAGAAGGTAACATTTGTGAATCGACACTTTTTACAGTATAGGGTAGGGGAATATGTGTGTGCTGAAATACTCACTGTGTACAGTGTGACATTTAGATCCTCCACAGATACCAGACAGGGAATGACCACTTTGTTCTCCCTCCCGAATGAACACCACATCATAATCTTGAGCCATTCGGATAAACGGCGTACGATAATCTAAAAACATAGATATGTCTGATATTTATATTTAACCAACAACTAGATATTTACAAAGCACATGCAGAAACTAAACTAACTCTACTAAACGCACACTTTAGATAGCATAAGAGATATAACACTACTTACAAACAGTTATGAAACCTGATTATTAAAAGTGCAAGTTCACACAACCACACTTACACTTAAAAACAAACAACTTAAAATAAACCAATTCCTATATTTTGTCTGTCTGGACAAACAGTTTACAGCTATAATGGTGAAAAGGGAAGTCAAATGTGGTGGTGCCACCAGAATGAAGAGGTTATGAAGAATTCAGAAGGTTATCCTGAAAGACAACAAAGAAAGTATGCGGCAAACACATTTTTGTAATATTCCCACTGTCTCTCCCACTTTCTCTGGAAGACTGGGAGAGAGAGTTGAACACTATGAAAAATGTGCTTTTCTTTTTCTTGTCCAACAAGATTACACATGAAAATCATACCTTGTATGAAGACATACACAGCTATAGAGGTCTTCCCATCCTCTATAGGAAGGCTTTTATAGAAGCAGCGGTACTCTCCCGTCTCATTGGCTACTGCTTTGGAGAGTGTTAAAGTGCTACAGAATAGTCCATCACCACTACAGTCTGATGTGGTGAGCCGGGTTTCAGAACGGGTTCGGTTGTGAGGTGTAGACCACTCCAGGATCTGCCGCCCCCTGTGTAACAGGTAAAAAAAGACTAGTGTCAGCAATGTAATCTGACAAAAAAAGACCATCAAAAATCAAATAGCTAACAAAAACAGCACCCAGCTTGTGAGAAAAAATGTGCTGTGGCATCAGAATGAAAATGAAAGTTAATTTTATTTGAAGACAGATCTGCTCTTCTCCAGAAGCAAAGCATACCTGCACGTGATCTCCAGTGTACTTGAAGCATTGATTTTGAGAGTTTTCTCAGTGATGTTTAAGGTTGGAGGATCTGGAACAAATCTTAGCTCTATCGCTACAAGAAAAAATAAACCCAGAATGCTTTGTTAAAGAACAAGCTGCTGATATTCACATGAATACTTGAAAAAAATCAAAATCACTGAGTGATTTAAATGAGGACTTTAGTGGATATGATATTCATATAGTCTTACACTGGCCTAAATCTCAGATGGGACATTTATTACTGATGCAAATAACTTACTTTTGTTGTTGTTGTTTTTTATGAAAAATATATGAATATTATGCCATAAAAAGAAACAAATGTTACCAGATTTCTGATGTTTATCTTACTGAATTGAATTAAACCAACATAAACCAAGAAAGACACAAAACATCCAGTGTAAGACAACATATAACAATATTTCACATTAAAACTAAACACTGGACAGTAGGACCGCCATCCCCAGAGCAATAAACCACCGAGAATACGGCTGTAATATATCACATTAACATCAAGACTAAATAAACTTTAAGAGGTACAACATGCACCTTTCCTAGGATCTCCCTATAGTACTTTCAACATGGTTAATATTAATCCCAGAATAATTTAGTTTATTCACAAACTCAACTTTATCTCCATCTTCATCTGAAAGCAGCTCCCTTTTCTCTTTTTATCTTTATGTAAGTCCACTTATAACACACACAAAGTGAGCCATTTTGACAGCTTTAGCTCAACCATCAGGTTAAATCTACAGCTTCATTATCAACAAACCACAATGATTTATGTCTTAAAAAGGTGCAGTCAAAAAATTGTGCTGCTCAGCTCAAACTAACAGTCAAACCAGTGCTTCTCTCTGTGCACAAGCATGGATTCACAGAGTCAATCGGGAGTTCGGGAGAGCACAAGAGTGGCGAGGACCATGAACGCCTGGATTTACATTGGATGTAAGGAATGTAGACAAAGCACAGAATGGCACAGCATTGTGGCAAAGAGCAATGTGATGTGTGGTTCCCTGGGATATTTTTCCACTGGAGCTGCAAGTGCAGCACAGAGGCCTGGATGTATCAAAACAGGAAGCCTGGGCAGATGGGCCAGGGCCGGGCTAAATGGCCCCGTGCTCCAAAGCCTGAGGTGGGATTCCTGCTCCAGAGGAACTAACTGGGAACTCACACACTCGAATCTTATGGGCACACACAATAATGATAAAACACATGCACTCCATGGAGACTAGCTTATTCAACTGTTTGTTTTAACATTTAAATGGCCAGACACTGAAAACAATGGTGGTGAGGGCTTGATTGTATCTGATGAATAAGAGTGAACTGAAGGAATTACAAGATAAGGGCAAGAAAGAATAGGAAGTTTTGGGGTCTTTTAACTTAGCATGCATATTACTAGAATATTGTACTTATTGTATTGTAGAATTCTTAGTACTTATTAAGCACATATTAATACCTTATTCTATATGACATTATATATCCTTAATCCTGCCCAATACCTAAACTTAAAAACTAGCTTAATAACTATTAATAAGCCGTAAATTAGGAGTTTATTGAGGAAAAAGTTATAGTTAGTTTATATGTGTTCCCCATACTAAAATGTTACCAAAGTTTTATTTAGATCCCATCTTGTATACAATTTTTAAATTTTATACTGAAACAACTCTTACGTCTCTATTGTACATTTTTTTTTATTGCATATATAAATGTTAGCTCCTAAATCTGATAGGCATATATAAATTTAAGCTCTGGCTCTTTACTTTAAAAAGCAACGATTTTGCTACTATAAAATGTGCTGATAATAATATTGATTAAATTATGTAAAACCACAATATGACATATCTTATCTAAACTGACTTCTACAACTGTAACCAATTAGTAACATTAAGACAGAGCACAATGTTACCCACACAAACACAAAACACCATTAGAAAAACACAACACTAAAATAATGCTATAGCTAAATAACATAAATGCAACATAAAACAATAACTCATAAGAATAATCTAAACAAATGTTATAATTTGTGCATGGAATTCTGGGAATGCTTATTCCATTTATTTTATCTGAAGTAAATATTTTTTTGAATAGTAAAAAAAAAAAAAAGCCTAAAAAGACCGATTTTTTAAATAAATAAAAAGTATAAATCGCTTTATAGGCTAATGTGGGCATATAGAAGCATTTACTATTCTTAAAATATATGCTATTTAGCCAACTACAGATACAATAACATGAAAGTGAGAAAAAATCATAGCTACAGTTGTTTCAAATCAATAACAGGTGTACACTTTAACATTTTAATACGAGATTTCGTAATGCGTAGCCTATGACTAGCTGAAACTTAGCAACGGTAATAATGCGAACAATTATCAATTAACAATGAGGTGACTGTAGTGATGAGAAAGATAATGATAATGTGAGCATTTGTAGCTTATATTTAATTAGATGTTCGTGTCATACCTATAACCAAGTTGATGGTAAAGAGGATGTCGACGAGAAAAAGCACATAAGATGTCTTTGCCATCGCCCGACAGTAACGTTGGACCGTCCCGACATGAAACCAAAATTCAGACTCCTTAACTCCTCATCACGATTATACGACACAGTTGTACACTTTAAGATAATTTTTTTAAAATCCTTAACCCTGAAGAAACGGATAAAGAACAGACTATTTAAAGAACATAAATCCTTGTGTTGTTCTGAGTTTTTCCCTGATAGAGACCTGTTGCGCGCTCACTGATGGATTCGTGCGCTGGATGGGCGCGTGACTGAAGTGCGCTGATAGGGAGGAAGACGAGGGAGGGGCGCAGCACACTTACTTATCAAACATATTACCCTTCATTTAATGTCTATAGACTCCAGAGGCCGAAGGTCCGAAGAACATAGACATTCAGGACTTAACGGAAGAGTCTAAATCACTTTATCAGAGATTAGTTACGATAGAGTCCTAACTCAATCAAGAAGTGAAGACACGCAAAATGTCCACTAAACAAACTGCCTTTAATACAGGGTGAGAATTATGGTTGGTTGTGGGTTCTAACACCTAAATTAGGGCTTAATCCTTGACAATACAAAGAAAGTTGGATGGAGTCTTAAAAGTGTTTGTATTGGATTTTTTTTTTTTTTTTTTCGTTATGGAGAATGAAGTGTATTCTTTAAATGATAGATTTATATTCACAGCCACCTTTGCTCATATTTACTAAGGGTGCCAATATTTGTGGAGGGCACTGTATGACATGACATATAAAATATTGCAAAAAAAAAAAAAAAAAAAATCCTGCCATTTTTTTCTTTAACTCCAAATAATGTAATGATGTATATAAACAAATTACATTTACATTTACAAAATTACATTTTTCTATGTGTCTCAGGTGGATAGAGCTAAACCATATTAATTCTGAAAGACAAATATTTATGTCATACTAAGTCCACATTTTATAACTCTTTTTATAATTACACAAATTATTCAAGGTTTTAAAGACTGGGCAAGGCCAATCTAGGGGTAACGGGAGACCACTTCAGGTCAGATTTTTTTTCGGGAAATTTCTATTTTAGTATTCTATGCGTATAGAAGCACAGAAATAAATAAATAAATACAAAAATGCAAAAGATTCATTAAAAGTTTTTTTGAGTGTGCGAAATACTACATTTTGGTTATGTGTAAACTACTAGCCGATTAATTTTGCAGAGGAAGACACTTTGACCATTCCATTGTCTGTAAACAATCTGTGTGGCCATGTTTCCTGTACTGTAAAGTGTTACAGGACAACAATCATTAACAGTATTTCTTTTCCCCCTCTCTGGAGGTAAGGAGGCTGGCGGAACAGTGGTAACCTCCCTTGTTTTTGTTTCTGAGATAGAATGTCCCAGAGAAGCTGCCAGTGGGATATGGGTGGATCCAAAGGATAAAACTGGAAGGGGGGGGGGGGTACCTTTTGTTGTGTAACAGCAAGCCGTATGACACAGGACATCTCCAGGCAAACAATGCACTAAGGCCAAGTATTGTGTAAGTGACGGACAAAATCAAGTCTCGGGTCAACTGTTGGTTGTTTATAGTGCTCACAATATTTCTGGAGAACAGTGGTACTTGTAAACATTTACAGTTATGGCAACCTTACATTTCCCTGTTGTCATTGCTGCATGACTGTATGGATCAGTGAAAAGTTGTGCATATGTAATAGGAGGCTTAATTATGAAGACACTCTTTAAAATAAAGGTTCCAAAAAGTGGTTTCTGTCACAGACACATCAGGTTCCACCTCCATCCAGTACCCACGCACACAATCACCCGAGTACTGGTCACTGCCACCTGCACGTCATCAACTCTGTCATCACCACCACCTTAAATACCACACACTCACACACAGTCACTGTCCGGTCTCGTTTGTACTACAACTCCATGTGTACTTACCTTAAGGACTCCAACCTGCTACTTACCTGCTTCCATCGTCTCCAGTGTCTCCAGTCTCCCCCGTGTGCTTCTCCAACTGTGTGTGAGTGTTCCCAGTCTTCAGTCTCCAGCGTTCTTCTCCATAAACCATCTGCACTCAACAAAAGGACAGTATCACTTCTTCTATCAACTCACCAAACTTCCATCATTGCTTCATACTTTCCGTTTACTCTGCTGAACTCAATAAAACATTGTCATTGCTTTTACATCTGCCTCCGAGCCGTCTCTGTTGTAACAGTTTCACAGCAATGCCATAGAAGGGTTATTTTGTGTTTCCCAAAGAACCTTTCACTAATTAGTTCTTTTAAAAATATATATATTCTTATTGCGAAGAACACTTCAATAATCTGAACAACCTTTTTCCATTATAAAAAACCTTTTGTGCATTGAAAAGGTTCCATGGATGTTAAAGGTTCTTCACAGAACAAGAGATGCCAATAAAGAACCTTTATTTTTAAGAGTGTATATAGTAGAAAAATAGGCAGCAATGGGTGTCCAGAAATTGGTCTAAAAATGTACCTGTGCAAGTGACAGCAAGTTTATGGTAAGTCTTGTAAGAAAGATACAGTAATAAGGATTTCTTGAGTAGTTTGATTGTGGGTATAGAGTAGACTAACATCTTGAATATTCCATAAACCACTTAACTTATGGGTATTGCATTAAAAGTAACCTTCTCTGTGAAGATCAGAACAATTTCTGAACCTATGTCTGTTTTATACTTTAAAACCAGCAACTTTACACTTTGGCATGCTCATTTAGTCTCTTTTCGGTTGTTGTTGCAGGGACTGTGAACTGATGCACTGTGGGTTATGGTTGTTCATTTGGGGATTTGATTGAAAGGGTTAGAGTTTGAGTCTCCAACCACCACATGTTTCCTGTCCTGGTCATTTCTGCTGGGAGTCGAAGCACCTAAAACACTTCCCCTCTGAGCAGGGGATCAGGAAAAAGAAAGCACTTCCTATTTTTTGGACTTGTGCTAACAGCAGGATTGGAAAAGCCCTCAAAGGGAACTCTTTGTGTTGGTTTGTTCGATATAGGAAAGAGCAAATCATGAAAAAAAATAATGAATGGTGTATAAAAACAGATGGAGTAAAATGTATAATTTATTACCATAAGTTCATGTAATATTTTAAGAAAGATGCAGGTGAGCATATGATGGGTTATAAATCTAAGCTAGGTTAGCTCTAAACAAACTAAATTTATTTCTTTGATATTAAGATTTTTCTAATGGCTACAAGTAAGCCATTAAAGGATTAGTCTACTTTTAAATACAAATTTCCTGATAATTTACTCACCCCCATGTCATCCAAGATGTCCATGTCTTTCTTTCTTTGGTCGAAAAGAAATTAAGGTTTTTGATGAAAACATTCCAGGATTATTCTTATAGTGGACTTCAATGGCCTCCAAACGGTTGGAGGTCAAAATTACAGTTTCAGTGCTGCTGTATGTTTTCATCAAAAAACTTAATTTCTTTTCGACTGAAGAAAGAAAGACATGGACATCTTGGATGACGTGGGGGTGAGTAAATTATCAGGAAAATTTTATTTAAAAGTGGACTAATCCTTTAAGTTGATTTGTCTTAAAAGTGTAAATATTGTTTATTTGAGCTCTATTTAAAATTTAGTGTTTGGGGGGAACTATTTGTTTTTCCAACCAATGAAAGATGGTGAAGTCTTTTGCAAACCAGTTTGAAACAATCAAATCAGTTTCACTTGGTGAAACAAAAGGTGCAGAAATACACACTTCAGTTTCAAATACATCCAAAATCTCATTTTAAGTTTCAGCTTCTGATCTGACTATGTCTATGTTTAAGTTAAAATACAAACGTTCTTCTTTCTCTCTCTCTGGGTGTATTTTTAACCATGATACAATAATTGAATACTCTATTGCCTACCACATCCCAATGGGTCTGGCCAAGGTGTGCCAGTTCCTGCTCTGTCATCATCTCTGGATACTGGAAAAGAAAACACAGGGAAAGCCATGGAAAATGAACCTATCCACCCAACCAGAACAAGACAATAAAGAGTGAGAGAGTAATATGATTTACACAATCTAACCATATTAGCACTCATATAAATGCATATTTAGACCTACCACATTTATGTGCTTATTAACGGCTTATTCCGGGTTTATGGAGAAAATGGCATTCTGAAATGTCATTTAAATGCAGTTTAGGAGATTAAGACAAAGCGGTTTAGCACTCCTGGGTTTGAAGTACGTGGCTCATGTGACCATGTAAACATAAGCGGCATCCTTTTTTGAGTTAGGGTTATAGGCTATCTGTGTGTGTTGAATCAATACAGGATGCAATTTGTCATAGAACATGAAATCAAAGATCAAAACCAGAGATTGTCCACGTTCAACACCCATCATGGCAGACCAGTTCTCGAGATCGGCTGTCATGGATTTCCCTGTGTTTTGTGTGTTCTGTGTTATAGGAGAGTGTGGTAAACTGTGCACATTTTCTTTAGGCGACAAGCAATTGAATGGCGGTAAAAACTAATACTCTTACTTATATGTCAGAATGTCAACTATCAAATTAGAAGAAAGCACGGTCACACTTTAGATTAGGGTCCAATTCTCACTATTAACTAACTATTAACTATGACTTCTGCCTCAATAAACTGCTTATTAATAGTTAGTAAGGTATTTATTAAGTTTAGGTATGTGGTATAAAGGGATGTAGAAGATGGTCATGCAGAATAAGGCATTAATATGTGCTTTATAAGAACTAATAAACAGCCAATATCCCAGTAATATGCATGCTAATAAGCAACTAGTTAATAGTGAGAACTGGACCCTAAACTAAAGTGTGACTGAAAGTATGCAGGGTGTCCAATCCTGCTCATGAATGGCCACTGCAGAGTTTAGCACCAACCCCAATTAAACATACCTGATCCAGGTAATCAAGGGCTGAATCTGAAATCGCCCCTATACCCTCATTCACTATTCCCTACATTAGTTTACTAATACAGTTCATTTGAAGTAGTGACTGAAAACGAGTGAGTAAATTCAGACACTGAGTACACCAGAATCACTGCCGCTTTAGCATAGTTTGGGCTTGCTGTTTAATAATCATTTGAAACTTAGCTAACTGGCAGCTCCAGTATTAAGATGAAGGATTTATCTTGAACTCTGCCATAGAAACTATGTATAAACCTTAGATAAACAATTTAATAAACCAAATAAAACTGAATTTATACCTGTATTATATTACGTATTATATATTGTAAACTGAATGAATGAATGGATGGATGGATTTTCTGGCGAGACGCAAGAATTTATATGGCGTGTGACTCTCACAGTGCATTATGGGTATTCTCTAACCATTTAGCGTACATCAGTTCAACAAGTACACTTGTTGTTGCGGTGCATTGTGGGATTGAATGAGTGCACTAGGGCTGTCAAACAATTAATCGCAATTAATCGCATACAAAATAAAAGTTTGAGTTTGCCTAATATATGTGTGAGTACTGTGTGTAATTATTATGTATATATAAAAACAAACAAATTAATGTATATAGTTAACCCTTATAGGGTCTTTGGGGTCTGCACAGACCCCAAACGACGTTTGCTCAAATAAAAAAAAAAAAAAGTTCTCTTTGTCCAAATGACATGAAACTTTGTACAGTTGTTAGCACTTTCTAGATCTACAAAGGAAAAAAAAATTGGAGTGATATCTTGTTTTTATGTTAGTGTAAAAAAAAGGGTCACACTCAGGGTCTTCAGGGTCTCCACAGACCCCAGGCAACAAAATGTAATTTTGTAACAAAATAATTGTTTTTTAAAAAACAAATGTAATTTTACTCTGTTTATTAATGTTTTTACTTCATATTTGTGCAGTTTTTGGAGGATTTGTCATATCTTTTAAATTTATATAAATAAATAAATAAATAAATATTTTTTTATACAAAAACAGCTTATTATGTAAAATTCACTTTATAAAAGACCCACATTTCTAACTTTCATTCATGGGGATAACATGGATAATTTGACATAGTTTAGTGTAAGATTTTTGCACACCTTTTGGAAAATGCAGTTTTACCAGTAGATGGCTGCAGACCTCCACTATTTGCTATGTGTTATTTGACTGACTGAAATACTTTTCACAATTTTTTTTTATATCTAAATATTATGAAATCACAATTATGACAATAAAAGACAATAAAAAATATTTTTTGTCAAAGTTTGGCATTTTTTTTGTACTGAAAAAAATCAAAAATGTTGATTTTGAGGACGAATTTTGTCCATTTTCTAAGCGGGGTCTCATCATAATGTAACAATATTGAAAAACTGATTTTTTTCATTACAAAAAATACTAAACTTTGACAAAAAGTAGCCTTTATTGTTATAATTGTGATTTCAGAATATTTAGATATGAATCCTTGAATATGAATATGAAAATACTTGTGAAAAGACATCTTTCAGTCAGTCAAAATAGCACATAGCAAATAGTGGAGCTCTGCAGCATTTACTGGTAAAAATTATAGTTTTTTTACTTTTATAACTGCATTTTCAAAAGATGGGCAAAAATCATACACTAAACCATGTCAAATTATCCATGTTATCCCCATGAATGAAATTTAGATATGTGGGTATTTTATAAAGTGAATTTTACATAAAAATCTGTTTTTGTATAAAAACCAATTTAAAAAAATATTTTTTAATTTATTTATATAAATTTAAAAAATAAAAATATATAAATAAATTTAAAAAATAAGATAAATACTCCAAAAACTGCACAAACATGGAGTAAAAACATTAATAAACAGAGTAAAATTACATTTGTTTAACGAAGACCGCACAAGGGTTAAGAAAAATATCTTATTTATGAACAAAATATTTTTATTTATATATAATATAAATTATATAAAAATATAAATAAATACATATACTTGTAAATATTTCTCAAATATATACATGAATGAGTTTGTATTTATATATACATAATAATTACACACAGTACTCACACATATATTAGGCAAACTCAAACTTTTATTTTGTATGCGATTAATTGCGATTAATCGTTTGACAGCCCTAGAGTGCACTCAATAATGTCCACTAAGGTTTTGGACACCACTAAAAATGGCTGTTCCCTCAAATAGTGCACTATTTAAGGGTATAATTTTGGACATAGCACAAAGGTCTTACTAGTCATACAAGAAACTTCCAGGCAGGTGTGGCAAAGGCAAAATGAAGCTAAACTCTGCTGGACAGGACCGAGTTTGGACACCCCTGATCTATAGCATAGTGCCATAGAAATATGACGAGTGGACCAGTGACACAACTTGACCCACGTTAAGGGATAAAATGTGTCACGTGGAGGAATAATTAGAAATGAGGACAGATGAAGAATGGATGGATGAATGCATTCCATACTGTAAAGAGAAGGTTATATGAGAAATGGGCTAAAAAATGCTGGGTTAAAAACAACCTAAGTTGGGTTAAATATGGACAAACCCAGCAGGTTGGGTTAAAGGTACCTATTATGCCCTCTTTCACAAGATGTAATATAAGTCTCTGGTCTGGTCAAGTTTCAGCTTAAAATACCCCACAAATTTGCCCCTATTTGGGGGTGAGCAAAAACATGCCTTTTACTATATTACTATATTGCTGGCTAAAAAAATAAATCTAAAATTGGTTGAAAAAAATGGCTGGGTGAAAACAACCCAATCCCTGGGTTTGTCCATATTTAACCCAGCATTTTTTTAAAGCGTGTGTGTTTGGGGAACACAAATCGGAAGATGCAGAAGAGGCCAATGGAGAAATGGGTGGAGGAGCAGCATGGATGGATGGGCAGGGGGACAAAATGGAAATAGGAGAGAAGTGACAATGAGTGTCAGAAAGGGATCTTAATTAGGGTCCAGCACTGGGTACAGTGAGGAAGAGTCAGGAGGGGGCAGGAAATACTGCACACATCCTCAGATAGGAAACCTGACTTTTCTATGATCATCCTGCAGTCGAATACTTCAGAGGTTTTGGCTTGTTCTCTTTCACACACACTCTTTATTGACTGAACACAAATGGTAGTTAATGGCTCAAGTGGGGAATGAGGTTTCCTTGCATTGAAGGCAAACTGTGCAGGCAAACAGGCAAATGTATACTGGTTATTGCTTTACTTCCCGTTATAAATCAGAACCCCATTAAAGATAAAAGATAATGACTGATATATAGACACACACACACACACACACACACACACACACACACTCAAACGTAGGTGTAATACATAGTATTGGTGATCACAAACACTATTATTTATTGGATGGGTCATGAAAATACACTTGCAGCAAAATAAGACTTGGATTGTACATGTTTTTTTTCCCCACATGACATGTTATTCCTTAACGTGGGTCAAGTTGTGTTATTGACCACCCATGCCATATTTTGATAGC
Organism: Megalobrama amblycephala; assembly: GCF_018812025.1. NCBI lineage: Eukaryota > Metazoa > Chordata > Actinopteri > Cypriniformes > Xenocyprididae > Megalobrama > Megalobrama amblycephala. The sequence continues at coordinate 21,030,371 of NC_063054.1, read as the reverse complement.
ACTATATGCTATAGATATTCTCTTCTAATTTGATAGAAGACATCCTGAAATTTTAGTGGATTTTTACCGCCATTTAATTCCTTGTCACCTGGAGGACAACTTAAGTAAAACATGCAGTTTACCACACTCTCCTCTATTATATGCTCACACTAATATGAGTCAAAACAAAACACATCATCAAACACCAGATACATCCTCAGACTATGAATCGCAATCTTTAAACATGGTGTCAGACTATATGAAACTATCTGAAGCAAGACAAACATAGTTGGAAAGTTATTTTAATCCACTTTAGATGTCATTGCGGTTGTCTTTGTGTATTTTAGCAGTGATTATGACACAGGTGTTCCCTTATTAAAACATAATTCTGACTAAAAAGCTTTTTTATGTAAGGGAGAAGACGAAAGGAAAACATTTTCTAACCAATTTATCCAGTGAACCAATTAATTTCTGTGAGAGTACTGACAAAATATATTTTGCCTGCTGCCCCCTTGTGTTCGTATGTAGAACTGCAAATTGTACCGCACTTGTACGGGTGGTTTAAACCAAATCCTAGACTAAAATGGCCTTTTAAACCAGATTAACAGAAATCTGCTTTCTTCGTTATGGTTTTAAATAACCTTAGACTAAGTCTGGTCCAGAGTTTAATAACAGAGTTCCCGAATTAAGACTAGAGTTACTCCAGGACTAAATTGAGGCTTAAATTAAACCTACCAGGAAACGGGTTTAGCTTCAGATTAATGTTGTTTTTCAAATAAGACACATGGATTGCTTGGACTATGCCAGTGAAGATCACTTTATATACAGTTGCAAGAAAAAGTATGTGAACCACTTGCAGAATCTGTGAAAATGTGAATAATTTTAACAAAATAAAGACGATAATACAAAATGCATGTTATTTTTTATTAAGTACTCTCCTGAGTAAGATATTTTACATAAAAAATGTTGACATATAATCCACAAGACAAAAAAATAGCTGAATTTATTAAAATAACCCCATTCATAAGTATGTGAACCATTGATTCACTGCTACTTATGAATGGGGGTGAAAACTTTTGAACAGGATGAAGATGTCCAAATTTTTCTTATTTTGTTTAAATATACTTTTTTTTTTCATTTAGTACTGCCCTTCGGAAGCAACAGAAGATACTTTCATGTTTCCCGGAAGACAAATTAAATACAATTTACCTTGATCTTCAAATTCCAAATGTTTTCACCCCTCGTCTATTATGCATCATGTTTCCTTCTGGAGCATCAGTGAATGTTTGAACCTTTTTTAATAGTTGTGTTTGAGTCCCTCAATTGTCCTCAGTGTGAAAAGACGGATCTCAAAATCATTCAGTCACTGCTCTAAAAGGTTCAAATATAAAAAAGATGCTGGAAAACTGAAGAATCTGCAGGAGCCTGGAGGATTTTTCTGAAGAACAGAGCTCAGTTTAACTGCTCAGGACAAACAAGAGACTCATGAACAACCATCACAAAACAAACAGTTGTATCATCCAGGTAACACACAGTATTAAGAATCAATGGTTTACATACTTATGAATGGGGTTATTTTAATAAATTCAGCTATTTTTTTGTCTTGTGGATTATATGTAAACATCTTTAATTTAAAATATCTTACTCAGGAAAGTACTAAATAAAAAATAACATGCATTTTGTATTATCTTCTTTATTTTGTTAAAATTATTCACATTTTCTGCAAGTGGTTCGTATACTTTTTCTTGCAACTGTATGTATATATATATATATATATATATATATATATATATATATATATATATATATATATATATATATATGTATAACCCCTCTACCCATTTGCAATGCCTCAAACTCTCCGGCGTGGGAGTCGGATGCTCTAACGAGGAGGCTTAAGGCCGAAACCCCTAGCATCAGTCGCTAGAGCATCTCTTGAGGTCAGAGGACTGAGGTTTACTTGCACAGTGACTACTAGCTGGCCTCCGTTACACACACACGCGCACGCACACACACCTGTAGGCCTACTCCGCAAGAAATTTTATGTTCCCAGAACATTCTCAGAACGTTCCCAGTACGTTCAGGTCACGATGTGGAGTTCTTTTAAAGGTTGGAGGGCATTATTTGGTGGACCTTTAGGGAACATTTAGGACGTTCTGGAAATGTTTAGGGGACTATTACTATAGGATGTTCTGTTAACCTCCCAAATGACCTCTTTGTAACATTCTCGCACCACCATAAAATAACCAAAAGAGGCCGTCCCCCTAATGTCATATCAGGAACGTTATTATGTAACCAACAGAGGACCATGTGGGAACGCTCTGTTAATGTCCCAAATGTCCTCTTTGTAACGTTCTTATGTGACCGTAAAATTAACCAAAAAAGTCATATAAGGAAGGAACCTTGAACTGCAGCACTTTCACTACCATAAGAGGACGTTTTAGGAAAGTCCCTAATGTTCTGTAAAGGTTCGGAATTTTCGCCACCTTTAGAGAACTTTTAGGGAATCCCTGCGCAAGGTCACGAGAACGTCCCCTTCCCCTTTAAAGCACAAAATGAATCACAAATTTAATTTAAGCCTCAGTTTAGTCCTGGAGTAGCTCTTCATCTAGCTCTAGTCTTCCTCCAGATAATTTCTTAAGCTTTTCCTGGTCAATTCCATGTTTTATTGGCCATGCTCATTCAGATTAGCACAGTTGGTTTTAAATTAATCTTGTTTATACAAATACAAATATAGTTTAGAAACTTATAGTGTTATCACCATAAGTATCAGGGTTTTCTGATCCACAGTGTGGAATACAATCAACGAAAGCTTGTTTTTAATTAAACATTCAGTTTCATACAGTTTAACATTATGAAATGATTTTGTATATATACAGAGCTATGCAGTACTGTTTCTTCTTTGTGGGTTATCATGGCAGAGCCAGGCACATTACCTGATCATGCAGTGGTGGGGTCTATCAGAAAATTCCTGTGAGTGGAACCTAAAATATCCAGTATTTGTTTCCGTCGGAATAATTACACGAGAGGACGGAAGTATGATGCTTCTGCGATGCATACAATAGCAATAGTTAATATTATATGGTTTTTGCTAGCGCTATGTTTTATTGTAGCCTTTTGCCTATATAAGTTTTCGTTGAAACTCCCTAACAGGCTCGAGGACGTGTTTCAGGATTTAATCCGATATGGGAAAACTAAGGAAAACATCAAACGCCCAAGCTGGCAGCTCGTTTTTGACGTATCAAAGAGGTGATTTGGGGTTAATTGTAATTCTGTATATTCCCCAGATATCATGGTTTGAGCACGTCAAGACGATTCTGCAGGAAACATGATTCTCTGATGTTTCCTTTAGGTGTTTCTCTCATTTCTATGCGGTGTCTGTCATGTGGAATGGGCTGCTCCTACTGTTCTCCATACGTTCTGTCGTCATGAGGGAGACACTCCCTGATTGGCTAATTGACGCGCTTTGCTGTTTGACTGGCAACCCAAGAGATGCTTGGAACGGTACTTCAAATAGCAAAGAAAGCATGCTTTTAAAACATGGTGACCAACAACATGACAATGTAGTAACCAACTATGCCATTTAAAAAATACAATCAAAGTTCTGAAAGCTCCTTGTGACACTGTTTATGGGAGACCTCATATTTTGTAATATAAATTAATTTCTCATGTATATCTATTTGCTTTTATCTGTTACTTCACTTTTACCATCAAATGAATATTCACATGCATAATTACGTGTGATTTTCAGAGTTACATCTGTCCATTCTGCTTATACAAGTGCTACTGTGGGTCCATTCTTTAGACGGCTGTTGGAGTGTCTGTTTGTCAGCGTATTCTCTAATGGTGTGATCCATATAGTCCAGTACGCATTTGGTTTGGGTTACTATGTCCTACTTGGACTAACTGTCCTGTGTATAAATGCCTCTCTGCCACAATCAGGTTAGTAGTTTCCTACTTCCGATTCCATCATCACAATATCATATTGTTTTTTTATTATTATTATTATTAAAATGCACCTCCAAATTGCAAACTCCAGACTTAATTCATGTTAAATTGACAAAAAAATATTTTTATATTTTAGAATATAGCAGCCCAGTCTGGATATTTCACTTAATTGTACTAACTATTTGTATATTTGTGTCTCTCTGCAATGTCAGGTGCTGTTCCTTTCTTTAAACAGCTCACATGGTATCATGTAATCGGGACTTTTGTTTTCATCTGGGCATCACTCCTCCAGCACTCGTCCCTCTCACTGCTGGCCAAGATGAGGACTGACAACTCGGGTAGGAAGCCGCTGGAGTTTCCTTAGGAAGAAGAAGAAAAAAAAAACAAATCTAAGCTATAATAGTAAAATATGTTTCAATTATTCTTCTAACTGTAACTAGTGAAAACAATTCAGTTTTATGTTCAAAATTATAACCTGTTTTATTACAAAAATTAAGTCTTTGTCTTCTCTGTGCAATATAGGTAAAGTAGAGACTCTGGCCCACAAGATGCCACATGGGGGCTGGTTTGAGCTAGTCTCTTGTCCGCATTACCTGGCTGAGCTTCTGATTTATGTTGCCATGAGTGCCTGTTGTGGCTGCAGTTCATTAACCTGGTGGCTGGTGGTACTGTATGTGCTCTATAACCAGGCACTGGCTGCACAGCTCTGTCATGATTACTACAGGAGCAAGTTTGAGACATATCCACGTCAACGCAAAGCTTTTATACCCTTTGTCCTGTGATTTACTGTATGTGTTTTATATGAAAATATGAACCTAATAAATAAACTTAACAAAATGAAAAATATAGATTGTCTTAATTGCACTCTCTAACAAATGGAACAGCTGACACCATGGTTCATGCATGATTAATGTGTAAGAAGCAGGGCAACAGGACCGAAATGGACTGATGGCCTGACCTCAGAAGGTGACTGACAACAGCTGTCAGCAAATGACTTAAAATGGAAGTGGCTCCAGCCCCATAAGAACTATCTGAAGCTGACTTCCCCAACAAGAGAATCAATTCAAAAACACATTTTCTAACATTATGCACTTGAAGTAACCCGTATATACTAATATTTCCACTCAGCTGCTAATAAATACATTTCAGAAATGCGCAAATTCGCGTAACACTGAGAAGCCAAACTCATATATAAATTATTCTGGTCTTTGAGAGGAGTTTCTAATCTCATATTTCCGTTTTACGTTGCATCTCTAACTAACTTGAAGGTGTTTCTTCATACGTCATTTAAGACCGACGTTTAAACCAATAGTCTGGCTCAATTTCAGTGACGTATGCGTCTCCTGTACACGTTTGTCTCCCAACCGACCAATCACGGTCAGTTTTCAACCGACAGTTTTGTTTTAGGCTTTGGCGTCAGTCTCTCAGCAAAGATGACTATGGTGGGCTAGCAAAATCGGAACGACAAAACGTTAATGTTTATAAATTAGCGGTGTTATTAGCTTAATTTGCAGAGCAATAACACAAAAGAAGCCGCGTTAGCCATCCGTTAAAATGCCTCTCCGGGCCGGCGAGCGGCATGGCAGTGGCAGGTTTAAATGCTTCCTTGTTCTACTTAACATTGTGTTGTTTTCAGTCGGAGTTACAGCAACTCAAGAAGAGAATAAAGTCATTCACGAGGAGCAGCCCGCGGAGGTACGTACGAATTTGTCCTATTTTCTAGGTAACATACATAAGAGAGTTTATTAACACTGTAAATGTGTCAAAGAGGAGTTGAGCTAAAGTAGCTTGGTAAGGGTATTGTCATTCAAGGGAAACTAGTTTGACCAGACGCTCTCGAACAGATTTGTTCACTTGGTTTTTGGCTGAAATAAAATGTACTTTTGACAAGAAGGGATCATTAAGGAGATTCTGCTGTAGAAAATGTGCTTTTAATGTTTTAGTATATACATGTTCCAGCGTTGGGTGTAATAAATTATTAGGTAATCTAATTACTGTAATTTAATTACTTTCCCTTGATAAAGTATAGGGATTACTCTTTATTTTTCTGTAATTGAATTACAGTTACTTACTATGTAATTGCATTAAATACGGTATAGACTATACAACAATTCTGTATAAAACAGTAGTGGATTTAACATCAACATTTAATCTTCAAATGTATGTTTTTTTTTTTTTATGCAACCTTCACCCTTTACACACTTTGGTCAGTTATAAGAATAATAAGAATAATTTATGCAATTGAAAGAATTGTTTATTTGAAAGAATTAAAAGAGGAAGTTCATGTCTATCCTTGTGTAGTTCAACTGGTCGAGGTTGCTATGGGTTTTTAGGGATGTGCAACGATTAATCACGATTAATCGTTTGCAAAATAAAAGTCTGTGTTTACGTAATATATGTGTGTGTTCTGTGTATAATAATTATGTATATAAAATACAGACACATACATTTATATATTTAAGAAAAATGTCAGATTTATATATAAAATATTTATATTTATATGATATAAATATATATTTATATATAAATATATATATTTATTTAAACATGCATATATTTCTTAAATTTATACATGTATGTGTATTTATATATACATAATTATTATACACAGAACACACACATATATTACGTAAACACAGACTTTTATTTTGCAAACGATTAATGGCGATTAATCGTTGCACATCCTTTTAGAGAGAGAGTAATTCAGTAATCTAAAAACCGTAATCTAATTACACTGTTGAGATGTAATTTGTATCTAGTAACTAATTACTTTTAGACTAAGTTACCAAACATTGTGTATATCCATTTAAAATAATAATAAAAATAACTTGCAAAACTTAAGTTACTTAATCTACTAAACTGTTATTTATGTGAAGTGTTGGAGCCTCAGGGGTTTGCCCACCTTTCTCAAAGATGAAGTGCAGTACCAGTTATTTTTATCAGTCAGAGGCACACACACAAATAATATATATATATATATATATATATATATATAAAATATGTATATGTATAATTCTAATATTGAAATGTAATCTCTAAATGTTGTTAGATTTTCTGTTTTCCCATTTTTTTTTTTTTTTTTTTTTTTTTTTTTGTAGAAATTATGTTGCTTGTAAACACTTACAGTTACCTTATTACTATTAATTGAACTAACATCTGAATCATAATTTGTGTCTAGCTGCAGAAGGCAACCACTGGTCATGCTCCCGGCCCGGAAATGATCATCAATGAACCCAATAATGGAAACCTGGGGTTTATTCATGCCTTCGTGGCAGCCATCTCAGTTATCATTGTCTCTGAACTGGGAGACAAGACGTTCTTCATTGCAGCCATCATGGCTATGCGCTACAATCGCCTCACTGTTTTGGCGGGTGCCATGTTGGCCTTGGGACTCATGACATGTCTGTCAGGTAGGTGAAATACAGTGGTTCTAAAGCACCTTTACTTTTTTTTTTTTTTTTTTTTAAATTAACTACAAATGTTGATATGCTTTACATCATAAAATTTTCCAAAAAATTCCACTTTTCAACAAAACATAAGAATTTTGGCGTCACGTGATTTCAGAGTCACGTTTTTGCTTATTACATGTTGAATAAAATATTATCTGACATAAAATTAAATGTAGCAAGTTTTAAACAAAATCAAATACCCCCACCACCTCCTTAACTTTTGGCCTGTCCCATCTCAGAGGACTTGACCTTCTCAATTGTATCCAGCAATTAAAATTATACAATAGTATTATAATTGTGACAAACTACATAATTACAAATCTCCATTTGGTTTAAAAACTATGAGTGACAGCTTAATTTGTTACATTTGCATTCATGTTACCCATTCTCTCTTTTTTCATTTTAATGTGTAGGATAGAACATTAGAAACATATTTTCCAATTTAGACGTCCCAAATGTTGGTACTTTTGTCAATTTCTCTCTAGCGTTATTTAATTTGATCTTGTTTATGTGCGTTTGAGCTTTTTGTCCCTCCTTTTTTCCCTATTTGTCACCTTTTTCAAATTATCCGGATTCCTATTAGGGATGCACCGATGTATCGGCCGATAAAAGCAATTATTTCACTAACAGCCAATTGTTTAAAAACAACCGATGATCAGGGCCGATTATATCCGGTCAATCAAAAGGAGGCAGTAAAAGTGTCAGACTGCATCTCGTACTGTGTGTGAAGAAAATGTCTCTTGTGTTGAATTTAGGGCTGTCTACCTGACAATAACGCATTAAAAAACAGTGATGCAGTAATGTAGAAATGCAGGCTCTGTTTGACCTTATGAATCATCTGTAGTTCAAGCCAGGGTTGCTAGGTCCATGATTTTTCCCTACGCTAAACATTATTTCTAGCGCTCCTCTCATCCAATAATCGCAAAGAGCTTTATGCTTTGTTACTTCTGATAAGAAACAAAGTCTCATCTTTCAAATTCTGTCCATTTTATCACAAAGTAAAACAATAAATGGCATTTTGACTCTTTTAAATGTGTCAGATCACTGTAGCATCTAATTTTAGGCGACAAAAAAACATGAATGCACATCAGAAGATATGTTGAAAGCTACAGTACAGTTTACCAAAATGTAGCATGTATCATGTAGTCGCTCAATCAGTGTTTCAACCACAGAAAGATGTCAATAAAACAGCTTGAGAACATTGTCACTTAACATTATTAGTAACGTTATTCCTTTGTTAGCTATGTTAAAAAAACAAAAAAACACTTAGAGAGGAGCTCATTTACTGTTAATGATATATGTATGTTTGAATAAATTTGTCATGAAGACAAGTGTTTATGAAAACTATTTTGTGCAACTGAGGTGTACATGAATATTTCATTTTTTTACTTGAGTGTAATTATTATATGTGAAAATAAATAGCAGTTTTATGTAACAGTTTGGGCTTTGTTGTAAATTTTACCCTCTAATATTAGGGTAATATACCAAATGAGAGGGTTCCCTGTATAAGTTTATAGCATTAATTGGGAGATTATTTTTTTTTTTTTTCCCTTAAGAAAATCTATCTATCGTTATTGGCAGATATCATTCTGAATAATGATATCTGCTATTCTGAATAATGATATCTGCTATAGCTTGCATTGTGTCAGTAAAAGTCTTATGAGATATTTATAGGTTATCATTCATCATGCAAATTTTATAATAAATTTGCATCCATCCAAAACAATATCATCATGCCATACAGGTCTAACATATTTCTAATGAGTTTTTTTTTTTTTTTTGTCCAGCCAGCTTTATTAATGTCTTATATAAGTATTATATCTTAAAAGTTTTACAGAGAATAGCACATAATTCAGCACTTAGGCCACTGAGTTTGCTTTTTTAATATAATTAATGTCTAATGCATTAAAAGAGAGTGTTGATCTACTGTGTGTCTTTTATAAAATCCTCTTAATGCATGAATGACCTATTTTTCTGTTTGTCTTCACATTAGTACTGTTTGGTTACGCCACCACCATTATCCCACGGATCTACACCTACTACATATCAACAGCACTGTTTGCCATCTTTGGTGTGAGGATGCTGAGGGAAGGACTGAGGATGAGTGCTGATGAAGGGCAAGAGGAGCTGGAGGAGGTCCAGGCTGAGATAAAGAAAAAAGATGAGGAGGTAAAAGCTTTGTAACTGATGTTTGTCCGCAGGTATCGCTATTTATAACACCTGCTGAATATTTGAAGCATCTTATCTGACCTCTGATTGGCTGATTCCCTCTCCTCCCACAGCTTCAGCGCTATAAGATGGCCAACGGCGCACCAGATGTGGAAGCGGGGTCGACGGCGAACTTGTTGCCTCAGAGGAAGTGGCACAGTGTGATCTCACCCATATTCGTTCAGGCACTCACCCTCACCTTCCTCGCCGAATGGGGTGACCGCTCTCAGCTTGCAACCATTGTGCTGGCTGCAAGAGAGGTATTGTACAGAGTCCAAAATTAGACTTTAAAATTATATTTTATATTTACTAAAAATACTTCTGCACTTTTTACTGTTTTAAATATTCTTAAAGCCCATGAAAATGTGTTTTGCATTATATATAAAAAAACACTGAATGTGATATATATTTTTAAGGTAGGGTAGGCAGTGCTAAAACACTTTTTGTTATACTGGTTGAAACTCTCCTGAAACTCTCCTTACATACTGATAGCAATCAATAATAGTCTGTGGAAGCCATGTCAAAATTACCATAATTAAGATATGACAACTCGTGACATTGTACTCGTAGCTTTAAATGTTAAAAGGACAAAGACATGCCAACATTCAAACATATATATAAGATTGACCTGAAGAATATAAACTCACTTGGGAGATCTCTCTCTCTCTCTCTCTCATAATACTCCACATATTACAGTGAGTTTCAATGAAGCGACTCAATGTTCCTTCGTTACTAGTTCTAAATAGAGCCTGACCAATATGGGTTTTTGGGGGCCGATGCCAATACCAATATTAAGAAGTAAAAAAGGTCCGATATCGATATATCAGCCGATATTCTTTATGTGTATATTATAGTTCAGTACCAGTCAAGTTTTGACACACTTCCCATTTGTTTGTCCAAACTTTTGAGTGGTACTGTATATTGAATACCATATATATATATATATACATAAACAAATTTTTTGCAATGATCACTCAAATGAGTGATCAAACACTTATACTGATGTGATAAAGAAATGTAAAGGCAGGGTATTTAACAATTTAACAATAAACTTTATTATCCAAAATAAGCCTGGCATCAGTGCACTGAACACTAAAGTTCACTTATTATAAATAAGTTTAAACACACATAGAACAATATATATAACTTGAATTAAAAAAATAAACAAGGTAACTGTGTAGGGCAAGCAAGCTACTGCCAATCCAACAGGGGCAGGTTTATGCGGTCAATGGCTTATTTTCTGGTAATCAAATGAACATGCAGAACATGAGGATCATATTTAAATAGTCTTTTTGCAGTTTAATATTCACAAACATTAGTCTACATTGTGATTTGATTTAAGTGTTCTGACCTGTTTTTTATTTATTAATTAAAAACATGACAAATTCCGTGTTGTACAGTAAAATCCGTTTTATGACTGGATTCCGTGATTTCCTGCATCGTGGAAATCCTACTAATGTAGCAAATGAGTAAGTAAAAGATGGGGACATGTTTATTTACTTATATATTTTTACTTATTATTTATATCCTTTAGTAGCCCGTTTCACCAACTAGGTGACAATGTAGCATTAAATCACCATTCAACAGGCTCAAGCCACCACTGCACCGCGGTCTATTGGACTGCAGAAAGTGGACTGCAAACTTTTCAATCTGCTACATTAACTGACTGTACTGACAAACTATGCTAATTTAGGATATGTGATGTGAGCGATGTGATATATGTATGAGCGACATGGCAGTTTTAAGGGACGGGGCTAATGTTATTATTGGATGGACTTATATTGAAAAAGGAAACTTATGGGGGGGGTAAGTTATGTATGTCACAAACTAGTTCGCAACTTACTGTTAAGACAATGCTTTGATTCTTGTGAAGACACCGCTTGACTGCTTGCCGCTGCCTGAATGAGAGACCTCTTTACTGAAGTGAAAGGGTTGGCTGGTGTCAGTAGCGAACAATGGAGTGTGCTCTGCTGGACAAACTACCTAATCAGACCATTTACAACCATTTTATCTGTGTTATATGTTCTGTAAAAATAATGTTCATATCGGAGGCATATCGGCACCATATACGCCGATGCAGATATATCAGTGACAGGCTCATATCGGCCGATAAAATCGTCAAAATGATATATCAGTCGGGCTCTGTTCTAAAGTGACGTTTTAGAATTGGTAAAGGAGGCTTGGGCTCAACTGTTAAACTGTCAACTTGAGATTTGAATCTGTGGCAGAAGGAAGTAGTTCCTCACAAAATAGGGTTTTTAAAAACACTCCGTTGTTCTTATTTATTTACATGCTTGTGTTGTCGAAACTGTTGTATAAACACAATATCACGCTCCTAACCATGCGATATGGCTTTATATCACGCTGTGACGCTGTGATATACAGCCATAATCGCACGGCTACGAGTGTGATTATTGCTCATAAATACATCGATCAGGCATAACATTATGAGCACTGACAGGTGAAGTGAATAACACTGATTATCTCTTCATCACGGCAGCAAGTGAACATTTTGTCCTCAAAGTTGATGTGTTAGAAGCAGTGTAAGGATTTGAGCGAGTTTGACAAGAGACAAATTGTGATGGCTACATGAATAGGTCAGAGCATCTCCAAAACTGCAGCTCTTGTGGGGTGTTCCCATTCTGCAGTGGTTAGTATCTATCAAAAGTGGTCCAAGGAAGGAACAGTGGTGAACCGGTGACAGGGTCAGGGGCGGCCAAGGCTCACTGATGCATATGGGGAGTAAAGGCGGGCCTGTGTGGTCCGATCCAACAGACGAGCTACTGTAGCTCAAATTGCTCAAGAAGTTAATGCTGATTCTGATCGCAAGTGCATCACAGTTTGTTGCTTATGGGGCTGTATAGCTGCAGACCAGTCAGGGTGTCCATGCTGACCCCTGTCCACCGCTGAAAGGCCAACAGTGGGCATGTGAGCATCAGAACTGGACCACGGAGCAATGGAAGAAGGTGGCCTGGTCTGATGAATCACATTTTCTTTTACATCACGTGGATGGCCGGGTGCGTCACTTACACCAGGCACCAGGATGCACTATGGGAAGAAGGCAAGCCGGCGGAGGCAGTGTGGAAAACTTGGGTCCTGCCATCCATGTGGATGTTACTTTGACACGTACCACCTACCTAAGCATTGTTGCAGATCATGTACACCCTTTCATGGAAATGGTATTACCTGGTGGCTGTGGCCTCTTTCAGCAGGATAATGTGCCCTGCCACAAGCAAAAATGGTTCAGGAATGGTTTGAGGAGCACAACAACAAGTTTGAGGTGTTGACTTGGCCTCCATATTTCCAAAGTATTAATTAATATATTTATATATTTCAATTTACTGTGCTGTATATAAAAAATTACTTTTTTTTGTTATGTACATTTACTTAGCTCAGTAAAGTCCTGTAGGATGATTGTAATGGACTCTGTATTATTATTATCATTATTATTAACGGGTGATTTGCTAGCTGCTAACTGAATAACCGGCTGGTTTTTGCTGTAGGATCCATTTGGAGTAGCAGTTGGGGGAACTTTGGGACACTGTCTGTGCACAGGACTGGCTGTTATCGGTGGAAGGATGGTGGCTCAGAAGATCTCTGTCAGAACCGGTGAGATTGATGAGTCATTTACTACAGTACTAAATTTCTGTTGGTTTACATGAGCAGTGATCTATATCCAGATTTATTTGCTGATATTTCCTTTTCTTATCTCTACAGTTACAATCATTGGTGGGATCGTTTTCCTCGCCTTTGCGTTCTCTGCCCTCTTTATCAAGCCCGATTCTGGATTCTGATGGATGAAGTGACTCTTGGTTTCATTTTGTACATACAGTCACCACAGTACAACACAGAAGAAATGGAACAGAGAGAGACTGCAGATGCACAAAGACTGCAGATAGCTTGTTTGTTTATTTGAGTGAATCTCTTTTGTGTGAGTGTAAGTATGACTGACTGAATGAATGAATGAAAAATGGTTAACTGCTCATGTCTTAATGAGCATTTAAATTTTTTGCTTAATCCCTCATTTTTGTCTTTACTTTCAACCAGACATTATTCTGTTTTTAGGTGATCTTTATTTCTCCAGTAAGCCACCTAACAGTATACTTGAACTTGCCAGATGTTTGTCGTTGGAAATAGGAACATTTTAAATAACAAATCATGAATCTTGTTTCTATATTGTTTTACCTCTGTTTGAGCAGTGCACTATGGATAAATGCTGGCCTGGGTCCAGTCTATTTTATTTCAGTTCAAGCTTACTTGACTACAACAGATGTGAAACTACAACCAGATCAAGATGAGCACCGTCACCCTTCCCTGTGACATCTTGTGCCATCTACCCACTGCACAGCAGTAAATCTACTTGTGTCTCAGGAGATTTAGTGGATAAGAACCTCAGCAATAATAACAGTCATAATTCCCTCATCAATGACAAACTACAGTTCTGAATTGAACTCGAAGAATTCTTTAGGAACTGCCTGGTGTTTTAACTGCCTGTTGATGGTCCTTTATTCATACCATATTACCGAAGGATAAATGTAATGTAAAATGATGTGGGATCATCATCACATTACATCACATGTGGCCTTTAAACCCAGTCGTGGTATTTACTGGTCATCATTGTGCACTCATAAATGCATCTGTGTTCACTCCTCCCCTCTGCGTCACTGGTCATAAAGTGTTAAGAACAGTCATGCTTTCACAAACTGCCCTGAAAGAGGCACACAGCATTTAGTGCAGTCTCTTTCTCAAGAAATTGTAACTATCATTTCTGAAGTCTGCCCTTTTCCTCAGAACTGTTTTTATTTATTCGAGTATGGAGCACAGATACTGATATTTTGTCATGGTTGAAGAATTTGTTCAGTCGAGGAGAAGATGGGGGTTCTTTTTTTTCTTCTTCTTCTTTTTGTAACATTTTCAGGGTGACTTTGTCAATATTTGACAGGGGTTAAAAAGTGTGAACTTTAGAGGAACTACAAAAATGTTATTCCTGTAAATATTGAATAAAAAGGTCAGTCTCAGTCTTTCAGATGTTTTTTGTTGTTTGTTTTAAACAGTATGAACAATTTAAACCAAGGAGCAGATATAATAACCTGTGTAGATGTAATAAGGTTATGAAGCACATTTTCCTGAGAAGTTAACAAATGTGGTTTCAAATTATTTTTTGACACTTAAGTCATATGTACAATTGTATGAATTTCTTTGCATTAGATGCAAAATATCAAACCATGTGGCAAGCTTTTCCCTGAACTAAATTTGCTTTTTTGAGCCCCCTTTTAACTGTAAAGTCACTTTCCGTGGCCATCAACTTCACACAGGTGTCCTAGCACCACTGTATTTGACAAACACAATGTAATTTTGTCTTACTTTGAACAATATAGCCTATCTATTGCTTCATATGCTGACTAAAATGTTTTGACTGAAAAGTGTGTGCTGTTTCCACAAAGTTCAGTTTGATATTCACAGTTCAGTCAGTGGTCAAAATGTTCTTAAAATCTTACTTGCTATTGTCTATTATTTAAAAAAAAAACCCAGGACAATACATTTTTGTATGTTTTTGTAGGTGTTTTTTAATTGTGGTTTCAAATTCTATTATTATAATTAATATGATATTTGTGGTTTACTATTAATTTAATACAATTCACCATAAAAAACATGAAAAATAGTAAAGAGTAACCATTGCAAATACACTATATTGCCAAAAGATTTGGGATGCCTGCCTTTACGTGCACATGAACTTTAATGACATCCCATTCTTAATCCGCAGAGTTTAATATGGAGTTGGCCCACCCTCTGCAGCTATAACAGCCTCAACTCTTTCCACAAGGTTTGAAAGTGTGTTTATGGGAATTTTTGACTATTCTTCTAGAAGCGCATCTGTGAGTTCTGGCAGTGATATTGGACGAGTAGATCTGGCTCGCAGTCTCCGCTCTAATTCATTCCAAAGGTGTCCTATTGGGTTGAGGTCAGGACTCTGTGCAGGCCAGTTCAAGTTCCTTCAACACCAAACTCGCTCATCTATGTCTTCATGAAATTGTCCAAAATGTCTTGGTATGCTGAAGCATTAAAAGTTCCTTTCACTGGAACTAAGGGGCCAAGCACAACCCCACACCATAATCCACCCTCCACCAAACTTTTCACTTGACACAATGCAGTCAGGCAAGTATCGTTCTCCTGACAGCCGCCAAACCCAGACTCATCCATCGGATTGCCAGACAGAAGTGTGATTCGTCACTCCAGAGAACACATCTTCACTGCTCTAGAGTCCAGTAGCGGCGTGCTTTACATCACTGCATCCAGCGCTTTGCATTGCACTTGGTGATGTAAGGCTTGGATGCAGCTGCTCGGCCATGGAAACCCATTTCATGAAGGTCTCTACACACTGTTCTTGAGCTAAATTGAAGGCCACATGAAGTTTGGAGGTCTGTAGCTATTGACTCTGCAGAAAGTTGGCGACTTCTGCACACTGCGCACCTCAGCATGCACTGACCCCGCTCTGTGATTTTACGTGGCCTACCACTTCTTGGCTGAGTTGCTGTTGTTCCCAATTGCTCCCACTTTGTTATGATACCACTAACAGTTGACCTTGGAATATTTAGTAGTGAAGAAATTTCACGAATGGTTGCCACCTGTGCAATAAAAATCACGGTACCACGCTTGAATTCACTGACTCCTGAGAGCGACCCATTCTTTCACAAATGTTTGTAGAAGCAGTCTGAATGTCTAGGTGCTTGATTTTATACACCTGTGACCATGGAAGTGACTGGAACACCTGAATTCAATGGCTGCGTCCGAAAACCTAGGTAGGTCTTGCTGCCTCGCTGTCTTATAAGAGAATGACTTGTACGGCAGCGTTTGTGCATGAAGGTACCTCACGAAATTGATTTCGGACAGACTTCTGAGGCAGCGTAACAGTTTAATGATCTACAGCAATATAGCGCGAGCCTTGGTGAGAACTAAACAAATATTTAATTATTACAGTAGTAATTTCTCGATAGAAATGATATCAAAATTGAAATATGTTGGTCAAAATCGTACATTTATACACAAAATGATCAGCAAACGCAACTTTCGGACAACATCTTTATTTTTCTAGCTCAACTGTCACAGAATGGAAAGCACAGGATTGTGGGATATCAAAGGCAGCTAAGGATACATCTATGCTTCCTTCAAAAATCGATCCGAGGAAGGTAAATCATGAGACAGGAAGTGAAGCTAACATTGGATTCGGATGTGATCTGGCGCTGGAATGTGTTGTTTTTGAAATCATGCTGAGCGTTCATTGATGTTGACTGTTATCAGTGGTATGCAACTGTGCTATCTTGGCGCTCGTGCACATTCCACACAGAAGAGCGCTTTATCAATGAACGCAGGTTTTAATGAGGGAGGGGTCGGTGAACTTAAAGCCAAGGTGCCCTAGAATCAAAAATTGAATTTACCTTGCCATAGTTGAATAACAAGAGTTCAGCACATTGAAAAGACATAGGCTACATTGAGTTTCAAACTCTATTGCTTCCTCCTTCTTATGTAAATCTTATTTGTTTAAAAGACCTTTAAAAAACAGGCGAATCTCAACATAACACCGACTGTTACATAACAGAACAATAGCAAAAAATGGCAGATGGAGCAATAATAACTGACATGATCCATGATAACATGATATTTTTTAGTGATATTTGTGAATTGTCTTTCTAAATGTTTCGTTAACATGTTGCTAATGTACTGTTAAATGTGGTTAAAGTTACCATCGTTTCTTACTGTATTCACGGAGACAAGAGAGCCGTCACTATTTTCATTTTTAAACACTTGCAGTCTGTATAATTCATAAACAAAACTTCATTCTTTATAAATCTCTCCAACAGTGTGTAATGTTAGCTTTAGCCACGAAGCACAGCCTCAAACTCATTCAGAATCAAATATAAACATCCAAATAAATACTATACTCACATGATCCGACGCATGCATGCAGCATGCATGACGAACATCTTGTAAAGATCCATTTGAGGGTTATATTAGCTGTGTGAACTTTGTAAATGCACTATATTATAGTCGAGAGCTCAAGGGGGGGCAGGGAGCGTGTGATTTAAAGGGGCCGCGCGTTAAATCGGTGCATAGTTAATGATGCCCCAAAATAGGCAGTTAAAAAATTAATTTAAAAAAAATCTATGGGGTATTTTGAGCTGAAACTTCACAGACACGTTCAGGGGACACCTTAGACTTATATTACATCTTATAAAAACTGGTTCTAGGGCACCTTTAAAAAACGGTGTGTACTGATGTTAATACATATTTATTATTAGTAGGAAGAGATGATCAGTTCATGTGCCGTTTGAACTGAAATGCAGCGATCACACACACACTCATGTCCCCCCCACTTTTTAAAACAAAGTTACGCCACTGATCTTTACTATCCTTAATTGGGATTATTTTGCATTTTAGGTTCATTTTGAGTGTAATTGTTTGGTTGTTTTATAATTATTATTTTGCCTACATATCGGGGTGTTTACATTGACCATAGACCTAGTTAAAGGGTTAGTTCACCCAAAAATGAAAAATTCTGTCATTTATTACTTACCCTCATGCCGTTCCACACCCGTAAGACCTTCGTTAGCTAATCTTCGGAACACAAATTAAGATATTTTTTGTTGAAATCCGATGGCTCCGTGAGGCCTTCATAGGGAGCAATGACATTTCATAATGCTCCGAAGCTTCCTGAAGCAGTGTTTTGAAATCGGCCATCACTATATAAGTCGTTATTTTGTTTTTTTGGCGCACCAAAAATATTCTCGTCGCTTTATAATATTAATATTGAACCACTGTACTCACATGAACCGATTTAAATATGTTTTTAGTACATTAATGGATGTTGAGAGAGGAAATGTCATTGCTCCCTATGGAGGCCTCACTGAGTCATCGAATTTCAACAAAAAATATCTTAATTTGTGTTCCAAAGATTAACGAAGGTCTTACGGGTGTGGAACGACATGAGGGTGAGTAATAAATGACAGAATTTTCATTTTTGGGTGAACTAACCCTTTAAGGTGTAAATGAGGGAATTACTGCGGTGTTACTGTGGTGTAACGGCTGAATTTCGGGAACGTTTACAATTTCGTCCAAAACGTATACAGTAGAAGTGGTACCCACAATTTAGCAAAATTGTCCCTTTAGCATCATAAACTCAACTGGACCACTGTGATTCGGAGGTAGGCTCGAGGCCGTAATTACTATTGCGGAAGTGATTATTGCTTTTATACAAAAGTTCAGCAAATAAGGAGTTAATATTGAGTAACTTACATAAATACGTTGTTACTTGGTCTGTTGTCCCAACATAAAAACTGTTTCAAACGAAGCCAAAGCAGCATCAACCGTTGTCTCCGAGGAACACAGTATCCAGATTCCGGAATGAATCAATAAGGTTTTTAAACGAATCGGTTGAGTTGATGATTCATTGACAAAAGAATCACTTGTCGCCACCTACTAGGGTATTGATGTGACCTGCAAAAAAGATTCACAGGAAAAGCCCCTAAACCTTATGAAACTTACCTAGAGGAAAACTATCAGGCCGAAAAGAAAGTAATAAAAACAGTCAAGACTGCATTTTTTTTTTAAATAGTTTTATTTTCAAAATTGAATAAGGGGAGTAAACGGCACTGTTTGTTTAAAAAGGTTCCATTATTTCTTTGTTAAATGTAAGAATGGCCTGGCTCACAAAATGAACCCAGTACAGCACACTGTTTTCTGATATTACAGATTTCTCTTTTAAAAAAGATTGAGTTTAGGAAAACAGAGCTATGCGCTCTGGTACCCCCTGATGGAGCTCTGAAATTTGAGAAATCTAACAAATGGTGAAAGTTGAAACCTATTTATAGGTATATTTAAATAATTTGTTATATTTCCTCTGTATTAACATGTACTGACCAGATCAATTTCATGAGCCAAACACGAGTGCTCTGCAAAGAACATCACACGTACAAAGATTAAATGATAGCAAGAGAACACTGATAGACATTCAGAACTTCTAGTGCGTACATCAGAACTACAGAACATTTAACATGGTTCACCACCTCCTTTTCCACTGGGCGCTTTTTAATGTTTCAAAAGCAAATTTAACAGGATTTCGGCATGTTCTCTCATCTTTCCTCACAGCTCTTTGGGTTAATTACTAAACGCCAGCTGACATGAAGTTGCATTGAGCACCACAGACAATCCAGAGGTACATAGAGGGCAACCATTATGACAGATCCTGTTTTTTTTTTGTTTTTTTGTTTTTTTGTGGTTCTTCATGGTAAATGCAGAAGAATGTGTGTTATTGAATAGGTCACTATCACAAGATTAAGTGAGGAAGAGAAAGAAGGGGGGGAAGATTGATGTCGGTTTGATTATTCTGAACCAACCTGAGGAAGCCGTAGTATTTCTCTGTTACCTTAGGGCTGACATAATACAAATCAGTGCAGAAAACAGAAAAACAACCCCTTGTACTCCAAAACATCATCGCATGTGTCAACAACTGACATCTGATGCCAGTGCGAGGGGATGCACTATGAATCAGAAGGCCATTTGTGACCCAGACTGGTCGTCTTACTTTTTAAGCAAGACTTTTTTCTTTCCTTTTTTTTTAAAATGAATTACCTTCAAATACTCCAAAACATAAGTAGGAGTCTGTAGCATAAATCAATGACCTCTCTTACTCAGACAAAGACCTTAAAATAACCACTTCCTGAATCCAACTGCATTGTGGGGAGAAAGTTCAACTGGTCCTCCAGTGTGTCACAGTTTGTTTAAATCCTTCATTTGAGGTTACAATGTGGAGTAAGCTTGATATTCTGTTCCTTTCCTAGCAAAAGGTGTATAACAGTTGTTTTATACATCATCTATAGCCTATCTGCATAAATTCTCTGTTCTGATCTTGCTGTAGAAAAATAAGAGCATCTATTTTTTAATATATTCCTCTTTAAAAGTTACTATAAAGCTAAGTGACAGTTACATTCAATCAGTAATCTTGCCTTGCTCGTTCTATCCATGCTGTTCGGTCACAATATCTGTGGCACTGAAATGTACAGCCATCCATTACTTCTACATGACCACAGAAACCATAACCAACACATTAATGGCCGTCATATACTATAGGTGCGACTTGAAGGGTAAAGAACAAAAGTATGAGTTAGATTACATACTGCATTATCATAGACCACTTGGGTTATTCTGCTATTGGGTGGATTACTGCAACATGAACTGCGATTGGACCAGCACTCCAGATGGGAGGCTTCAACATCCCACACAAACCGAACATTCAGACTGGCACTTTCATATATGGTGAGGTCTGATATTGAAAATATTGAAATGACTATTTGTAGTGACCTGAAAAGGCAATATTGCTCATTAGTGCACTAAAATGTGACGATTAGAATAATAATTAAAATAATAACACGGTCTTGTCTCACAAGACCAATACATCAAATACAAAACTGCTACTCTCAGCTTTTATAATACAAAATGGCCACAGTTTATATTAGATGCATTTAACTACTATGTACAAATAAGTGCTTTGTGTCGATTTATTTATTTAAATATTAGTAAATAGTAGTTAAAGACGCTAAAGTTAGACCAAAAAACATTTAAATGTTTAAGGTATCTTAAAAAATAAAAAAATGTATAAATAAATTTCTGTGTGTGATAATTTAAACGTATTATAATTTTATTATTTATTTGATTTTGATTTATGTTGACCCATTTAATTGCAGGAAAACATAACTATTACTTTTGAACATTCATGAAGGCTAACTGCTAACAATGTCTGACGAGCAACTTTGAGCAAACTGCAATTCTAGCAAGGAATGCACTGTAAAAAGTAATACGCTATATCTACTCCATAAAATTTTGGCAACAGATTACAAGCAATATCATTAATTCAATTCAACAAATAGAATTGAGTTGGAATTAATCAAATTAATTCCTTAAATGTCAACCATTTAAAGTAAAATTTAAACAAAAATATCTGAATAACAGACAGCATTGAAGACTACGGTGGCCCAGTAGTGCTCAACACAACGAAATTAAAAAAGCAAACATAAGTTCACAACACAACGAAATAAAGCCACAACACAACGAAATAAAGCCACAACACAACGAAATCGAGCTACAACACAACGGAATAAAGCCACAACACAATGAAATCAAGCCACAACACAACAGAATAAACCCCCAAAACACAACGGAAATACTCCCGACCACTAGGGGGCTCTCAGAGCTCAGTATTGTTAGTATTCCTTGCCAATGTTTTATAGAGTCGGCAGTGATATGAAAACCACGATTTGTTTCAACAGTATATAACCACTGTATATCGACATGAAATATTAATTCAAAATCACTTGAGTGCACAATAGCTTCATATTTTATACCTGTGAATGATTTGACGCGCTACCACGGCGAATGATGAAGGGAACGTCTAACAATTCCACCAAGTGGTTAAAAGCATAATTTGTATTCATTAAAATTACTTTTAACATTTAAAAACAGACATGTTCAAATTACAAAGCTTGTCAGTCTTACCAACAGGAAGTAACAAGCTTTGGAATTTGAACATGTCTGTTTTTAAATGTTAAACAAAGCCATTGTAATGAATACAAATTATACATTTTAACCACTTGGTGGAATTGTCAGACGTTCCCTTCATCCGTGGTAGCGTGTCAAATCATTCACAGGTATAAATATGAAGCTATTGTGCACTCAAGTGATTTTGAATTAATATTTCATGTCGATATACAGTGGTTATATACTGTTGAAACAAATCGTGGTATTCATATCACTGCCGACTCTATAAAACATTGGCAAGGAATACTAACAATACTGAGCTCTGAGAGCCCCCTAGTGGTCGGGAGTATTTCCGTTGTGTTTTGGGGGTTTATTCTGTTGTGTTGTGGCTTGATTTCATTGTGTTGTGGCTTTATTCCGTTGTGTTGTAGCTCGATTTCGTTGTGTTGTGGCTTTATTTCGTTGTGTTGTGGCTTTATTTCGTTGTGTTGTGAACTTATGTTTGCTTTTTTAATTTCGTTGTGTTGTGCACTACTGGGCCACCGTAGAAGACACCTGATGATAACAAGCAGAATCACTGATGGAAAGAGAAACACAAGAATTAACAGAGGTTTAGATGTTGATGTTGATGTTATTGAAAATGTTTGGTCGCCATTATGGTTATCAGTGTTTCGTTTAGTTGGGCAGTTTGACTATTTGCTTTTTATGTCAGTTTGAGGTTTTTGTAATGGTGCTAATTTTACTCATTTTAAATGGTTGACTTTTAAGGAATTCAACAGATTAATTCTAACTCAATTCTAATATGTTGAATTTAATTAATAGTATTGCTTGTAATCTGTTGCCTCAATTTTATTGAGTCGACAGAGCGTATTACTTTTTACAGTGTGTGTCTTGTCAAACAAGCATAAATATAAATCTCAAAATCCTGAAGACACAGTTAATCAGTTTAAATATCAAATTAATCTACTATAATCTGGCATATTTTAACTGTAATACTACAGGGGCCAATAAACAGAATCAGATTGTCAACACTAGGCTTGTGTTCTGTGCTTTGGGCTATGAGATAGACGTTGCTAGTGACTTTGTCAGCGTTACAGAGGTACTAGTGAACCTATACATTCCTGCCTTTCAAGAGTGTCTATGAGAGTGGAAGAAGTTCGCAAAGTCAAGTCGTCATCACTGAAACATCATCGTTTGACGATGAGCGGAAACCGGAGAAAGGCAAGTGAAAGTACGCCTGCATTAAAGCTGTGCAAATATGTGATAATCTCTAAATGATTAACAGGTTTGGTTGTTTATATTTCTGGTTATTCAAACCTACTTAGTGAACCATACCGAAAACACTGTATAACAGTGTAAACAACCATGTAAAACTAAAGGAAGCTTAGCCTTAAGCTAATTTACCTGTATTGTTTAAAATGAATATATTTTTCCTCATCATAACCCTGCTTTCAGTTCCAGTTTAGCAGAGTACCGTAACTATCATCGGTACATAATAGCGAAAGTCGTGAGGACATTTCCAGCTGTAATGATTCTGCTCTAAACAGTCGAAGCACCATTTCTATATTTTTGCCTAACTGCAAGAAATACTAAATCTGAAGCCTTCTCTTTAAAGTATTTACAAATGTAAAACATCTCTCTAAAATATTCATATCTATATTTTTGAAATTACTAAGGTGTCACTGCATAACAAGATGCAAAACATCTAAAGATTGCCTGTTCCTTTAACAGTTTTACTAAAATATGAAGGCCGTTTTTAAACCAACTGTGACACAATCTGTGGATCCAGCATCGCCTGCTTGGCAGACACACATACGTACGAACACGTGCGCAAGCACATACGCACACACACTCACCCCTATCCCACTGGAAAAAGGAAGTCTGTGAAGAGATCAGCCATTATGTGTATTAAGTTTTGCTTTTTTTCCTTTGAATATTAGAAAAAAAAGTATATTCAAAGCTACAAATAACAGACTACGCTTTTCATCTCATGCATCATATAAAATATTAGTTTCTCTTTCCTTTTGTCCATATATTTACACATTATTTTACAGGTGAACTGTACAATAAAAGTGGAATCCACACGACATTCTTAAAAATATTTTCTGACCCATAATTACTTCGACAAGTAAAATGAGGAGGAAAGAGGAAGAGAAAGAGAGGCAGAAAGAAAGAGAGAGGCGTTGTTTGTCCTGCGGGACTTCTTTGAAGTCTCAATCTGCATAAATTAAACCTGTGAAAGAGGGATGACGGCACACACTGGGCATACGAGACAAAGGGGATGTGATGGTGACAGTTTGCGGAAAACTCCCTTGCCGGGCAGCAGAAAGTTCGGCGTTCGTGGTCGGACCTCTCCCAGAATTCAGTGCAAGCAGCCGTTGACCAACTACCTATAGGTCGAAGAGGGCACGGGGCGAAAAACGACACCCGATTAGGTCTGGCCCTTCACCTATAAGCAGTGGAAGGGTATCTGAGTGGGTACAGTACAAATACTGCTTTTTTTTAGCTTGAAACATTCCCCTCAGAAGGCCCCTAGCTTGCAAGACTGCTCAATGGAGATTTGGTTGCGTCTCTGATGTGTTGTCAGCTACTGAGGTGGTGCATTGGACCGGTCCGTCATGCTGTCTGAGCGATGAGCTGCCAGTTGCTGCTGTAGCTGCTGCTGCTGCTGTTGTTGCTGCTGTAGCTGCTGCTGTTGTTGTTGCTGCAGCTGCTGCTGCTGTTGTTGATGTTGTTGTTGCAGCTGTTGCTGTTGTTGTTGATGTTGCTGCTGCAGCTGTTGCTGCTGCTGTTGCAGTTGCTGCTGCTGTTGTGTTGCAGTTGCAAAGGTGCCTTGCTGCTGCAGAGGAAATGCTGCCTGAAGGATCAGCTGGGCAGACTGGTTGCCATGTAAAAGCCGAGGGGCCTGCAGGAGGAAATGCGCAACATAAATATTCATGTAGGGATATAGCGATATTGAAATCCTATTGATATCAATAGGACAATAATTATTTTTTCGTGTCACGGCTGATAATCAATACATGATCAAGATTATGAATCTACTACTACTCAGAGAAAAAAAAAAATAGTGAAACAAAAAGTGCTCATAATAATAAAGGAAGCACCTCTAGGATGCAGAATAAGTTGTTCTTGTTAGATTGTCATAGTTATAACTAGGGTTGCAAAGGGGAGGAAAGTTTCCGATAAATTTCCGGAACCGTTCCACGGGAACTTAACCTGGGGAATTTTGGAAATATTCCAATTTGGAAACTTAACAGGAATTTATGAAAATTAATTGAAAATTTTGGGAAATTCATATAAATGTATAATATTTATATAAATATATATATAAAATATATATATATATATATATATATATATATATATATATATATATATATATATATATATGTAAACATTTTGTTTGGTCATAACATGAAATTTCTTTTTCGCAATAAATTAATTCTAATTCAGTAAATATGTAAAATAAATATTTTTATTGCAGCAATTGTTGTGTTTTATTTATTTCAGTTACATGATCCTTCAGAAATCATTCTAATATGCTGATTTGATACTCAGTTATTGTCAATGTTGGAAACAGTTGTGCTGCTTAATATTTTTATTGGAACCTGTAATACTTTTTTCAGGATTCAATGATGAATAAAAAGTTAAAAAGAACAGCATTTATTTAAAATCTTTTCTAACAATATCACTTTAATATAACCTTTTATCATTTTCACACATCCTTGCTGAATAAAAGTATTACTTTCTTTAAAAAAAAATATATATATATATTTTTAAATAAATTCTGTTCTTTAAATTTTTATTCATCATAGAATCCTGAAAAAAAAAGTATCACAGGTTATAAAAAATATTAAGTTATGAGTATCAAATTAGCATATTAGAATGACTTCTGAAGGATCATGTGACACTGAAGACTGGAGGAATGATGCTGAAAATTCAGCTTTGCATCACAGAAATAAATTATATTTTAATGTATATTAAAATAGAAAACCATTAAAAATTGTGATTAAATTGTGGTTATATTTAACAATATTACTGTTTTTTCTGTATTTTTGATCAAATTTGCATATTATGGATGCATGCAGGGGGTGTGGCCTCAATAGCCCTGCAGTAAGTAGTGTGCTGTGTGAATGTCAGGGTAAAAATTGCATTAAATCTGGTTGTTTTAACCAAAATTATGCTGCAAGATGTTATTTTCAACTACATTTAAGTACCCTGTTATAGGCTAGCCTGCAATTTTGCAAATGTTGATGTGTGGCACGAGTAAATGAGTTTACTGTGCATTTCAATTACATGCAAATTCAAATATATACACTACTGGTCAAAAGTTTGGGTCAGTAAGATTTAAATAAAAAAATAATACTTTTATTTATGGTGCATTAAATGTCTATTAAATGTCTCAAAAATTATTTTGAAGATTATATTCAACAAATAAAATAAAAAAAGGATTATTTGATCACCGTTTCCACAAAAATATTAAGCAGCACAACTTTTGTCAGTATTGATAACAGCATATTAATGATTTATGAAGGATCATGTGACACTGAAAAAAAAATATTTAAAATTCAGCTTTGCCATCACAGGAATAATATACAATTTATCACAACAAATTATTACAAATGTAATAACATTTCAAAATATTATAACTTACTATATTCTTAAGCTGCTATTCTAGTAACTTACAGCAGTAAAAGGCAGGAAGTCCGTTTCAGCTAAATATATAAGAAAACATGCTTATCTTAAGAAATATCTTAAAATTAGCATAAATTCATAACTTTTTAAAATAAAGACTATAAACGTAGTCTACTGAACTTGTTTTCTGTAGACTAGAGCCATTTAAGCCATATATGTGTGGAACAGACAGAGATTTAGGTCATTCAAGTCGGTATGAAACTGAAATTGTGCTCACGCTTTCATCATCGTGACATACATACAGTACACGTGATGGCACACGATCGAACGAGAAAAGGACAGGACTTGATTTTGTCCATTTGGAATTGATTCGTTTGTCAATCTGGAATTGATCCTTGAATTGATATAGAATTGGATCATAGAAAGTGGAAACTAAGTTGCCGGTGCATGTCATCAGAGAAGAGATGTCATGGCGAGAGGGCAATTATATATTTTTAGCCATTGACAGAATTTCCTATCATTATGACCGAACACTTCCCTGCCATCAACAGAATTTTCCAGCAATCCGTGTTTTTTTCACTGTTATACGGTAGGGGGCACTATTTCACATCTTCTGATACAGAATCTCCAGATCCAAAAACAAGCGAAGCAGCAGCAAAAACAAGCGAAAGAAGCATTGCTAATGTACATGTAAGCTAACGTGATCATCAAACATTCAACAGCATATAAATCAAAACTGCCAAATGTTAACAATTGAAATGTCAATCCACAAAGTAGTATAGGACTGTGAATCTTTGATATGTTTTGATTATAGTTCTGAATCCGATCTGGACATAGTCATTGACAAAAAAAATTATTTTCTCAGCTTTTTGTTCAAAATGTTGCTTTTTAATGAAACTTAGCCACATTCAAAGTGTTGATAAAAAAGAATGTATGAAGCTAGAACACAATGTTTGTTGTTGTTGTTGTTTAAAAGTTCTTTCTTTTGATATATTGTATGTTCAGTTATCCATACAAAAAAATATTCTGGGGCCATGAAAAGCGCTGGCTTTTTAAAGAGTTAATTAAAGATTACAGGGGCACGTCTTTCTTCTTCTTCTTCTTTTTTTTTTTTTTTTTTTAAAGAATGATGTGCACTGACAAATCATTAATAATTTTGATTTCATGGTGACATTAATGAGAAAAGTAGCATTGTCTGATTTGTGAAAGAATCTTTCACACTGCTTTTGTGAACCACATTATTAGGTTCATTAAAATAGATCTGACTTCAAAGAATGACTCTTTCACAAATCAGACATCACTACTCCTCTCTTGAAGACTTGGACTGTCACATGAAGCATTTTTCTGCATTCATTTTGAAGCTTTAAAGCTTTAGTCCTCATTCATCCCAACTGTCTGGAAAAAACAACCAGCACATTCTTCCAGGTTTCACTTTTTGTAAAGTGAGGGTGAGTATGATAACACATGTACATTTATGGCTGAATTATATCCCTTTAACTAGTAAATCAGTAAGCTGACCAAAAATATGCTACTGCCACTACATGCTGACTTCTCAGGTTCACAGTTCTCTGCGCGGTACCTGTAGGAATTGTGTTTGCTGCTGGGCGAGCTGAGCCTGGGCCTGTCCTTGCTGTTGGGCTGTTCCTGTAGCTGTCTGTGACTGCGTCTGAGCCTGCTGCTCTGGCGTCTGTGCAGACGGCTGCTGGGTGATGCTGATTGTTTGAGGCTGGCCCTGCTGCGGGGCAAATGCAGTCACCACCTGCCCCATGAACATGGTGGTAGGCACCATGACTGCACCACACGCCATTGGGCCGGTTACTAGCTTAGTGAGGAGCTGTGGGGCAGCAGGGAACCTGTGTGAGGCAGGAGGACAGGTTAGTAGTTAGCTTAGTTTCTGTTTAAATGTTGGGATCAGTTGTACTGTGACATGGTCAGGGGTCCCCAAGAGTGAATGTTATATATATATATATATATATATATATATATATATATATATATATATATATATATACACACACACACAACACTGAAGAAATGACACTTTGCTACAATGTAAAGTAGTGAGTGTACAGCTTGTATAACAGTGTAAATTTGCTGTCTCCTCAAAATAACTCAACACACAGCGGTAGGCGTAGGCTATAAGAAGATTGCCAAGACCCTGAAACTGAGCTGCAGCACTGTGGCCAAGACCATACAGGGGTTTAACAGGACAGATTCCACTCAGAACAGGCCTCGCCATGGTCGACCAAAGACGTGCACATGCTCAGCGTCATATCCAGAGGCTGTGTTTGGGAAATAGACGTATGAGTGCTGCCAGCATTGCTGTAG
This sequence comes from Megalobrama amblycephala, assembly GCF_018812025.1. Lineage (NCBI taxonomy): Eukaryota > Metazoa > Chordata > Actinopteri > Cypriniformes > Xenocyprididae > Megalobrama > Megalobrama amblycephala. Next base: position 21,001,296 of record NC_063054.1, on the reverse strand, counting down.
AGGTTAAAGGGATGGAGGGTCAGCCTGTCAGTGCTCAGACGATACGCCGCACACTGCATCAAATTGGTCTGCATGGCTGTCGTCCCAGAAGGAAGCCTCTTCTAGAGATGACAAGAAAGCCTGCAAACAGTTTGCTGAAGACAAGCAGACTAAGGACATGAATTACTGGAACCATGTCCTGTGGTCTGATGAGGCCAAGATAGACTTATTTGGTTCAGATGGTGTCAAGCGTGTGTGGCGGCAACCAGGTGAGGAGTACAAAGATAAGTGTGTCTTGCCTACAGTCAAGCATGGTGGTGGGAGTGTCATGGTCTGGGGCTGCATGAGTGCTGCTGGCACTGGGGAGCTACAGTTCATTGAGGGAACCATGAATGAGCAGAGCATGATCCCCTCCCTTTGGAGACTGGGCTGCAGGGCAGTATTCCAACATGATAACAACCCCAAATACACCTCCAAGACGACCACTGCCTTGCTAAAGAAGCTGAGGGTGAAGGTGATGGACTGGCCAAGCATGTCTCCAGACCTAAACCCTATTGAGCATATGTGGGGCATCCTGAAACGGAAGGTGGAGGAGCACAAGGTCTCTAACATCCACCAGGTCCTTGATGTCATCATGGAGGAGTGGAAGAGGACTCCAGTGGCAACCTGTGAAGATCTGGTCAACTCCATCCCCAAAAAGGTTAAGGCAGTGCTGGGAAATAATAGTGGCCACACAAAATATTGACACTTTGGGCCCAATTTGGACATTTTCACTTAGGGGTGTACTCATTTTTGTGGCCAGCGGTTTAGACATCAATGGCTGTGTGTTGAGTTATTTTGAGGGGACAGCATATTTACACTGTTATACAAGCTGTACACTCACTACTTTACATTGTAGCAAAGTGTCATTTCTTCAGTGTTGTCACATGAAAATATAATAATATATTTACAAAAATGTGAGGGGTGTACTCACTTCTGTGAGATACTGTATGTATACAGGAAATGGAGGATACATGAGTGTAATTACTCTCTGAAGTTAGTCTACTACTAATGTGCGTATTTAACCACATACTATGTGCACTTCACATTTATAATGAGTCACCGTCTCAATGTGTGTTTGTAATAGTGCTACAAGTACCGTATCTGCCGGTCTTGTGAGAAGGTGGCAACCGCGGCTCCGCTGGGGCTGCTGTTCTGGGCCAGGCTTGTGGAGATCTGCACAACATTGGCCTGCGTCGGCTGAGAGATCATCATGGTATTGTACAAAGATGCAGGCAGTGCTCCCTGAGGAGACTGTAATGTGTGTGACGACCTCTGAGACTGCTAAGAAACAGACAGAGATAGAAAGACTTTATATTAGATTACATTAGATTACACACAATCTAATATATATTTACTTTCATATTTAATAGCAGGATGTTTTATCTGAACATACCACAGACTTTATTTATAGATCCGTCTGATATTTTTGGATTTATAAGGTTAAAAATTCAGCAAAATTGCTCAATTTCACTTCTCTGAACATAGTAATATGGCACTGTTATTTTAGTATTATTTATATATAAATAACACTAAATATATAAAATATTTATATACTATTATAGTTTTTATTAATATTTTTTGTATATTATATTTGTTATGTGCTTTTGTCATTTTCATTCATTCATTCATTCATTCATTCATTTACATATTACCATTTAGGTTTAATTTAGTTTTAGTGCAGTTTTAGTTATTTATTCATGGCAACTTATTTCAGTTATTTGCCAAGACAACATTTCTAATATATATAATATTTATATCTTATTTTATCTCAGCTTTATTTCAAATCAACAAAAAAGATTTGTTGTAGTTTTAGTTAATGGCAGCACTAGTATCTCTCTATCACCTGATTTAGGGTGGAGCTCTGATCTCTGAGAAGGTTCTGTTGCTGTGGCGGTGCCTGCTGAGGATGCTGTGTGACAGTGTGTTGTGTCCCTGTATGTGTAGATTGCAGGCCGCTTTGCAGGCTCCCCGCCGGCACCACCGCCCCCTGCATGGACAGAGCGCTCCCTGGCTGCACGGACGATCCCTGGGTCAGCTGTACTGAGCCCAGGTTGAGACCACCACCTCCTGGCTGCAGAAACATCTACATAGCCAAACATAAGGGTGTCAATTTGAGGCAGAGTGCGCACATTTAAACAAAAGCTAGGGGACGCTCTCACCTGTAAGCCCTGCCCTTGCACCCTCTGCAGCTCCTCCTGGATTTGCCGCAGTTCCTCTTGTTGTCTCTGGATGTTGGCCTCAATCATGCGTGTTCGCTGTTCCAGTTGCTCCTTAAGATGCTGCATCGCATCCATCTGTGTGGAAAACTGAATCACTGGCTGCAAAACAATGAACAGCACCAAGTATAATAATTTCAACAAGCCTCAAAAGTTAACACTACCAGCACAATACAGGTCTTCAAAACTTATTCAGTAGACTAGCAAATCTAATATTCAGATTTGTTTTAATCATTATATTTTTATATATATATATATATATATATATATATATATATATATACACACACACACTATATTGCCAAAAGTTTTGGGTTGCCTTCCTTTATGTGCACATGAACTCATCCATGTCTTTATAGACCTTGCTTTGTGCACTGGTGTGCAGTCATGTTGGAACAGGAAGGGGCCATCCTCAAACTGTTCCCACAAAGTTGGGAGCATGAAATTGTCCAAAATGTCTTGGTATGCGGAAGCATTAAGAGTTCCTTTCACTGGAGCTAAGGGGCCAAGCCCAACCCCTGAAAAACAACCCCACACCATAATCCCCCTCCACCAAACTTTACACTTGGCACAATGCAGTCAGGCAAGTATCGTTCTCCTGACAGCCGCCAAACCCAGACTCATCCATCAGATTGCCAGACAGAAGTGTGATTCGTCACTCCAGAGAGCATGTCTTCACTGCTCTAGAGTCCAGTGGCGGCGTGCTTTACACCACTGCATCCGATGCTTTGCATTGCACTTGGTGATGGTGATGTAAGTCTTGGATGCAGCTGCTCGGCCATGGAAACCCATTTCATGAAGCTCTCTACATACTGTTCTTGAGCTAATCTGAAGGCCACATGAAGTTTGGAGGTCTGTAGCTATTAACTATGCAGAAAGTTGGCGACTTCTGTGCGCCTCGGCATGCGCTGACCCTGCTCTGTGATTTTACGTTGCCTACCACTTCTTGGGTTGCTGTTGTTCCCAACTGCTTCCACTTTGTAATGATACCAATAACAGTTGGCCTTGGAATATTTAGTAATGAGGAAATTTCATGAATAGACTTACTGCACAGGTGGCAACCTATCATGGTACCACGCTTGAATTCACTGACTCCTGAGAGCGACCCATTCTTTCACAAATGTTTGTAAAAGCAGTCTGCATGCCTAGGTGCTTGATTTTATACACCTGTGGCCATGGAAGTGATTGGAGCACCTGAATTCATGATTTGGAGGGGTGTCCCAATACTTTTGGCAATATATAATAATATATATAATATATATATATATATATATATATATATATATATATATATATATATATATATATATATATATATATACAGTGGCATGAAAAAGTATGTGAACCCCTTGCAGAATCTGTGAAAATGAGAATTATTTTAATAAAATAAGAGGGATAATAAAAAATGCATGTTATTTTTTGTTTAGTACTGTCCTGAGTAAGATATTTTACATAAAAGATTTGCATTTAGTTCACAAGACAAAACAATAGCTGAATTTATTAAAATAATAATACTGTGTGTGTAATACTCAATACTGTGTGTGGTTACCTGATGATCCACGACTGTTTTTTTGTTTTGTGATGGTTGTTCATGAGTTCATGAGTTGTTTGTCCTGAGCAGTTAAACTGAGCTCTGTTCTTCAGAAAAATCCTCCAGGTCCTGCAGATTCATCAGTTTTCAAGCATTTTTGCATATTTGAACCCTTTCCAGCAATGGCTGTAGGATTTTGAGATCTGTGTTTTCATACTGAGGACAATTGAGGGACTCAAACACAACTATTAAAAAAGGTTCAAACATTCACTGATGCTCCAGAAGGAAACACAATGCATTAACAGTCGGGGTGTGAAAACTTTTGAACAGGATGAAGAAGTCACAATTTTTCTTATTTTGTTTAAATATCATTGTTTTTCATTTAGTACTGCCCTTCGGAACCAACAGAAGATACTTGCATGTTTCCCGGCAGAAAAATTAAGTTCAATTTACCTTGATATTTGAATTCATAAGTTTTCACCCCTCGGCTCTTAATGCATCGTGTTTCCTTCTGGAGCATCAGTGAATGTTTGAACCTTTTTAATAGTTGTGTTTGAGTCCCTCAATTGTCCTCAGTGTGAAAAGATGAATCTCAAAATCATACAGCCACTGCTGGCAAGGGTTCAGATATGCAAAAATGCTTGAAAACTGATGAATCTGCAGGACCTGGAGGATTTTTCTGAAGAACAGAGCTCAGTTTAACTGCTCAGAACAAACAAGAGACTCATGAACAACCATCACAAAACATAAAAACAGTCGTAGATCATCAGGTAACCACACACAGTATTGAGAATCAATGGTTCACATACTTATGAATGGGGTTATTTTAATAAATTCAGCTATTGTTTTGTCTTGTGAACTAAATGCAAATCTTTTATGTAAAATATCTTACTCAGGACAGAACTAAACAAAAAATAACATGCATTTTTTATTATCCCTCTTATTTTATTAAAATAATTCTAATTTTCACAGATTCTGCAAGGGGTTCACATACTTTTTCATACCACTGTATTAATACTTTTAAAATATATAATATTTTTAAAATACATAATGGTTTAAAAAGAATTATCATATGTTTACCAAGGCTGCATTTATTTGATCAAAAATACAGGAAAAAAGCAATATAGTGAAATTATTGTTTCAATTAAAAATAACTGTTTTCTGAATCAATGTTGAAAACAGTTGTGCTGATTAATATTTTTATGGAAACCGTGATACATATTTTTTTCAAGATTCTTTGATGAATAGAAATTTCAAAAGAACAACATTTATTTGAAACAGAAATCTTTTGTAACATTATAAATGTCTTCAGTCACATTTGACATTTGACATTTCTTTTTTTTTTTTTAATTGTAGAGTACATTACACTTGGTAAATGTAAATTGAAAATGATTTATGGTTATTACCACTGACATTAGTGTGCAAAGTCAAACTATAATCTTTTATACTAGTACTTCTGTGATTATTTATCAGTATTCATCACTGTTTATTGTAAAAATGATTGTGTGGTTGAAAAGACACTCAAGTAATTGAAAAGTCATTCAAATGACAACTGCTAAGTCAGTCCCTTTCTCTGGGTCAGTGGACGTCCAAAGAATGTCATACACCTCATTGATTACATGTGTCAAAGGTTCATCAGATATGTACATACATCGACCACCATGCTCTCTCTAGTGGCACCAGGCACTTCAAGACCCGCATCTAATCGAACACTAATTAGCAAGAGAGATACTCGTAAATGCAGTGCAGATGATGAATTACCTGCACAGTGGGCTGAAGTGGTTGAGGCTGCTGAGGCTGAGACACAAGAGATGTGGCCATTGTCTGTCCTGTGTTCTGAGAACTCATCGACTGAAGAGGGATGACACACAGGGTCAAAACTCACACAAGAGTGGACAATTTCATTGTATGTTTACATTTTCTTTTTACTGTTTTATCCTAAATTTTAGTTTATTTACATGTTAAAATAGTTTTGTGCATTGACTCCACTGTATTTCACAGAGTTCACTGATGATGACGACATGTACCAACCTGACTGCTAATGGAGGACCTCCGCTGTGATGTCATCTCAATGGCTGACACTGATTGGCGGGGTGGTGTGCTATGGTCTGTCTGCAGCTTTGTCTGTGTGGCTACAGACACACAAACATACATGGGTCAGTCACACTACTGAAATATGTGTAAACATCTTAACACGCAGTGGCTGTGTTGCTTACAACCATCATCTCTCTTTGGTATTGAATACGTACACGTGGGGTCCGAGACGGCGGTGTGTGAGGAGGACTTGCGGGAGCTCCGTGATGAGGCGGAGGGTGTGCGGCTGTGATCGAATCGCTCTAGGGCCTCCTTCAGGCTGGAGGTGTTCAACTGGGACTCAGAGCCTGAGTCTTGAGACTGTGAAACAAGGTTAAAGGATTGTTCAGTGCAAGTTAAGATCTATCAACAACATATGTGGAATAATGTTAATTACCACAGAAAATAATTATGGGGGGGAAAAGGGTAATGGAAAGGTTTATTATTAGGCAGCGGCTATTTTCACTAAGTGCAAATAGCAATAGATGCTATTTACAGTAAGTAAAAATAGCAATATATTCTATTTACACTAAGTGACAATAGCAGCATTTTCTTAGCGATATGCTATTTACACAGGGTGATGAATCGCCTTCGATAATGAACGCGATATTGCGTGGCTTGTCAGTGATATACGGCTCTGTCTATTAAATGCCACTCCATTTGAAAGCAGGTGATGGCGATTTAGCGGTAATCAGGGAACCGGCTTTACTAACAAAATGCGCGCGACAATCACATGCGATATATCTCCCAGCCCTAAAATAGACATTCCTGTTATTATTAATCTAATAAATTTATAATATAAAAAATTCTTTAAAAAAAATCACTGTTAACAGGCAAATATGTATAATAGCATTAAGTTATATATGTGTGTATATATATATATATATATATATATATATATATATATATATATATATATATATATATATGTATATATATATATATATTAAAAAATGTAATGCTATTTTATATATTTGCCTGTTAACAGTGATTTTTTTAAAGAATTTTTTATATTATATTCACTTATATACAGTGAATATATAAATAAAAATGTGTAAATATCAATAAATGTATACTATTAATATTAATAAATGTGCAATAAAAATGTTAAAATAATAATTATATATATATATATATATATATATATATATATATATATATATATATATATATATATATATATATACACACACACATATATATATATAAAAATGAAATAAATGTAAATTTGTATAAATATATTTACTTATTATTTTTCATATTTGTCTGTTATATTTGGTGGATGAATCGGAATTCAGAATTGAATAAATAATTAATAACATAGGAACAAAATAAATGTATATAAAAACATTTATTAAATATAAATTAAAATGAAATAAAAATTACATTAAAATAAAAAAAGACTTTTTAAATATTTTACATATTTGCCTGTCATATTTGGTGGCTGAATGGGGATTCAGAACTGAATTCAGTAAACGTCTCACCTTGTCTGCTGAGATCTCAGGAGGCGATTCCTCAATGCCCAGCTCCCTGCGCTGTTCAGCCCTCACTTCGGCATAACTGAGACAAAAAAATAAATAATACTAAGAAATTCTCTATAAACAGAAGCACAATGTTCTGCTTTACGCTTTATTGTGTTGCGTCTGGTTAGGATTCAGTGTAAAACCACTGCCAGAAAATGGCAGTGACAGAATGACAGTTGTTCCTTTATTGTTAGTAGCTGATCCAATTCAACTTTACATGTTCTGAAAGTCTCACCTGACCACAGTGTGTGTGCAGACGATGAACTCCGGCCGTGAGTTCCACTGGTGGTAGGTGATATAGTAGTGAGTCTGAAGCCAGATCCACTGCTGACCTTTAGTCAAAAAACGGTAATAGCACGACTTCCCCTTACCATACTGCATCACTGCAGAGAGAGAGAGCAAGAGAGACAACTTATTGTTACAAAGTCAAAACTCAAGACAATGTCATTCATTCATAAACTTCAAACTACGAGGGAAACAGTAGTACAACTCACAGTGTTCATGGCACTTGGCCAGAGTCTCCAGGTCATCCACGTGATAGTAGTCGTACCCTGAAGTACCCAGAACCTCAAAGGGTAGGTAACCTATGATGGGAGGCGCCCTGCAAAACATAACACATGCAACTTCACATCATCCGCATGCATGTATTCAGTAGGGTCATTCTCAAATACGACAAACATATTCAGTCACAAAAAGATTTCAAATAGTCAAAAAACTCTATATAAAATACATAATTCTATAACCTAACAGTTTTTTAAATAATATGAAAATGTTTGGCTATTTTAACAGAAAAATCCTTCAAAATTATATGAATTTGTCAAGTGCCTGAAAAAACCCTTGCGCGCTTCATCCGGTATACCACGTCTATGACACTTAATTGTTTATTTACATTTTTTCCAGCTTAACTCTAACAAGACTAACAAAATAAGTTTAATTAACACCCTTGTTAATGAATACTTTGTCCATTGATGTCTTGTCATTGATGATATCAATGTTAAAAACATGTTCAATTAAATGTAAAAACAAATATTTTCTAAGTTAAAGCTCAGATCTCAAAGAAGCTGTTCAAATGTGCACATGTTATTCATTTACCTTTAAATGTATTTGTGTTCATATAGTTCATGTAAATGTGTCATTGTGAAAGATTTTCATTGAAATGAAATGATTTTAATACATTTTAAATATTATAATATATTGATTTTAATCAGATTACTCTTATATTGACTGGTATGTGTTTTGAGATTATATTGACACCCCCCCCTCCACACACACACACAAAAATATTACAAGTATCTACTTTTATGAAATAAAAAAGCACAAAAGCCAAGTTATACTTTTTGACTATAAAACTAAACTAAAATGAAAACATGGAACAGATTATCAGTCATTCCTTGATTCATATGCAAATGTTTTGGGATAAAAAAAGACCTGAAGCGCCACTAGCTTCTGCTAAACAACCGAAAATGTGGAAAATCGTATTCAATCACTTTAATATCTAGCATCTGTGCCGATTAAACTGAATCCTTGATTTGAACTATATATAGAGTAGCAGCAGTGCCAGCAGCTATTTTTCCAAAACGACTTGTCTAAATTCAGTATAAACCTTTCCAAGCATAACATTATTAGATTTTATAGAGAAAATGATGTTCATGCTATTCTAGATGTACAAGCCTTTGAGCCTGTGGGATGAATGTGAGCTATTGATAAATCTGAGACATACTGTTGAAGCAAAATGCAAGCATGCACAATAAACATCCTGAAAAAGTGAGAAGAATCTCAAGGGAAGCATCAAGCATTCAAAATATACTCCTTTGGCCGTGAGGGCGGAAAGACACGTTCAGCACTTGCACACTATCAAGTGGACTTTGTTTTCAAGCGCTCAAGTCACATGCACTGTTGTATGTGCATCGTCCACGTAGATACAAAAATTGACCTGCACGTGGACAGTGATTTACTTAAAAAATATTTTGTAATTCTAGACCTAACGAGCCATAACTGATGAAAATAACTGCCATTTTTACTCTTACGGTCAAATATTGCATTGCAAATACCAATGATATCTTGAAAATGAAAATTGTATAAGTGGGATAATTCACAGCTATAGCTGCTTCATGTCGGGTGGTACTTTGTCTCCACGTTGTGCATTAAAATTAAAGCCATGGATTATCCCTTACTTACGGAAGAGGATTAGGGCCAAGCAATAATAAAAAAATAAAACCATCTCAAGATTAAAGTTGTTAAATTTTAAGAAAAAAGTCTAGATAAAATGTTGAGAATAAAGTCATTAAATTACGAGAAAAAAACTTGTTAAATTTCGAGAAAAAAGTCAAGATAAAATGTTGAGAATAAACTCGTTAAATTACGAGAAAAAAGTCGTTAAATTACAAGAATAAACTTGTTAAATTACGAGAAAAACGTCATTAAATTTCGAGAAAAAAGTCGAGATAAAATGTTGAGAATAAACTCGTTAAATTACGAGAAAAAAACTTGTTAAATTTCGAGAAAAAAGTCGAGATAAAATGTTGAGAATGAACTCGTTAAATTACGAGAAAAAACTTGTTAAATTTCGAGAAAAAAGTCGAGATAAAATGTTGAGAATAAAGTCATTAAAATTACGAGAAAAAAGTCGTTAAATTAAAAGAATAAACTTGTTAAATTACGAGAAAAAATTAGTTAAATTTCAAGAAAAAAGTCGAGATAAAATGTTGAAAATAAACTCATTAAATTATGAGTTTTTGGTAACACTTTACTTGAAGGGGTGTGCATAAGACTGACATGACACCTTCATAATCATGACATGACACGTGTCATGAATATGAAGGAGGTTTTATGAATGTTTATGACAACTGTCATTAAGTGTCATTCGCTCAGTTATGTCATTTTTAATGCAAAGATGACATTGTTTGAGATGTCCGAGTTATGGCAACTTGACATAAACCAACACATCATAACCTGTCAGTGTCTTTGTCATGACAACTTGACATCATTTAGCTTTATGGGTTAACATTACATTAAACTGTCATGTGGTTGGTTTTGACATTGGCTGTCATGAGGCCATTATAATAGTGTCATGAATATGTATCTTGAGCTCAAGTACAGTGGTACAAATTGAACTTGTCATTAAAATGTAATTAAGTGACAATACTCTGACAAATAATTTTATAACAGCGTCATGACTATTTTTCATTTCATGTTTTTTTTGTTTTTGTTTTTTGTTTTTTTAAGTTTCCACCAACAGAAGGTCAGATAATAGACAATTTCAAATTTCTTAAAAAGATGACACTGTTATAAAATAATGGTAACACTTTATTTTAGAGTCTTTTAACTAGTTGCTTATTACTATTAGCATTCATATGGCTAAAGTATTGGCTATTTATTAGTACTTATAAAGCACATATTAATGCCTTATTCTGCATGACCTTATTCTACATTCTTAATCCAACCCAATACCTAAACCTAACAATTAACTATACTATAATTAACAGTAAATTAAGAGTTTATTGAGGGAAAAGTCATAGTTAATCGTTTATATATGTGTTCCCTATACTGAAGTGTTACCAAAATAATGTAATGTAATGTTAACCCATAAAGCTAAGTAGTTTTTTAAGTTTGATAATTAATCTGCTATGTCATGTTTATGACAGGTTATGATGTTTTGCTAATGTCAAGTTGTCATGACAAAGACACTGACAGGTTATGATGTATTGGTTTATGTCAAGTTGTCGTAACAAAGACATCTCAAACAATGTCATCTTTGCATTAAAAATGACATAATTGAGCGAATGACACTTAATGACAGTTGTCATAAACATGCATAAAACCTCCTTCATATTCATGACACGTGTCATGTCAAGATTATGAAGGTGTCATGTCAGTCTTATGCACACCCCTTCAAGTAAAGTGTTACCGTTTTTTCTCGTAATTAAATGACTTTATTCTCAAAATTTTATCTCGACTTTTTTCTCGAAATTTAATGAAATTTTTCTCATAATTTAACGAGTTTATTGTCGTAATTTAACAACTTTTTTCTCGTAATTTAATGACTTTATTCTCAACATTTTATCTCGACTTTTTTTCCTCGAAATTTAACAAGTTTTTTCTCGTAATTTAACGAGTTTATTCTTAACATTTTATCTCGACTTTTTTCTTGAAATTTAATGAGTTTTTTCTCGTAATTTAATGAGTTTATTCTCAACATTTTATTTCGACTTTTTTCTCGAAATTTAACAACTTTAATCTCGAGATGGTTTTATTTTTTATTATTGCTTGGCCCTAATCCTCTTCCGTACTTACTTGATTCTTAGTTTGGCCATATTTTAATGCTTGGTTTGTTTTAAATCATTTTAAGTCATCTTGAAGCCCTTTTGAAAGTTTGAATTTCATGATATTTTTCATAACGATCTAATCTTCAGAAGAGAAGTGAATTGCGCGGCTCTCGTGAGAAATGAATCAAACGGACGCTCTGCACGTTCGTGTGATTGGCTGTTTGCCGCACGTGTCACACTTTCAGGTGCACGCGCTTCAGAGTTAATTGCAAACTCTGGATTAAACCTGAGTTGACAGAGAAAGTTTATTCCGAGCGCTGTGCAACATTTGATCCTAATCTTAACCAGTTTGGATTTATCAACTCTTAACATTCTCTGAAACTCAGAGTTTGTTCAACTAGCTTCATGCAACAGGCCACTGGCATTAAAGGGTTAGTTCACCCAAAAATGAAAATTATGTCATTAACGACTCACCCTCATGTCGTTCCAAACCCGTAAGACCTCCGTTCATCTTCGGAACACAGTTTAAGATATTTTAGATTTAGTCCGAGAGCTTTCTGTCCCTCCATTGAAAGTGTATGTACGGTATACTGTCCATGTCCAGAAAGGTAATAAAAACATCATCAAAGTAGTCCATGTGACATCAGAGGGTCAGTTAGAATTTGTTGAAGCATCGAAAATACATTTTGGTCCAAAAATAACAAAAACTACGACTTTATTCAGCATTGTATTCTCTTCCGGGTCTGTTGTCAATTCGCGTTCACGACTCCGCTTCTTCTTCTTCTTCTTTCCTGTTTCACAGCGGTTGGCATCCAGCTTATTGGTGCATTACCGCCCCCTACTACACTGGAGTGTGGTTCACGACTCCGCAGTGACGCTGCTGACGTAAGACGCTGCTGACGTGTTATCCGGTGCGCCAGAGCTTCGTTTACAGTCTGAGGGTGACGCACGCTGTATTCAAGCTATTCTACATTGTTTGTATTTTGGTATTGCTATATTTTTTAAAATGGTGCGCAAGTGTGCATGTCGCGGATGTCCTAATCACCAAAAACAACCACGGTGACGTAAAAGTGCATTACCAATGCCGACAGATGAAAGATTGATTCCATTAAATCATTGAATGGAATCAATTCAATGGAAAGGATTCCGGAAGAGAATACAATGCTGAATAAAGTCATAGTTTTTATTATTTTTGGACCAAAATGTATTTTCGATGCTTCAACAACTTCTAACTGACCCACTGATGTCACATGGACTACTTTGATGATGTTTTTATTACCTTTCTGGACATGGACAGTATACCGTACATACATTTTCAATGGAGGGACAGAAAGCTCTCGGACTAAATCTAAAATATCTTAAACTGTGTTGCGAAGATGAACGGAGGTCTTACGGGTTTGGAACGACATGAGGGTGAGTCATTAATGACATAATTTTCATTTTTGGGTGAACTAACCCTTTAAGATCTGAACCATATCTGCTTCAGGTTGAGTCATTGTGGAGTAACACTGCATTGGAGTGTCAATGGTAATGTGTCATCAACTCACCTGTCAATCAACCACTGTGCTAAAAAAATTAGGTCTGAAACGTTGATGGTTACACACGGCTTAGAAAAACAAAACAAAAATACTTTGAAGACACACACCTTTGAGGCACGCACATGTTAAGATCAGTCACATGATTAGCTTCATTCTTTCACTTCCTTACTTCCATCTTTACAACTTTACTCCTCGTTCGTTTCTTCTTCCCTTCCTTGTGTTATCCTTTAGTTCTCTTTCTTTCTTTCTTTCTTTCTTTTTTTTCTTTCTTTCTTTCTCTCAGTCTTTTGTTTCCTTCTGTCTTTCAAAAATCAGAGACCCTGTCCTTGAAATCCAAACGCAAATAGTCACAGGTGATATATATGATTTAAAATCTGTCTCGGCACAAACTAGCAGAGGGACTCTTTAGTTTTACTTGAGAGGGAAAGTGATGAGGTTTGTACCTGTGGTCCAAGAAAAGGAATTTCCACTCTAAACTGTGTCTGGAGGTGAATTCCTCATTGGGCTCCTCCACAGTACACATTTCCTGTCGAAACAGAGATCATAAACGACTATTCGAACTTATGAGCATGTCTAGCAGACAAAAAAAACAAGAACAGAAACCAAGTGACCTACTTCTCACAGTTTCTCAGTGTTTTGTATGTTGGTCATTTATCAGTGTCTTCAAAAACAAAGCTAATTCTTGCACAAACATGTACAGTGTCTATCAACACACCCACACAACACATTAATTCCTTTGTCATGATGAACATATACACAGCAGATCTCATGGAGGTTGTCACTGTCTGTCAGGCAAATGTTAGAAGTCACAGGGCCAATGAGAAGGTGCCAAGTCGGCTTTGGCTCAACCTACCTTGATAAACTGAGGTTTGGCTAACCTCACGGTTGCTATGAAACACACTCTGTCTTCAAAAGCCGGCCTCAGCGATCGCTGGATCACTCCCTCGAAGCCATTACGTGTTGAGTTAGGCACTAAAGACAAAAAGACAAGCAAATCTTTATAAATGGAAGTTTTTTTTACAGAGAAGAAACGATGAACAATGAACAATAAGCTTATTTTCTTTAGCCTACCACTAGGGGGCAGCACCTGCGAGGAAATGTCTTAAACTCTTTTTGTATTTAAAACAGCAAGCTCCTGCAGTGTTCATTTTAACAGATAGTTTCTGTTTTTTATGAAAATGTCAGTTAAATTTAGTCAATATTTCATTGTCATATTCATCTATCTATCAAAATGAAATATATAAATATATATAAAAATGAATATGACATAAATGTCATTCTTTTTCATCTCTCTCTCTCTCTCTCTCTCTCTATATATATATATATATATATATATATATATATATATATATATATATATATATATATATATATATATATATATATATATATGTATATATATTTATATAGATGTGTTCTGTCAGACCTGGGCCCTGACTATTAACCCAACTAAATCAAAAATTCTAATGTTTCAGAAAAGACCTGTCAGGGAAAGAAACACAATTTCACCCTTGGTACGAAAACAATTTATCATGCCACAAGCTACACATACCTCGGGATGAAAATAAGTGCAACTGTGCAACTGCTAAATTTGGCCGTGAATGAACTGAAAGAGAAAGCAAGAAGGGCCTTCTATGCCATCAAAAAAATCAATCCAAATTGAAATACCAATTAGAATCTGGCTCAAAATATTCCAATCAGTCATAGAACCAATTGCACTATATGGCAGTGAAGTCTGGGGTCCTCTCCTGAACCACGAATTTGAGAAATGGGACAAAACCCCAACAGAAGCCCTGCATGCCGAGTTCTGTAAGAGTATCCTGAGAGTACAGAGGAACACACCAAACAACGCATACAGGGCAGAATTAGGCCAATACCCTCTATTAATCCACATTGAGAAACAAGCAATCAAATTTTGCAGACGTGCGCGGATTGGCCCTCTGGCTTGTCAATCACTGCCGTGACGTTCCTTGTGAGAGACGAGCGCGTCTGCGCGCTCCAGTAACTTTCCACACTCCACAGGCGCCGCATGCAATGTTTTTGTCAGGAGACAGGAATAACAGCTGCAGATTATGAGTTACCTGCGGTGAGTCCGACATAATGAATCCACAAACACGACACAGCGAATGCCGGTGGTAAACACTCGTGTTCCAATACTCGGCGTTCCTTTGAAATGAGGGGGCCTGTTCTTACGCATGCGCTCATTTCAAAAACTCAGTAACAGTCTTTGGATTCTCAGTCGACGAAAAAATCCTCTCTATCACCTTTAACAACCATGAAATGAACATTGAAAAAAGCCCCCTAATTCAGATAGTCCTGAGGCTGCAAAAACAAACTAACGCAACTAACAACAGCCAGCCTCGGGACACTGACACCCTCATCCACAGAATTCGGCCCAACCAAATTACAAAAACACAAAAAGATAATTACCTGACCTATTGGACGGAAACAACAGAAAAACAAAGTAAACTTGAATGTTATTTGGCCCTAAATAGAGACTACACCACAGCAGAATATCTGAGTACAGTGAAACACTGTAAATTAAGAAGAATAATGACGAGGTACAGACTGAGCAATCACACGCTGACTGTAGAGACAGGCAGATACAGACAGAACTGGCTGCCCAGAGAGAGACGCATCTGCCCGCACTGTGACCTTGGAGAAGTGGAGACAGAGCAACACTTCCTCACCAGTTGCCCTAACTATGAGGAAATCAGACATTTCATCCAAAATTTGAAATACTTTGCCCTAACTTCATAAAAGTAAACAATAAAACACAACTTCAACATTTATTAGGTGAAAAAAGAGATTGTATCCTACTAGCAGCAAGATACATTGATACCTGTCACAAAAAGAGGGAGGAGTTGACTAATCAGTAATGCGCTCTCACACACACACAGATTTCTAAATTGTTCATAGAATTCTAAATATTTATTGATTAATTGTTCTGCTTTTTTATGTTTCTATATGTAAATGTGATTCACTGTACTGTATGTTGATGATAGAAATGCTTTGGCAATACTTCGTAACAATTGTCATGCCAATAAAGCACTTTGAATTTAATTGAATTGAATTGAGAGAGAGAGAGAGAGAGAGAGAGAGAGAGAGAGAGAGATGAAAATGAATGACATTTATGTCATGTTCCCCATTTTTCAAAAGGCTTATAAATCATACAGAATGAGTTTTTGTGAGAAAGTAAAAGTGTGCACAGTTTCCTGTGATGGGTAGGTTTAGGGGTAGGGGTAGTGTAGGGGGATAGAAAATACGGTTTGTACAGTATAAAACCCATTACGCTTATGGAATGTCCCCACAATTTACAAAAACGAACGTGTGTGTGTGTTTATATGTTTGGGGGCAGTATGATTTTTTAAAGAAATTTTTAAGAAATGAATACTTTAAGAAATACTTTTTTCAGCAAGACATTTATGATGTTATGAAAAATAATGTTAATAATTTTAACAAAATTAAAATAAAAAGTGTCAGTCTCTTCAAAAATATTTATCAGCACAACACAAATTTCTAAAGGAAAAAAAGCATTTGCAAAAACGAAAATGTGTCAAACTGACACACTGAACTTTTTCCATGATTTATTTATTTTTTTAAACATTTATTAACTCAAGGATTAATAACATTTATTAGTATTTGTTAACATAAAATATAACATAAAAATTGTCATTATGAAAAAGGGAACTCCTGAAATAATAGCATATAATTAGTATCCTTAAGTAATTTTTTTTTTTATTAAAATGGTTTAAT
Organism: Megalobrama amblycephala; assembly: GCF_018812025.1. Taxonomy (NCBI): domain Eukaryota; kingdom Metazoa; phylum Chordata; class Actinopteri; order Cypriniformes; family Xenocyprididae; genus Megalobrama; species Megalobrama amblycephala. The sequence continues at coordinate 20,984,373 of NC_063054.1, read as the reverse complement.
TGTCATTGTGGTGATTTGTTTTTGTCTTTTTCAATAAACATTTTTATCATTAATTTAATCAACAAAGCTGCTTTCTGTATTTATAAAGCACATCTTAAAGGTGATGTAATTTTTTAAAATGTTTAAATACACCCCTCCCCCCATCAACTATAATTAAGTCACACGTAGTAGTTCGATTCCCCTGGAAAAAAAAAACATTGCTCTAGTTTGATCATCCCAACCGATCTTGGCTCCACCAATGGTGTGAGTTTAGGGCAAAGCTATCTGTTTTCAAGGGGGAAAAAACTAACTTCATTATTTTTGTAATTATGTTTACTGACACCAGTCAAATTACACACTTCACCTCTAGCCACAAACAGTCAACTTTCCATCTTAAAATCTGGGTCAGAAGCCTGCTTCTCTGGCACACTGGCTTTTCGCAACACTTCCTATTGAAATAATGATCCTTGCTCCATCTACTTTCATAAGAAGCACAAGCAATCAAGCACTTGGCTGGGTAATTCAATAAATGGATCCATATGAAAGACTCGGCTGATGCCACGGGTGCTCGTTCTGACACTCACCAGTGTTGAGGGACTTAAAGTTTCCGATGAACTTGACATACTCATAAACGGGCGGCTCTTTTGGGTCGATCGTGCCCCGGAGCATGTGGCAACAGAACTCTAACTGGTTCTTTGCTGCAGGGAAGCAAACAAAACAAAACAAAAACAAGAAAACAGCATTAATGAGCTCTAGTCAAGTGATCTGTGCTCACAAAAATGAGACAATAACACACAAAGACAGAGAGAGACCAGAGAAACAGAATGAGAATAAAAGCTTTTGGTCATGAGGAGATGTACATGTATGAGAGCGATTCTTACTTTTTAGGTAGTCTGGGGTAAGGGTCTCTCCTTCCAGCATGTGTGTGGACAAGGCTTTATACACCTCCGAATGCTCACCCCGTGGAAGGAAATTCAACAGATTTTGATCCACAAGATCAGACTGAAAACACAACAGATTTTGTCAGTATCTCTCATACTTACACAGTAAAGCTGCAGTCACGCAGACAGTGTTTAAATAGCTGGAGGCTGCAGTTATTTTTTTCTAGTAAGCATGCTGTATCAACCATTGTATTCGTAACCGTATCAGGTGACGGACAATTGCACATCCATTGGTGGTCGCCGCATTGTGCCACTGCTCATTTGCATGTGTTTGTCGCTTAGCGGTCATTATCACTCAATCACTCATATTGAAAATAAATTATGTTTGGTTGCTTTGTTGCTGCAAATTGCTGTCAGTATGAATGCCCTGCCCCTTAAGGATAGGTCAGGATTGTCAACTGTCCACCAAACTACTACTAGTGCTAAGGTTGTTAAATTCAAATTTTTAAATCTAAATTTTTGTCTCATTTTCATTGTAATATTTTTAGTCGGCGATGATTTAAAAGGAATATATTGAGAGACGTAACTTCTTACACTGTAAATATGGATGTAACCGTCAATGCTATCTCTCTGAAAAGTTACAGAATTATTCAAAGATTTAGGTAAAAAAAAAAAAAAGTGATCAAAAGTGACAGTATAGACATTTATAGTTTAAAAAAAATATATATTTCAAATAAATGCTGCTTTTGAACTTTCTGTTCACCAAAGAATCCTCAAAAAATGTATGTTTCCACAAATATATTAAGCAGTACAACTGTTTTCAACCTTGAGCCGCAAATCAGCATATTAGACTGATTTCTGAAGGATCACGTGACACTGAAAACTGGAGTAATGACTGAAAATTCAGCTTTGTCATCACAGTAATAAATTATATTTTAAAATATATTAAAATGGAAATCATTTTCACGATATGGCTGCTTTTACAGTATTTTTGATCAAATAAATGAAGTATGTTCATACTCACAGGTAGATGTTCTAATAAAGACGTAACACTTTCTGAGACGTAGATTATGTTGCCGTCCGTCATGATGGCCAGAAAGAAGCCATCAAGTGCCTAAATGAATAAAGCAATGAAGAATATCAATAATTCTGTCATTTTAGTGTTTACTGAATGAATACACATGAATGGGGGGGCTTTAGGCAAGTGTGTGTGTATGAGAGAGAAAGTCCTCACCTCCAGCATCAGCTGTGTGAACTCCTCATTGCTAAGGAATGGCGGCTTCCAGTCCTGACGGATTTCACTTGACTCAGACTGCGCAGCAATTTCTGATGGTAAGACAATACAAACAACAAGGGTTCGGTTTCAAATACAGGAAGATGAACTAAAACATAAGCTTTATTTCATCAGGGTAATAAACTAAATGTCTGATTAATTATAAAATGCTACCATTCAAAAGTTTGGAAACATTACTATTTTTAATGTTTTCTCTAAAGTCTCTTCTGCCTGTGTTTATTTGATCAAAAATACAGAAAAAAACAGCAATATTGTAAAATATTATTACAATTTAAAATAATGGTTTTCTATTATAATATACTTTAAAATGTAATTTATGTCTGTGATGCAAAGCTGAATTTTCAGCATCATTAAATCCAGTCTTCAGTGTCACATGATCCTTCGGAAATCATTCTAATATGCTGATTTATTACAAATGTTGTGCTGCTTTATATTTTTTTTATAACGTGATACTTTTTTTTCAGGATTCTTTGATGAATAAAAAGTTAAAAAAGAGCAGCATTTATTTAAATTAAATCTTTTGTTAAATTAAATCTTTTAAATTAAATACTTTTTTTTTCAGCAAGGATGTGTTAAAATGATAAAAAGTGATAGTAAAGATTTATATTTCTATTTTGAATAAATGCTGTTCTCTTTGACTATTTATTCATCAATGAATCCTGAAAAAAGTATCACAATTTCCAAAAAATATTAAGCAACACAACGGTTTCCAATTTTGATAATAACTGAATATCAAATCAGCATATTATAATGATTTCTGAAGGATTATGTCACACAAAAGACTGGAGTAATGGCTCATGAAAATTCAGCTTTGCATTACAGAAAAAAAAATATATTTTAAAGTATATTAAAATAGAAAACCATTATTTTAAATTGTAATAATATTTCACAATATTACTGTTTTTTTCTGTATTTTTGATCAAATAAATGCAGGCTTGATGAGCATAAGAGACTTCTTTCAAAAACATTAAAAATAGTAATGTTTACAAACTTTTGAATGGTAGTGTATAACAGAATAAACTCAAAGAACATAATAATTATGTACTTAGCAATATTAGCACCCTAAAACAGGGTTTTTACAGTTTTGAAAATGTATTTGTTATTTTAAATGTAGATTTTTTTTGCATTTTAGTCAGTTTGATACACGCTCCAAACCACTGATTCGAAACAAAAGATCCGTAAAGCTTCGAAGCTTCATGAAGCAGTGTTTTGAAATCACCCATGACTAGATATTGTTAAATAAAGTCGTTTTGGCGCACAAAAAGTATTCTCGTCGCTTCATAACATTAAGGTTGAACCAATGTAGTCACATGAACTGTTTTAAATATGTCTTTAGTAGCTTTCTGGGCATATGAAAGTGTTAATTATCTTGCTGTCAATGGAGGCCTCATTGAGCCATCGGATTTCATCAAAAATATTTTAATTTGTGTTTCGAAGATGAACGAAGGTCTTATGGGTGTGGAACGACATGAGAGTGAGTAATTAATGACAGAATTTTCATTTTCATTTTTATCTTATTAATCTTATCACTTTTATTTTATTTTATTTTATTTTATTTTATTTATTTTATTTTATTTCAGCATTGCAGCAAACTGTTCAATCTCTGTGCATGACAACACACACACAACTTTCAAAAACTGTATCATCCATAAAAATGATACCAAAAGCAATCCATCCATCTGAGGAAGATAGTGGCAACTAAAATATTTTAGAGGACTAATTTCTTTGGTGGTGTCTGTTCAGACTTTTGCTTTGATTGCTGCACTAACACTTGAATTTGTTGTATCCAGTCTATCAATACGTCTATATCAGAAATACCTACTCCTGTATGTTGAGTGAGAAAAGCAAACTGTGTTGAAGGTTTTACATGTTTTACAAGTCATCAGACGGCTCCTTCCTGTCTAAGTGGGCGGTTCTTGGCCAGAATGCATCGATAGTAAATAGTCTGGCTTGTGAGATCAACTTAAGTCAACTAAACAATTACAGAGAAAAAGTTGGATGTTAAAAATGTTGGACACATTATTGATTGAAAATATGAAAATAGTTTTATTATTGATTATTTTTTTTCCTTTTCAGTAGATGAAAATATTAAGTTGAGTTTCATTTTCAAAATGGTCTAAAACATGACAAATTGCGATCTAAAAATATCTGGGGCCGTATTCACAAAACATTTTATCTTACCACTAAGAGTTCTCCTGAATAGCAGTAAAAGTTCTTAGCTAAGAGTTTTCTCTTAAAACCTATTCACAAAGCTGCTGAGACCAGCTTTTACTAAGGACTAGACAGAAGTCTTAAGCTAAGAGTAAGGGCGGGGTTGACCTCGTTGCCATGGAGTATACACACAGTGATTGGCTGATGGGGGAGGAGTCAGAGATTTAATCATAGAAATATTGTAGAATGAGGTGTCATGTTTCCATATTAAAATACAGGTTTAAAATACAAATGTTGCCCTATTCAAATAAATATTTTTTAATAAAAATGTTGCCATAGTCAAAATAAAATGTTGCCATAAAGGTTTTAAAATGTAGACTAAGTGTCACTAATTAAACTAGTATATACAGTTAATTGTCCACCTCTTGGATGTATGCATCTCAAGAGAATGCAGAATTCAAGTGACAAATTATGTTTTATAAATAATTTATATTTATTTATTTATGAAAGTGTGGGCTCATGAAAACCATTGCCACAGGTAATCAGACAATATTTATTTATTTGTTAAAGTTTTTTTTTTTGTGCCGTCTCATCGTAGATTCAAATCTATAAATCAAAATGTATTGCATTTATGAAGAAAAAGTTCAGCACCTAAGGCTCTGTTGCTATTGCCTCAATGGTGTTCAGTGTCTTTGGGTGGATTAGGACTGTTTGTGATTTGGTCTTAGTGACTTAGAAGTCCTCTTGACTACTCCTAACGTTTCACAGACTTAGGAGCTAGTTTTAATGCTAAAATGCTTTGTGAAATACTCTTAGAGCAAAAATTTAGGACTCCTAAAGTTAGGACTGACACTCCCATTATTTCTCCTAAATCGGCAAGTTAGGAGCTACTTTTAGCCTTAAGATGTTTTGTGAATACGGCCCCTGGTTACTAATGATTGGTGTGGCGCTACAGTAACCTTTGTGCTTGCGCAGGAAGTCAATGCTCTTCTGTAGGATGGTCGACTTGTCCATCTTGCGGGTGTTGCCCGGCAACATGGTGCCCAGTTCCTTGATGAGCACATTGAACTGGTCTCGCCTCTTCTTCTCCGACTTGTTCCTAGATACTCTGTAGGTGGAAAAACATGAGATGGAAAATTCCACAGTGGAAATCAACCGTTAACTTTAAGATAACATAATTTCATTGGTATTTCAGATGTTTTCAAAGTCACAGTTGAGCTCTAAACCACACGTCATCTAACTATCTATTCATTCTCTCAAATTGTACAATTTACTCCTAAAAGTGATAATTGGACACTATCTAATCTGAGAAAAATCTTGCAATGCTGAGAGAAACCATTTCACGGTTCTGTGAATGTATACAGAAGATGAGGGTGAATATGTGCACTCAGGTTTAAACTGTCATAACTAGGTCACACTAGTTTCTATTCCTGGTGCAAAACCACTTTAGATATACAACCATGAAAAAGCACTTGTCTACACAAACCTCTAGTGTAATGAATCATGTTTAAACCACTCTTTTGCGTGAGATAATGGAATGAGGGGTTGGTTCATAGTATGAGTTTGTCTTGGGTAAGAGAAAGAAATTCCCATTAAGCAATCATATTCATAATGTTTTATATGTCTAATCACCTTTTTGCTTTGTCCTTCTCATCTTCTTCCATCAACCCATCAAAGATACTGCTGTCATCCCTGAAAAGAGACCAATAGTAAAAGCAGTTAGACCAACTTGACCAATGTGAGCTCTACCTAGCTGTATGCCCAGCCAATCAAAGCTTCATTCCTCACCCCTCCCATATAATATCTTTGTGTGAGAAACAGACTGAAATTGAAATCATCAGCCGCATTTCCACCGAAATTACCCGGAACAATTTGTCCCAGGAACATTTTTCCCACCGGATCTGTTGCTGTCTGCGTTTCCATTGCCGTCTAACGTACCGTGAAGATTAGTCCGGTGACATAGGACTGCGCATGACTTTCCAGTTCCCGCTGGATTTCGTCCTCCACATATAAGCTTAACACTACAACAGCCAGGGGTCGTTGTCTACCTAAAACCGCCAGCGGGTAAAATTTACCCATGCACATGATTACTGTTTTGATATGGCTAAAAAACATATTATGTCACTGTATTATGCTGTATTACACTGTATTATATAAAAAATGTCATTAATCACATATTAAGATAACCCATGTTATTTAAATGACTAAAATACCCTAAATAAACAATAAAAAGCAATAATATTTCACTGCACTGCATAGGATGTAACAACATTATGATGCAACGACAAATTCAAGTGCACAGTTTCACCTAATTAATTATTAATTTGTTTAGTTATATAATTTATAATTTGAATAAGAGAACAACATTAATAAACTTGGGGTAATTCATAAAAAGCCCTAAATAGGAACAGCAAACAATACATGATAAAAACGGCAAAAAAATAATATTATAATTAAATTAAATAATTAATCCAGAGTTTGAACATTGTAGACTAAAACATGTTAATTTGAATGTGCGTTGTGTGACTGTTTACAGTAAGCCTACATGTTGCTCAAACACAGCACGAAAATAAAGGAATTATATAGGGGTAAATTTGACCTGCTGGCGGTTTTAGGTATAAATGCCCCATTTTTTAAACCTGGTTTTATCTAAACAATTTTTAACAACAAGGCATTGCAAATAACACAATTTTAGTAAGAGTCAATGACTGGGAGACTTGGGTATTTTACTGAAAATCTGTTATGTACATTTGAAAAACATACCCCGTGGCGGTTCTAGTGTTAAGCCTAAACCTTGTCATCAGTCCATCGGTCGTAATTTTTAAGCTCCGCAACAGACTTTTAAAAATGGTGGTTGAAATAAAATGCTGCATGGAGTCAACCAATCAGCATGTTCAGTGCCCAAGTTCCACCCCTGAAAGTTCCTAAACTTTGAAAAGGTACTACCTCGTGAGCAGGGACTTTCTGAGGGGGAAATTTTTACCCGGAGGTTCATTTAGACCCTGGTTCCTGCGGTCGAAACACAATATGAAAGTTCCAACTGGAAATGCTTTCATGCTTCAAAACTGTCATTTTACTCATGTTTTTCTAAAACTAATTGTAAAACCATATGAATTGAGGGGTTTAATTAAAGTCTTTTGAAGGGAAATGATCACTTATGAACAGATTTAATTTAAATTTTATTCACATATAAACACTGATCAGTGTTAATTCATAGAGCACATTAGATATGGTATTTGAAAGCTCAAACATGCTTGGATTTCTTTTACGATATTTTATGAACTTTTTGATGTTTTGGTGGAATGGCCTTTCAATGGAGGAACAGAAATTTTTAATTTTATTAAAAATATCTTAATTTGTGTTCCCAAGATCAACAAAAGTCTTATGCATTTGGGATGACATAAAGGTGAGTAAATGATGAACTATCCCTTTAACTGCTAGAACTGAATCATTGAGTCAGAACAAAGGAATTTGTGAATGAATCATTCAGAATGGTTTTGTGAACTGCACAGATTCATTGAAAAAAATCCAACTCAAAAGAACAATTAATGCCCTGAATCAAATATTGTTGATGCTTGAATCGCTATTTTGACATCCTTTCTGTCCCCATTCATTGCAATTGCATGGAAAAGAGTGTGTTGAACAATCTTCAACATCTTTTGTGGGTTTTTTTTTTTTTTTTTTTTTTAGCAAACACATTTGGAACGACATGAGGTTGAGTAAATGAGTGAGGAAGTTAATGAGAAAATATAAAATGACTATACCAAGAAAATGTCCAAGCCATTTCTTTTAAGGCCCACATTATTTCATCATAATCAGGTCAGGCAATAAATCATTGATTAAACAGGCAGTAGGTCAGCAGTGGAGGTGGCAGTGAGAGGCGGATATAAAGATCTTTATGGGCTGTGTGTGTGTATGTGTGTATGTGTGTGTGTCAGTGTACTGTATATTTAGATACCCAGTGTTCTCTGACTCAGCTGCTTTGTGAGCACAAGACAGAAAGCGAGACCAGCTGGTCATGGCAGAGGATCTGAGAACAGTTTGTAATGGTCATGTAATGGTCTTGATTTCATGACTGATGTCATAGCAGTTTCTCAGATCCAAAGAAAGTAGTATGGGTTTAGGAAGACATGAGGTTGAGGGAGTAAATGACAGTTTCTGTATGATCTTTTTAAGGTCATCTCAACATGACATGACAGCCACTCTGTCTTTTTTAGCCTTGAGATAACAGGTCTTTTTCACAGGGTGTTCAAATGTGTGTCTGTCTCTGGAACTGCAGAGATCACAATGACCTATAATTTATTGTATGTAGGTAGAGTGGTGCATGTACACAAGTGAATTAATGTTTTTCGTCAACCATATTAGTGTGTATTTGCAAAGTTACGAGAAAAATGAGTACAAACAACCGGCTGGGTAAATAAACCAATGTGCATTTTGCTCTGCCGCTGGGTGTCCATTACCAACATTTTTACATAAACAATCCAGAGCTTGCCCCAGTCCATTTGCATCAATGGTTGTGGGTGTGTGACTGTGTGTTTGAGTAAGAAAGCACCCACTGCTCTAATAATGCCACATTATATGGTCAATATTATTGCTGCATGTGAAACCTGCATTTTTAATTTAGAATACAGATGCAAAACGCAGTTTTACAGGAAACAGAAAAAGAAAATAAAGTTGAAAAAAACAATGAAAATGTCTAACACCTATTAGCAAGTTTAAAAATACACTGACGTCAACTGATTTGGCTGCCAAACAAAAAGATATTTATATCTGCTCTGTGAATACAAAGCCATCTGTTCAAAATGGTGGCCGCATAAAATACGAAGCGGTAAGATTGGCTAAGAAAATTTAAACAGGACAAATAATAAGAAAAGAGTCAAAAAATAGCCAAATAATTTCAGTTTACACTTGTGAATAAACTAAACAAGAAATTAGGTGTAAAAAAGCCCATAAAATAGCTTGACGAGTAAAATTTTTCCTGTGTTGATTTATTTCCTACTTAAGGGCTTACAAAAGCCTTGTCTTTTTATTTAAAAAAAAGATATAGCCACTACATTTTAGTTTCCACTACTGTTCAGAAGTTTAGTGTCAGTAAGATTTTTAAATGTTTTTGAAAGAATTATCTTATGCTCATTAAAGCTGCATTTATTTTATAAAAAATATTTAGAAAATAACTGTTTTCTATTTAAATATAATTTAAAATGTAATTAATTCCTATGATGGCAAAGCTGAATTTTCAGCATCATTACTCCAGTCTTCAGAGTCACATGATCCTCCAGAAATCATTCTAATATGCTGATTTGCTGCTCAAGAAACATTTCTTATTAGTATCAAAGTCATTTGACTCGGCGGCCTCTCGGGCATCCTGGGCATCATGCAATCTCTTCGAATGGGGAAACATCAAATTCTCCAAAACTGTTCGCCAACCTTACGATTAAATTTCATATTTGAAATCAACAATGAAATCTAACAACAACCGGCTCATAAATTTAGTTTCTAAACGCTCGAATCATGACAAAAAACAACTATTTTTCAGGCTGGATCAAGCTAATGCGCATGCGCAGACCTAAATGCGCGTCTCTTCGGAGGCGCGCGTCTGGCTGTTTCTATAGAAACCGGTGATTCTAACGGCCGCTGAAGTGACGCGCATGCCTTTACCAGTCGCGATTGGCTCTTATTTAGAAGGCGGGACTTATTCCGCCATATTGCACGTTCCACTTTCTCCCATAATTCAAAACAATATGAGTGACACGTCTTGTGTTATTCTATAGTCTTTGTTAGTATCAATGTTGAAAACAGTTGCGTTTTCAGGATTATTTTATGTTGAAAGTTCAAAAGAACAGAATTTATCTAAAATAGTCATCTTTTGTAACATTATAAATGTCTTTATTGTTACTTTTGATCAATTTAATGTCCTTGCTGAATGAAAGTATTCATTTCTCTCTTAAAATAAAAAATGGCAAAGCTGAATTTTCAGCAGCCATTAAGTCTTCAGTGTCACATGATCCTTCAGAAATCATTCTCATTTGCTGCTCAAGAAACATTTCTTATTAGTATCAATGTTGAAAACAGTTGCGTTTTCAGGATTATTTTATGTTGAAAGTTCAAAAGAACAGAATTTATCTAAAATAGACATCTTTTGTAACATACAAATGACTTTATTGTCACTTTTGATCAATTTAATGTGTCTGCTGGATGAAAGTATTAATTTCTTAATAATAATAATAATAATAATAATAATAAAAACATACTGACCCCAAACTTTTGAACGTTATTGTACATCATAGATAGCTAGAAACCATAATTGGCTACTTTCTACAGCTAATCAGAACACGCCCATTAGTGCAAGATGACTCATCAATATTTTTGTGAGTTTTGCTAGAAGAGAAAGACTGTATATGTTAAATGCAAATACTGTATATGCTGAAGTCAACTTTTAGGAGTATACTAAAATACAGATATCAGTTCATTCATTCATCCATTACAAACAGAAAAGAGGACACATATTTATTGAACATAACATGCATTTAGTATGTTTTCCAGCCTTAGAGTTGTAATACCATCACATAATGTATGAACTGCATTTGAATGCTTCGGTTGCATTTTAAGCCACACACCCCACCTTCATCATTTGCTTCCAAATGCGTCACTGCATCTGCCACTACAGCCTCGTGCGTGACACACTGCCAGCATTAGAGATTGGTGTATCGGCTCATGACTGAATGACCCCATTCCACACCTGTCTTTAGGCTTAAAGTTGCTGCATCTAAAAGACCCTCCACAAAGCGACAGGACACACACTCACACACATTAAAGTGAGAGGAGAGCTGTAATTGTTTCGAAGACACAAACAAGTCCATTAGTCACTGCACGCTCATAGTGTGGCATTTTCTTTCTCACACGATATATCCGACTGCTTTACAAACGACTTGTTTTGAACATGCGTCTCATTTAAGTATACTGAAACTGAGCTAATTTGAACAATTAGAAGCATAAAAACATGATGACCTACATTTATGCTACAAAAACAATGCAGTGCTTGTGTATTAACATTTCACCGTTCTCTCTCCGACACACGCACATAGAGGATGTGGATGGCTGATCATTAACTTTAATAGTGTTTGTGTCGTGAGAGACAGAGTGACTGTTTAAGTCACTAGTCCGCTATCTTCCTGACTCCTGTAAAGCAAACACACCAACAGTTGACCACAACAATGCAATAAAGATGTCAACTGATGCCAAAGATCTAGTTTCAAAGCGCAGTACTGATCACAAAGCATACAAGGAGGTGCAACGTGTCCTGGATTCACCCTTCGCCGGGAGTTTGTACAGGCGATCTGAATAATCATAACACCGTATCCCGCCATTTTGTCTGCCAAACAAACGTCGGTGGACTTGAGCTTGAAGAAAGTGTATCTGAAAACATACCTTCTGATGTTCATTCATGCCTATTTCATGTTATAACTATGAGATGAACAGTTTATATGCCGCTTGAACTGAGGTGTTACAGCGATCTGTTACAACACATTAAAGAGCAAGATGGTATTTATTATTTGAATTTATTTGGAAAAAAAAAAGGGTCAAAAATTGAAAGCTTAAACTTTGTTTCATACCAAAAGTAACCTGCTTTGTTTTGTCTGTCGGTGCATTGTCAGTGTCCTCTTTGTTCTGCAATGTATTTTTCACTGCATGAAAACATTGTGGCGTGAGAGTGCCATGGCTTGTCAGAAGTAGCAACAGCAACTAAGGGTCTTTGCGAAGAGTCAATTAACCATGAATGTTTTATTATTAAATGTAAATTTGGCTAAGGGTTGGAAAAAGAAAAGAGTGTATCTTATAGTGCTGCATGTTTACCAAAAGGCATCAATTACTGGCATTGGCAAATATGAAGAGCCAATATTTGAGCTAGAAGCCAAAAGGAAAACATATTTCAGCAGTGTTGAACACATAAAGTAGACTTCCTGATTGGCCAATGTTTTTCAAATAAGATCCAAATGGCAATGGCAATGTCCCATGTTCTTTTAGGATAAATTAAATAGAATGGTTCATCCAAAAATAAAAATTTTGTCATCATTTGCACTACTGTTCATGAGTTTGGGGGCCAAAAAAAAAACAAAAAAAACAAAACACACTTATTCACCAAAGAATCATTAAATTTATCAAAAGTGACGGTAAAGAATTTTACATTGTTAAAAAAAAAAATACCCGAATGCTGTTCTTTTGAATTTTATATTCAACAAACAATCCTGAAAAATGCTTCACAGTTTCCACAAAAATATGAAGCAGCACATCTGTTCATAATTGATAATAAATGTTTTTATGAGAACAAAATCAGCATATTAGAATGATTTCTGAGGGATCATGTGACAGTGAAATGTGGAGTAATGGCTGCTTTGCCATCACAGGAATAAATTAAGCAATAAATTATGTAAGTAATGTACACATAATTCTCAATAAAGCTTAAGTATCCTACTTCATCTGTATTCACCCTAATAGTAACTTTTGTTCAAGAGTTTTTAAAGCAGCCCAGAACTGTTCAACACACATTTGACCTAGATTTGCTCAATTAAATGTTTATCAGTGGATATCAGATATGTGGACTTGACACTCCTGAGTTGAACTCAAGTCGCAACGTTGAAGTCTTATAGCTTGACCTGCCAAACATTACAATATTCAAAACTAACATTTGCCAGTTTTGACAATCACAATTACTCAAGAAGTTATAGACTGGGTTTCACCCAAGTTACTGTCAGACGGTGTTCGGAAAATGTCAAATATGTGTGTGGGAGAAAAATATAAGGTATGACAATTCAAAACATCATTAACTACATCAGACATCCCACAGAACAATGTCTGAACAAATTTGGTTGTAACAACAAGAAAAATTGTGTGATAACTTAATGCTGGAATGTACAGCAAAGAGCCCGCTGGATGTTTAACAAGTAATGCTGGGACTAAGATTTAGGTTTTTAGTTAAATTTAATCTGACGTGTTGGTTTACTGATATTGTTTTACTTGCCCCACTTATGCGCATTTTTAGCATATTTTAAAACTTAAACCTGACATAAACTCTATAACATGAGATGTGAGAACTTGAGAATTAATGACAGCTGAAAACCAGAGAACCGTGACTAACAAACTGCAACATGTCCCAAAGTCATAGAGGTTCAAATGTGTAGATATTAACAAAGGCAGTCATGATAGATGTCACTGCGTGGTGAAGTCTAAATGTTACCGTTTGCACTTCAAGGGCTTGGTAGTTTCACTTTGGCTTAACTGTACAGCAGGTAAGACCAGTCCCACTTCAGTCTCACTTCAGGAAGGGCGAATATGAATACGTAACAGCCTACCACATTATAAAAAGCTAATTAAAAACTCTTTAAAAAAAAAAATCTTAAACAAAAACCCTTCACACATGACCTGTTCAATTAAAAAAAATAAAATTAAATTTAAACAAGTAGTACTATTACAGTATGAAAATTAAAGATTTCCCATAATTAAAAAAAAGTATTAAATGTGCCCTAGAATTAAAAATTGAATTTACCTTGGCATAGTTGAATAACAAGAGTTCAGTACATGGAAATGACATACAGTGAGTCTCAAACTCCATTGTTTCCTCCTTCTTATATAAATCTCATTTGTTTAAAAGACCTCCGAAGAACAAGCGAATCTCAACATAACACCGACTGTTACGTAACAGTCGGGGTCATTAATATGTACGCCCCCAATATTTGCATATGCCAGCCCATGAACAAGGCATTACACAAGGGCAAAACGTCTGGATGAGCACAGCTGAATCATCAGACTAGGTAAGCAAGCAAGAATAACAGCGAAAAATGGCAGATGGAGCAATAATAACTGACATAATCCATGATATCATGATATTTTTAGTGATATTTGTAAATTGTCTTTCTAAATGTTTTGTTAGCATTTTGCTAATGTACTGTTAAATGTGGTTAAAGTTACCAACGTTTCTTACTGTATTCACGGAGACAAGAGCCGTCGCTATTTTCGTTATTAAACACTTGCAGTCTGTATAATTCATAAACACAACTTCATTCTTTATAAATCTCTCCAACAGTTTAGCATTAGCCGTTAGCCACGGAGCATAGCCTCAAACTCATTCAGAATCAAATGTTAACCTCCAAATAAATACAATACTCACATAATCCGATGTGTGCATGCAGCATGCATGACAAACACTTTGTAAAGATCCATTTTGAGGGTTATATTAGCTGTGTGAACTTTGTTTATGCAATGATAGAGTCGAGAGCTCAGAGGGGCAGAGAGCGTGTGCAATTAAAGGGGCCGCAGCCTGAATCGACGCATTTCTAATTATGCCCCAAAATAGGCAGTTAAAAATTTTTTTTTAAAAAAATCTATGGGGTATTTTGAGCTGAAACTTTACAGACACATTCAGGGGACCCCTTAGACTTATATTACATCTTGTAAAAAAACGCTCGATGGCACCTTTAAGAGTTCCATCGGGGTACGTTTTTATATTATACAATGAATAATGTTAACTGCTACACATTAAACAGCAACATGCAACAATTCAACTTTTCCAATGGTGCGGAATCATATAATATTTAATATCCAATATAACGCACATTTAAAACGCATTAAATTTGATATATAAAAATGTTTATTTTCACCAGAGTTACAAAATAAAAAGCAAACAGCACATTTATTGTGTTAATTATCTGGCAACTGATAAAATATTAGCTAAATAATAATTAATAGTATGTGTATAATACATTTGTAAATTCTACATTATGATAACCTAAATAAACTACTAAATAAATACTTAATATAATAAATATGTAATATGTAATTATTTCCTTAAGCAGCTTATACAACATTATTAATACATTGTTATCATAATACATGCAATGCATGTAATATAGACATTAGTATAAAATGCAACTCAGTATGCTGAACATCAAATAAATGTAAGAGGTGTGGACTTTTTTCCTTTTTTTTTTTCACTCAAAATCAATCAACACAAACCGTGAGCAAAATTTGTAAAGCTAAAATGACTGTAAAATGCATTTGAAATCCCCCTGTGTTCTGTCTAGATGTGTTTGAAGGCAAGAACATGTCCAGCGTGATGAGCCACTTACAGCTCACGCATGTCTGAGAGATGAGAGGATTTATGACTCTTCAAAAGATACCGACTTACTGAATAAGGTAAGAAAATACAGATTGTGCAAGCACCATATGGTGATGGTTTTAAGTCCCTGTTTTTGACCGTCGGTGCCATCTCCAGTTACTTCACCTGGAAACCTTTGAGAGAAGAAAATGGAGCTGCTGCTCTATTCAGCGTGGCGGTAATCCAGAGATTAGCCTGAAAAATTCCACACTGCTGCCACACAATGGCCCATCTCACTGTCACTCAACAGGCCCGACCAGTTAGAAAAAAGCCGGGAGCATCGAGGCCGGCCAGAGTGGGCATGTTTAATGTCATTCCATTCACTGTTGTCTCTATAGCAACCGGCCATGGGTGTGTTACATTTGCATGTTAGAGGGAAGGAAAGCTGTTTATGAACGTAGATATTAAGATTGTTTAATATGAGCGCTTCATCTCTTCTGCACCGTGACTGTAACCATGGTTACGGTGTCAGGCAAAAGATGCAGGACAGGAACTGCCTTGGTTTCAAATGAACTCTGAATATCATTTAACAAACCAACTGACTGACTGATAATGGAGATGTTTATTAGCCATTTTATTGTTGTACTGTGCTTTTCTCATACATGTTGGAGATTTTGGCTATTGTTAAGGGAATCGATTCTTCAAAGGATGGATTGGGGTCGACCAAAGACTTACCGGTCTATGCTGGAGGTCATTTTTGTAGTGTGTTCAGGGTCGCAGTTGTAGAGAGAGGACCTTTAAGCGTGAGGTAGACATTTGTACATTAACCTGGGTAACAAAACGACAACAACAACAACAAAAAACATTTATTTAATGCAATTTAAATGTGTTTATTTAGCAGGCTTAAATCTTCTCTACTTTTACACTTCTACTGTTGTATTAGGGCTGTCATGATACCAAACATTCAGCAGTCAATACAGTTTTTCAAGAAAAAAAAAAAAAAATAGAATAAAGACAAAGTAGATAATGCTTGACATTTTTCAGGTATCTAACAGCAAGGTTCAGAATTGATTAGAAAACATTTATAACAATAATAATAATAAAAAAAAAACATAATGTCTATTTAGTTGCATTTAGACTGAAATGTCTAAATGTAAAGACCCAATACTTTAACACACATCTGTTTTTGTTCCATCTGTTAAATTCACCATGAAAACAAAATTCTTATTTTTTTATGAAATAATTTATCCATGCACGTCATTATTTTTTTAAAAATTCCCCTCCCACATGCAGCAACATCTCTTCTCTGGTGACGTGTTTGCTGGCGTGAGGGCGGGGCAACCTGTCACTCACATGGCATCACAGCAATAGCAAACCACAACCACCCAATGATCCAATCAATTCCAGGACATAAAGTCCCTTCCAACATTTTTTCTTGTTCGAGAAGTCGTTTCACTCTGATATACGTCACAATAGGGAAGAAAAGATGATGACAACTTCCTTTCTATGCCGACTTTAACATAAGACAAAATGACTGTGTTTATATACTGTTTACAGCAGAAAGAATGACGGTATTTTGTTTTACTATGCCATTCTTTTTTACTAATACACTACTGGTACTTTTGACATCTTTATTTTGCACTACAGTGGTTACAATATTGCCATCTCTTGTAAGATGAATTGCTTGCATTTTTCCTCATTTGTAAGTCATTTTGGATTTAAATTATTAAATTAAAATGTAACAATGACCCATGTGGAATAAACACAACAATTCAATAATTCATTCAAAAGCAAACTTACCTCCAGGCCTGCTTGCTCTAAGGAAGGAAGAGAGAAGCTTGCCACAGGATGTAGGATGAGGACAATCGGTGGGCCAGAAAGAAGGTGCGTGTGAATATGAATGTTTTTGTGTGCAGGGTCAATCAGAGGATTCTGAGGTCAAGGTAGAGCAACCTGCTGTGGGTCCCTGTGGGGTGTATGTGCTTTCAGTCGGGTGCGAGACTGGAGGCACCACATGTTAGCACTAACCCCCTCCTATGAAAAACATCTGCATTATGATCACACATTTATATGTAATGAAAGTAGCATGTTCAACACATATTTCTTAAATCATTTTAGGTTTAGGAGAAATTATGTATAATTTAAAGGGTCAGTTCACCCCAAAATGAAAATCCTGAAAGCCGTAAGACCAAACCCGTAAGACCTTCGTTCATCTTTGGAACACAAATTAAGATATTTTTGATGAAATCTGAGAGGTATATGACTCCTCCATAGACAGCAATATAATCAACACTTTCAAGGTCCAGGAAGGTACTAAAGACATCGTTAAAGGTGCCCTAGAACTTTTTTTTAAAAGATGTAATATAAGTCTAAGGTGTCCCCTGAATGTGTCTGTGAAGTTTTAGCTCAAAATACCCCATAGATTTTTTTTAATTCATTTTTTTAACTGCCTATTTTGGGGCATAATTAGAAATGAGCCGATTCAGGGTGTGTGGCCCTTTAAATCTCGTGCTCCACGCCCCAAGAGCTCGCGCTTGCCTTAAACAACATAAAAAAAGTTCACACAGCTAATATAACCCTCAAAATGGATCTTTACAAAGTGTTCGTCATGCAGCATGTCTAATCGCGTAAGTACAGTGTTTATTTTGATGTTTACATTGATTCTGAATGAGTTTGAGGCTATGCTCCGTGGCTAACGGCTAATGCTACACTGTTGGAGAGATTTATAAAGAATGAAGTTGTTTATGAATTATACAGACTGCAAGTGTTTAAAAATGAAAATAGCGACGGCTCTTTTGTCTCCGTGAATACAGTAATAAACTATGGTAACTTTAACCACATTTAACAGTACATTAGCAACATGCTAACGAAACATTTAGAAAGACAATTTACAAATATCACTAAAAATATCACGTAACACAAGAATACTTTTTGTGCGCAAAAACAAAACAAAAATAATGACTTTATTCAACAATAATAAAAGTTCTCTTCTGTGTCATTCTCATATGTTGTTCACGTCCAGCGCTTCCAGGTTCTATGTCAGAACGGCGACTCATTATTGGCCGGCTTCTTCGTCAACATCACACGCATGCGTCGTGCTGCTCACATGAATGGTGTCGGCCAATACTGAGCTGGCGTTCGGACTTAAACACGGAAGCCTTCACTGTGCTTACTGCGGCAACTGCGTAAGGGAAGAGACTGTTGAATAAAGTTATTTTTGTTTTGTTTTTGCGCACAAAAAGTATTCTCGTCGCTTCATAAAGTTAAGGTTGAACCACTGTAGTCACATGAACTGTTTTAACGATGTCTTTAGTACCTTTCTGGACATTGAAAGTGTTGATTATATTGCCGTCTATGGATATACCTCTCGGATTTCATCAAAAATATCTTAATTTGTGTTCCGAAGATGAACAAAGGTCTTACGGGTGTGGAACGACATGAGGGTGAGTAATTAATGACAGAATTTTCATTTTGGGCTGAACTAACCCTTTAAGAAAATGTATGTCATATGAAAAAATTGTCCAGATATTAAATAAAAATTGTAAATCGTTCCCTTATGAATAAATATTTAAGTATAGCTGGCAAGAAACAAATTATGCAGTAATTTTATAGACAAGACAACTGAACTGTAATTTATGAAATAATTTGGGAAGATATAAACTCACTCATGTCATTATTTCTGGAATAGCAGCAACGCTCCTGAACCCCTGTAAATCTGCTCTTAAATCTGAAACAAACAGAAACAGAAATTAGTCACATAAACAACATTCTCCTGAGAAAACGACTTCAATTACATTAGAGGAACTAATAATATATTAGCATAACTAATAAAATAAAATCACATGATTTCATAAAACTAGGCGTTCAGGTTCAAGATAAAAACATCAATTTGACCCAGCAAGCCTGGGAAGAGTCAAGACTTTGAAGTTGACCTATCAGCATGGTAAACATTCTTCAATGCAGAGAAAAAAAAAAAAAAGCATAATCACTGCCCAAAATCATGGCTTAACTGACATTTAACATTTCATCCCTGGACTAACAGTTCTGTCCATCACAATATAAACTAAACAGCCTAATACTGCAGGATATTTTACCACAGATGTTGTGACGTACTTCCAAGCCTGATAGACGACTTGGCAAGACTTTCTCCACCAAAGACAAACATTCAATACTGTAAAACCAGGGCTGAAGTTCAAACGTTCATAAGAACATACAAAATTCACTGTCATCACCAGTTAACTGCAGTCCGATGTGCACTGTACTAACTAGCCAGGTATTTAAAAAATTGATAGTTCACCTAGAAATAGTTTACTTAATAATTTACTTTACATTTACTTTCATTATATGAGGGGGAAAAATTTCAAAATATCTTCTTTTGTGTTCCACGGAAGAAAGAAATGCATATAGGTTTGTAAAGTTTGTTTTCTTTTAAAATGTTTGCTTTTTGTGTTTGCATGAAAATAAAATGTAAAAAAAGACTAAATTAAAAAAAAAAAAAAAAGATAAAAAAAAAAATAATAATTAAAACAAAATAAAATAAAATATAAAATAGAACAAAATAATTTTATTAAATAATAAAATGTATGAATCCTCCCTTCATCCAACTCAGGTAAAATAAGAACAGGCATTGGTTCTCTACTGGAAATCACCCAGCAGGAAAGAAGCCATAAGAGCAAGCTGGGTGAGACATGATGAAGCTGTAGTACCCTGACAAGCTGCAAGACTTTTTTTACAGTCTATGTGCAAGACGTGTCCACAGTCCAGGGAAGTACATGTGTCATAAAGGCACACAACCCTGAGGGCAGTCTATATATAGCAGTGGTAGTGCGGTATTGCCTTCACATCATTTATATTAAGTTTCCATGTCTTGAACAGGCAGACTGCAGTGATCAACGGGCAACATCTGAATAGTTATAGTCGACAGCATCCTGTTCTTTTCATCATAATTTTCATCAAGAAAAAAAAAAAAAAGCATGTGATGGACTCATAACAATTTACACAACTTCACAAACAAAAGTAGCCGCTTTGACCCAGTTCAGTCCTTTAATAAGTATTGGGATCATGAAAAAAGGTGGGTCAAAGTGCGTATTCTTATCAAGATTACTACTATCGGAATACATCAGTTCACAGACTGTATATAGTCTATTGGCTAATGCCCTCAAATACTTAACATTTAGGCTGTTTTCATGCATGGTTTGATTGTCTAGTCCAAACCAGAGTTTGATTTCATCCTATTTCCCCTGTAGGATGGATTTTTTTTTTGTTTGGGACCAAATTATTTGGGCGATATGTCAGTACCATCACCAAGAACAACTGCAGCAGCTGTTAATGACTGTAACTAGCTAACAACTCTGCATATTATTATTATTATTATGATGATTAATATTAAGAAGCTTTTATAATGTGTTTGTACAAGAATGTCCTGGCCAAGATGGTTACTGTAAAGAAAAAAAAAAAATTACAAATAATTACACTGTAAAAAATGAATGTGATTTTAACGGTAAAATACTGTAAAAACGCTATGGAAAAAAAATTGTAAATAGGTTAACAGCAAGTTCCCGTGCTATATACAGGGAAAAACTGTAAAAGCTCTTACCAGACATTTTAAGTAATTTTCACTGTAAAATGTTGTAAATTTGACAATTTTTAGATGTAAAAAAGAACAAATCAGTGTATAATTTACAGTCAAAAACTGTAAACTGATATTCCCACAATTCCATGTAACACTCCATTTAAAACAAATTTTGTTTAAAAATTTTTTTTGTTATGTACATTAGGGTTTTATGTTACATCTTCTGTTGTTTAATGAATGTTTATTGCATTATGTAAGTGTTGTGGGTTACCATGATGGTGTTTTGCGTTTGCGTGAATGACTCTGTGCACCTTCTTTATATTAGTATATACTTCAACTCATGGAAAAGCTATTTGTGATGAACTCTGATTCTTCATGTGGCTTTCTCTTTGCATTATTATGGTGGTTGTCAGTATGTGTTAAAGGTACAAAACAGATTTTAGTAGTAGTGTGCATTGTTGAATTTACTGGTTTACATTCAAATTTTGTTTGTAAATTACAGTTTTATACTGTAAAATTCACAGTTTGTTCTGTAAAAGCATTTACAGTTTTTCCTGTATCTTTTACGTAATTATTCAGACAACCACAGCTGCCAAAATTATTTTGTAAAAACTACGGAATATTTTTTACAGTGTAGAATACAAATAAAATGTAATATGAAGCATCAAAAGCGCAGTGAAAATAATAAAATAAAATAATAAAATTACAAAACAAAACAAAACAAAATAAAATAAAATAAAAAACAACAAAACAAAAACAAAAAAACAAAACAAAACACAAAAACAAAAACAAAAAAAAACACAAAAACAAAACAAAACAAAACAAAACAAAACAAAACAAAACAAAACAAAACAAAACAAAACAAAACAAAACAAAACAAAATAAAATAAAATAAAATAAAATAAAATAAAATAAAATAAAAAAAAAAAACAAAAAACAAAAAAAATATTGCTATCTGGGATTGCTTCCTATAAACCTTAGACCACCTTTATGATTTGCTAGTGCTCACTAAACTTCAGAAAACACACCAACCAAATGAAACAAGCTCTGACATCAAACAGACACAGGTCCTCTCTAGCATGAAAGCACCCCTAAAGCTCCCAGACCAGGACACTGTTAAAACTCACATAAAGCTATTTGTTTTTTGCATACTGCAGAGAAGAGCCTTCTGTCAGTCACACAACACCTTAGCTCATTAGCACTCATAAAATACAGCCTAATGATTGAACACTTTACTGTCTTTGTCCTTCTGCCAGAAACAGTTGGTTGTTCTTGTTTACAAGCTTGTACTTTATGGGCATTTCAATGGTCTATAAAAAGGATAACAGCAAAGAGATTGGCGTAATGCTAGAAGTTAGCGTGACTTATCAGCTACCACACGGTTTTGAGCAACAGTTCTGACGCTGGTTCTTTTTCGTATGACATCCACAAATGGAGCAGAACGGACACGCATACCTAAAGGCACCCTCAGATTCTTATGAGCTCAAAGAAAAGTTACACACAACTGAGTCATTCTTCAATTAGAGTGGTGAGACAGAATTTGAAAAGACAAAAAAGGGCTATTTTTTTTTAATAATAAAATGTATTGCTATGTATTTAAATTGTGTTGTGTCATGTGGTATTCATTAAAATAGAATCTTAAGGACACTTTGACAATTTTAGTCAAATACTTGTGCCACACTGGTAACATCAAAGACTCTAAAACATGATGAAACTGTCCAAAAATGTAAAAAAAATAAAATAAAATAAAAAAAGATTAAATATTAATATGAACTCCACTACACACAAAGTAGTCCAAATAGAATTCCCCCTTTTCTTAAAGGAACGACGTCCATTGTTATAACACAAGACATAAATTTGTGAACTTTTTTTTACAATATAATACAATATAATAATATACATATATTTAAAAAAATATTTTCATTAAATTGTACATGTTAAATAAAATTTAAATTCACAATATAACCCTTTATTTACGTTAAAAATGGCAACTACATCCCAGGATAACTCTTCGATGTTTGGTGGGAACATGCAGATTGTTACACATAAAATCTCTCCAACTTAATTAAATATTTCCAAACAAAAATTTGACATCTAAAAGTGCACAAATTGTTTTAACCCTATGCAAACACTTTATATTAATATTTAAAGTTTATTTCAACTGTTACAAAGTAGAGGGACATCACTTGACACCACAAACGAAGAATGAACCAACTGCCTATTAAATCCGGCATCCAAAATAGGATCAAGGGTAATATCATAAACAAACGTCAAACAACATTTACACCAGAAATGTAAACCGATATCTAGATATAAATGTTACTAATTGCATTTGAATGGTTTGTATATAAGCCTCATCAAATTCTATAACGCTGGAATAACAACAAAGAAACCTCTGGGAAGGAAGTTTATTTAGTTGATTAGCTGAGTTGAATTAGCTGAAATGGAGTGGAGACACACTGATTCATGACGATCGATATAATACACTATGGTCCATGGTGCTCGGAGGTGTGGTGACCAGATGAAAACAAGTGTGCAAATGATGCTTAACAATGGTAATAATGGAAAATCTCAATTTGTACTATGAGTGTCTTGTCACATGCAGGTCTGGAGCTCCGGTCACGCCATGCTGCACACCAGCTATGTCCCCCTACTGATCACTACATGTGACTACTGACCCAGACAACATACAAAAAGAAAATAAACGACATACCGACTCAGCTCAGACCCAATTCGGCCACTTCTGCAACATTTAGGACAAAGAAAGAGAAAGCCAACACAAACAAGAAACACAACCAGATGCAAACTAACAGAATCCTAAATTACAATAAATGTAAATGAAGAAAGACAAAAACATAAATGAAAGACTATGAAATTTCTATTAGAATTTGGAATAGATTGAAACTTTGGGGTCAGTAAGTTTTTTTTTTTTTTTTAATAAATACTTTTATTCAACAAGGATGCATTAAACTGACCAAAAGTGACAGTAAATACATTTATAATGTTACAACATTTCTATTTTAAATAAATGCTTATTTGAATTTTCTATTCATCGAAGAATCCTGAAGAAAAGTAACCATTTCCCCAACAATAAAGCAGTTTTCAACAATGATAATAATAAGAAATGTTTTTTTGAGCAGCAAATCAGCATATTAGAATGATTTCTGAAGGATCATGTGACACTGAAGACTGGAGTAATGATGCTGAAAATTCAGCTTTGCATCACAGGAATAAAAACAAACAAAAATACATTAAAATACAAATACAATTCACAATATGACTCTTTTTATGACTGTATTTTTGACTAAATATGCAGCCTTGATGAACATATTTTGAACGTTGGTGTATAGGATTCCAACAAAACACAAAATAAAATCTTTCTAGCATATATTCCCAATAGGACTATTATGAAACCAACAGCATTAAATATCCCTGTAAAACATCAAAAGGGTTTTAAAACAAATCCGGCAGAATTTTAAAACACCCACAGCTCCTCTTGAGATTACATTAACTGTCTAGAAGTGAAACTTTATTCCGATAAAATGGAGTTCTAATAAGGACTACACATATCCAATTTAAAATAGGATTCTAAGAATTGAAAATAAATACACAAACATTTTGGACAAAAACAAAATGGGAATTTTCTAACAAAAGAAAAATCACATTTTCTAGTAGGGGGAGACCGGGGGGAAATGTAACAGGGGTCAATTGTAACATCTCAAATTACACCAATCAGAAACGAGACAGAACCATGAAACTCATTTTGCATGTGCTCTATGGAGATCCCTCTCTGCATGCCAAAGCTTCATACTTGTGAAAGTTACAGTATAGTATTTCCCTCATACTGTCTTTAATTTAAACCATTAATGTCTATGAAATTAAATCTGTTTTGTTTTGATGACCATTCTGTTGTCTAACATTTGATATCTTTGTCAAACAATTAGCTTTGTTGTTTCTAGCTAGCAGGGTAGCTTGTCACGGGATGGTACAGTCGGGGGCAATTATAACACTGCATTACAATTGCCCCAGACACCATCAAAATAGTGTCCAGCTTAGGACATCAAAATAGATCGATAGATTACAATAATTTAATAAAGGGGTTTTTGCCTCTCAACCTGTGGATCCATTTTACTGAGTAGGCCCTGTACACTCTCTGTTCACAGCATGCCTAGGTTCAGACCAAGGAAAACAGCAAGGGCAGTTAATTAATTGTTCTGGATAATATGGATGTAATGGATACTGAATAGTTTTAACTATATACCATATTCTTTAGAGTTTATTGTGGTCATTGGTATTTATATGAAGGTATTACATGTGGGGGCAGATGTAACATTTGACTTCTAATGTTTCAATCAATATTGTGATTCTAACATTGCTTGTAAAAACATTTGGTGACTGTTAACAAGTAGAACACAGATACAAGATACTGACATAAAAATTGTATCCAAATATTTCAAAAGGTTTTTGAGTAATGACGACATGACCAAAATTTGTTACAACTGCCCCCGGTCTCCCCCTACATATTCAAACTATTATTATATTATGAGCAGCAATATAATAAAATGTCCTTGAAGAATATCAAAAGGAGTTTAAAGGGTTAGTTCACCCAAAAAATGAAAATTCTGTCATTTATTACTTACCCTCATGCCGTTCCACACCCGTAAGCCCTTCGTTCATCTTCAGAACACAAATTAAGATATTTTTGTTGAAATCTGATGGCTCCGTGAGGCCTGCATAGCCAGCAATGACATTTCCTCTCTCAAGATCCATAAAGGTACTAAAAACATATTTAAATCAGTTCATGTGAGTACAGTGGCTCAATATTAATATTATAAAGTGACGGGAATATTTTTGGAGCGCCAAACAAACAAAAAAAAGGACATATAGTGATGGACGATTTCAAAACACTGCTTCAGGAAGCTTCGGAGCATTATGAATCAGCATTATGAATCAGTGGTTCAGAGCGCCAAAGTCACGTGATTTCAGCAGTTTGGCGGTTTGACACGCAATCCGAATCATGATTCGATACACTGATTCATAACGCTTCCGAAGCTTCCTGAAGCAGTGTTTTGAAATCGGCCATCACTATATAAGTCGTTATTTTGTTTGTTTGGTGCACAAAAATATTCTTGTCACTTTATAATATTAATATTGAACCATTGTACTAACATGAAGTACAATTTTAGTACCTTAATGGATCTTGAGAGAGGAAATGTCATTGCTGGCTATGCAGGCCTCACTGAGCCATCGGATTTCAACAAAAAATATCTTAATTTGTGTTCCGAAGATGAATGAAGGTCTTATGGGAGTGGAATGGCATGAGGGCAAGTAATAAATGACATTATTTTCATTTTGGGGTGAACTAACCCTTTAAAGGAAATGTTTTCCTTCAACTGTCCTGGAATAAAACATAATACACCTACAATTTTGTACTCTACAAAGACTACCAATACATATCCAGGAATAAAAATAATAATAAAAAATCCTATGGGAATTTCAGTTCATCCAGGAGGATCATTTTAAATTCCATTAGGATCATTTAGGATTGGTTCCAAATGATGACAGGAATGCTCATAAGTGGATTCAGGATTGTTTAACAAAGCACACAAAAACCCTGACAGATATCATAGAAATTCTTTTTTAATGTTCTACAGTGTGTTTGTGGGCTGTAAAATTAAGATATCTGTCATTTAGATGCTTTCCAGGTATGAGTTACAATAACTTAAAATGATGGTGGAGTTTCAGTTCAACAAAACAGAATTGCTTCACTTCAGGGAAAAGAAGGGAAGAGGAATCCTCTGACTCTGTGCCACAAATATTTCCTAAACACATAAAACATGTCATTTGCACATACAAAAATAGAAATCCAAAGGATTTCTTTGAATGGGGAGGTGACACAGAAAGGGGGAGGGACGGGGAGGATTCTGGGAAAAACATGAGAAGGCCACATGTGGAGAGGCAATGGAGAACTGGAAAAGGATGTAGGATACAGTCAAATATTTTCTGTTCACCAAGATATGGAGTCAATTTCACAAAATATCTGACAAAAAGCAAGGCATGTAAAGCCGTGAAGGAGGGTACGGGAGAGAAAAAAGGGATAAGAAGGCATGCGAGAAGAAAAATGAGGGGGAAGGCTTGCGGGAAAAAAACATCATGGTGAAAAAGGATAAAACGAGACATAAAAGCGAAAAAACAAAAGAAAGAGGAAGTAAGGCAGTCCCCAGCATTTCCTGCATAGTGGTTGTGGCGTTTAACAGTAGGCTGAGCAATGGTTTTGTAACTGTGATGTCAGTAGATGCTTCACTGACCTGCTGACCCAGTGACCTACTTTTGCTTCTCTCGCTCACAGTTTCTCTCTTCTACTGAGACTTAATCACAGCTCAACAGGCAGCTGCAGCCAATCATGCGGCAGGCTGAGTCACCACACACTCAAAATCAGCAAATCAGGGAATCAGGTGTAGCTCACCACTAACAAACAGCAGCCAATAAAATGCTGAGGAAGAAATAAAAGGGGTTTCCAGCCAATCAAACGCAGAGTCTACAAACTGTCAGCTAACCAACCGCAAGCAGGATAAAGAGCGAACAAGATCAAGTATAAGGAAGGAAAATGTGAGAAATAGCAGAAGGAAACATGCTAACAAAACCTTTCAGAGTGACATTTACCTATTCGACCAAAGTCAGCCAAACCAGATCTGCCTAAAGCACTAGGTTAAAACCAGATATAATCAAACAAGCACCATGACAAACAAACAAATTCTTCCTCCGCTCTCTCTACACACTCAAACAAATGAGGTTTCTCTCTCTCACACACACCCACAACTATCCTTAGGTGCTCTATACACTATAGACTGCCCTATTTCTCAAATATTTTCATACAGTTGAGTATATCTTGAATTGTACCCGACCCATGCACAAGCAGTCACAAGATGGAAGATACACATTTCGACTGTGTATAAGGATTCCACTGTCATTTACCTTTTTTAGCTCTTAAAGGGATAGTTCACTCAAAAAACTAATTCTGTCATTATTTACTTCCCTTCATGTTGTTTCAAACCTATATCTACGGAAGAGGATTAAGGCCAAGCAATAATAAAAAAATAAAACCATCTCGAGATTAAAGTTGTTAAATTACGAGAAAAAAACCTTGTTAAATTACGAGAAAAAAGTTGTTAGATTATGAGAACAAATTCGTAAAATTATGAGAAAAAAAGTCATTACATTTCGAGAAAAAAAGTCGAGATAAAATTGAGAATAAAGTCATTAAATTTCGAGAAAAAAGTCATTAAATTATGAGAACAAATTCGTAATTTAACGAATTTGTTCTTGTAATTTAACGACTTTTTTCTCATAATTTAATGAGTTTATTCTCAACCTTTTATTTTTAAAAATTTAACGACATTTTTCTCATAATTTAACGAAATTTGTTCTCGTAATTTAACGACTTTTTTCTCGTAATTTAATGACTTTATTCTCAACATTTTATCTCGACTTTTTTCTCGAAATTTAACACGTTTTTTCTCGTAATTTAACGAGTTTATTCTCAACATTTTGTCAACTTTTTTCTTGAAATTTAACGACTTTTTTCTCGTAATTTAATGACTTTATTCTCAACATTTTATCTCGACTTTTTGCTCGAAATTTAACAAGTTTTTTCTCGTAATTTGACGAGTATTTTCTCAACATTTTGTCAACTTTTTTCTTGAAATTTAACGACTTTTTTCTCGTAATTTAATGACTATTCTCAACATTTTATCTAGACTTTTTTCTCGAAATTTAAGTTTTTTCTCGTAATTTAACGAGTTTATTCTCAACATTTTGTCAACTTTTTTCTTGAAATTTAACGACTTTTTTCTCGTAATTTAATGACTTTATTCTCAACATTTTATCTCGACTTTTTGCTCGAAATTTAACAAGTTTTTTCTCGTAATTTGACGAGTATTTTCTCAACATTTTGTCAACTTTTTTCTTGAAATTTAACGACTTTTTTCTCGTAATTTAATGACTATTCTCAACATTTTATCTAGACTTTTTTCTCGAAATTTAAGTTTTTTCTCGTAATTTAACGAGTTTATTCTCAACATTTTGTCAACTTTTTTCTTGAAATTTAACGACTTTTTTCTCGTAATTTAATGACTTTATTCTCAACATTTTATCTCGACTTTTTGCTCGAAATTTAACAAGTTTTTTCTCGTAATTTGACGAGTATTTTCTCAACATTTTGTCAACTTTTTTCTTGAAATTTAACGACTTTTTTCTCGTAATTTAATGACTATTCTCAACATTTTATCTAGACTTTTTTCTCGAAATTTAACAAGTTTTTTCTCGTAATTTAACGAGTTTATTCTCAACATTTTATTTCGACTTTTTTTCTCGAAATGTAATGATTTTTTTCTCAAAATTTAACAACTTTAATCTCGAGATGGTTTTATTTTTTTATTATTGTTTGGCCCTAATCCTCTTCCGTATACATCACTCTGTTTCTTGTGTAAAACATAAAAGGAGATATTTATAAGCAAGTCCAAGCTGCTCTTACTCTTATCACCATTCATTTTCAATGTATAATCAAAATTCACTTGTAATTGTAATAAAGCGATTGCGTGTGTGAATTAATCATACCGTCTCTCTATTAATTGTGAAGCTGTGGGTTGTAAATAATTACTTACAAAAGTAGAAAAATATATGCTATAATTACTTTTGAGTTTCTAAGCTACTTTAGTGATAAATCACAGGACAGCGCTAACAACTTTCTGCTCCTCAGTGGACGCGTTCCTTCACGTTTTGTGCAGCTAATGTTACTGTTTGTACGAGTGTTCCTGTCACAATGCAGCTGCGCGAGCACGGTAGCTCGATATAATAATACACATCCGATCGTCTAAATCACTTGAATGTCTAAACCGGCAAACCTTAAAACAAATACAACTGACAAAGTTTAGTGAAGACGCAAGGCTCACCGCTCGTGCGCCGTCTCTGTGTGTTGACTCTGCGTTGACCTGCGTGTTGACTGTACAGGCCAGACTGTCACGTGGCTACACACGTGGTAGTATGTTTTTAAGTGAGAAGCATTAACAGGATTTTAAAAAAAACGAAATAACCGACATGGGAAAATTACGTCGGTTAGAGGTTCTGAATTTCGGTTTCGATTACTTTTCGATTAATCGTCCAGCCCTACCCAGCCCTAGTAATTTTAGTAGGGATGCACGATATATCGGCCACCATAGTGGTATCAGGTATATGATCATTTTTAATGTTATCACTTATCGTCCCGATAAGAAAATTTGGCCGATATATTAAAGCCAATAAATAATTAATTATTTACTTCAGCTGAGATACTTCAGATGCACACCGTTCTCCATGATGGTCTTGAATTGCTTGAAATATGATTAAAATTACTCTGAAAAGGAAAATACAGTTAAAGGTGCAATATGTAAAATTGTCTGTCCGCTAGAGGTTGCTAGAGGCCTATTCAAAACAAAGGCGTTGCTTTATGACGCCAAGTTTGAGCGTGGAATCTTGGGATATGTGGTCTTCACATCACAGCCGGTGTAAAATAATCAGGATAGGACTCAGGGAAGAAATCATGTTCATGGATGCGATTATTAACGTTACTGTAGTATGAAGTAGCGCAGGACCGAGTGTTGTGAGAGCTGAAAGAGGCCACTGGAGCGTTTGCGCAACACACGCCTCACGAACAGCGGAACCTTTATTATGCCACAGTCGTCAGCACTGCTTCCGCTTTTCCGGTCAAGCGTATGAGGCAACAGCTCTGTTTATCATATTAGATACATTTGACTGTGTTGAAAATGATGTTATAATGTTACTCTCTGCTTTCCCTCAGCGGCTGCTGTGAGACACTGTTGCACACTGCAGTAAGCTAGATCAATTTTAGAATATCATATTAAATACTGGATGGCTTGTGTTGATAAAGGCATGGAATTAATTTTAAAACGTATTGTATGATGGAGAAAATGCTGTATTACTGTTACTAAAAATAAAGCTGCATCTGATTATGCTATGTTAGCTACTTCACAAAATAGTGTTTTTCTCTGAGGCATGGAAAAGCATGGTACTTGCAAAAAAAGAAAATTAGATTTAAACAATAAGACTAAACGTGTTGAGCTATATAACAACAATATGTTTTCTGTCTTTAAACGTAACCAAACAGTTGTTCCCTTGTCTATTAAAACATGTAAATATTAAAGCGTCTTTGGTGTTTCCATTGTTTTTTACAAAATAAAATGAGGGTAACGTGGGTATGATGCAATTGACAGGCGACTCCTCACACGTCCCGGAAGCCTTGGTTAAAACTGCAATTTTCTAACAATTTCCAAATAGTTGCAAACAATTGGGATATTGTAAGTACTCAAGTGAACAAAATATATAACACTGGCCTAGTAGTTTTTGGATATTTTACTGCTAAATTCTTACATATTGTACCTTTAAGGGCAACATGTGCAGAGCACATCTGCCATTCAGGCTTACATAAAATTATAATGAGAACACGAACTGTAAAAGAATGTTGTGAAATCTTTGTGTGCCTGTGTTTTAGCATGTTGTTACGGGAAGAGCATATCCACCACAGAGTTACACCATGACTAGCACAGTCAAGTTTGCTTGTGCATTCACAGCCTTTTGTGCAACTAAGTTGTCAAAATTATGTTTATTGCATTTCATTGAATTAATTACCCACTAACAAGGCGCTTTAGTTTACCAGTGTTCAAACTGTAAACTATACTATTAATTTTAGATGTTTCTTTTTAAAAAAAAAATAAAATAAATAAATAAATAAACGACATAATAACTAGCACTTTTATTTTTCTAGTATTATTTATATCAACAATATGGTTTAATTAAAAACTTTTCATTATTGTCCTTGAGGCCATTCCATTTTATTTAACCACAGCACATGCATTTTGATTACTTATACTGATTATTTATACCGTATGATGGTCGAGGAGAAAGAATGAGCAAAAGGGTGATTTAAAAATAATAATAAAAAATAAAAAAACAGCAGAACGAGAGATGGGGCACAATACAAAACAGCTCAAAAGAATATCACTGGAATGAAGGTTTATGACTGGGCAAGTGCTTTAGGACCCGTGTTAATATTAGAAAAGCTTTCCAGTGCTGAAGAGAGCTAAGTGGGAAGGCCTGAAAACAGACGCGGAGGCTGCTTTGATTCCTTCTCGTGTAAGTAACACTTGGTTTTGATCGTCTGGAGCTGCTGTGCTGTTGGTGACTAACAACAAACTCTTGTTTGTACTTACTCTTGTGTACTGTACGTTCATTTTTTTGTGCTTCCTTGTCATTCGTTCATCATCTGTGCTTTATTTTTCGTGAAAGCATTTTGTTGCGTGTCAGCTAGTGAGAGTTTTGCAGTTAAACCACTGCGCACTGACAATTGGAAGAGAACACGTCATTGGTAGTGCATTTGCCTCGCATGCCAGCAGCGATTGGGCCGGGGTTCGAGACCGACTCGGAGCAGGGTGGTTAGGACTGGAGGGTGAGTTATGGAGGCGGAGCAATGAAGAGAGGGGTGGGTTTGTTTGGGTTGATTTCAGATATCAGCAGTGTTCAACAACGAATTTGACAAATCGCATACAGCACCTTTAAGTTAAAACCAACAATTCTTTTTTTTACTAAGTTTTCTAAAAGTTTCTAACAGTTTTAGTTTCAGTTTAGTTCATGATTACAGCACTGGTCGCATTCCTGTATCTCAACAGAGCATATGGCACAAGCAACCTAAAGCTCGTGGATTCAATTCTTAGGAAATGCATGA
Source organism: Megalobrama amblycephala (assembly GCF_018812025.1). Taxonomy (NCBI): domain Eukaryota; kingdom Metazoa; phylum Chordata; class Actinopteri; order Cypriniformes; family Xenocyprididae; genus Megalobrama; species Megalobrama amblycephala. The sequence continues at coordinate 20,951,628 of NC_063054.1, read as the reverse complement.
ACTGATAAAATGTATATCGGGAATGCAATGGATAAAAGCGTCTGAAATTGTAATGCATAATGACATGTGTCGCAACATGTATTAAGATACCTAAAACTTTTTTTGTGTTTTACACAAGACATTTTTTGAAAGTTTTTCCTTAAACTCTCTGAAAAAAATGTCTCATTTCAACACAAACTTAATCACCCACATTACTAACTGTATCCAGTCAAGATAACCAAACATGGCTTTTTCTGTTCCGTTCCTGTCCATTCTTTTTATTTTTTTTCCAATCGCACAGTCTGCTTTCCATTTTTAATAAATGTATGCAAGGTGTCCTACACATTCTCACTCTCTCTTTTCTCCCTTCTCTCAGTCAGATCGAGTCTCTACAGGCTCGCTGTGTGTGTGTTCTCTCAGATGTAGGTCAGTAAAGCTCTGAGGATGTGAGTCACTCCAGCATGGATCTTCGGTGCAGCTCTGCACGCACGGAGACGCCGGCATGACAACGGTGCCCATCGGCAATGCCATAGCAACCACTCTCACCAAGCAGGGTAAAAATAGATGTGCTGAATTCCTCCACTGCAGAGTTTCCCTCTCATATTCTCTCTCTCTCAGCATTTTCTCCATTACTCATGCAGCAATCTACACAATCATCTAGAAACGCTCTTCAAAAGAGAAGTTCTTTGCTATTTGTGAAACGTATGGCTACCTGGATAAATCACAAAAATAAAACACAACCAGCTGAAACACAGATATTAGTTAGATTTATACTTTTCCTCACAAAATATGACCACAGCTGAAAAAAAATTATTAATGTGCATTGAAAATCATGAGGAAACCCTTATGCCCAAATCTGCTGCGCAGTGATTCCCATGCTTAGGTATGTAGACAGGGTTTCCATTTATAGCGCTGCTCTCCTCTGCCCTTTATACAGTCCACTTTAACACCATTTTCCCTGGAAACACGTGGATGTTCTTTTCTAGTGACATTGTGTTATCTTTAGGTGTAGTTATCGTATAGATAACATTGGTTAAATTGTCAACACAGTGCAGTAAGCAAGCCATATTTCTCCTTATCATCCTGAAATGACTTCCCTCCTAGAAATCTGAAAAGGCAAGGGATTTCTGACTCACTCAGTGCAAACCCCATTTACGTCACACCTCTGGACATCTTTTAGAAAATAAAATAAAATAAAATAATAAAATAAAATAAAATAAAATAAAATAAAATAAAATAAAATAAAATAAAATAAAATAAAATAAAATAAAATAAAATAAAATAAATGCACTACAGATCTGGGCAAGGCTGATGTTGTTGATGATGATGACAATGACGGCGATGATGATGATGATGATGATAATAATAATAATAAATAATTCTGAAAACATTCTGAATTTAATTTACAGCAAAAATCAAAAGTTTTATTTTATTTTTCTTATCTAAAAATATTTATACATTTTTACAATATTTATACATTTGTATAATTATATATGTTATTAAAATAAAACAAAACAAAACAAAACCTTTTGGTTTTTGCAGCAAATTAAATTCAGAATGTCTTCAATTATCATCATTTCCACCGTCGTCATCATCATCATCATCAATAAACTTCAATAACCAAAACTGAGGTAACCAGAATTATCAAAAAAAAAAAAAAAAAAAAAATCCTATTAGATATAAAATTATACAAATAAATTAATAAAATGTATAAATATTTTTAGATAAAATAAAAAAATAAAATAAAACTTTTGATTTTTACAGCAAATTAAAATCAGAATATCTTCAGAATTATTATTATCACCTTTGTCGTCATCACTGTCGTCGACAACAACAACAACAACATCTTCAATAACCAAAACTGATGTAACTAGAATTATCAAAATAAAAAATTCAATCATATATATAAATATACATATATATGTTTAATAAAATATTTTTAGATAAAAATAATAATATAGTAATAATAGTACATTATTTTATTATTATTATTATTATTATTATTAATTGTGATTTAAACAAATATTTATAATTGGAATTTTAAATAAACTTAATTCTGTTTTTTGAAAAACAAACACACTATGCAGCACAAAACATTACAGAAATGATGTGATATGCTGCAAAAAGGGCATGGAGAGCACATCTGCTACTGCACATATACTAGGAAAAGGTGTGTTCACACTGGGAACAAACATACGCCTTCAGATAAGTTCAACAGTCAAGGACAAAAAAGGCTGAAAGAAGCTACAACACCTCAAAGAAAACACCTCAACGTTGTGAGAATGAGATGCAACAGAATAAAGTGTGACAAATTGTTTTGACCCCTGTATTTTTATCTAAAGTGGCTGGTGAGCGTAAACAAAATTGAATGCAGAACCTTTACCAAAAATTCCAAAATTCAGCAAAAATATGTATCCCTATGCTCTTGCTGAAAACATGAGATGCATCGAGAATTGCTTTTCACAAACATGCTGATGGGTATGTATGGTAGTTGAAATGGTGATGATAGTATTGGTGACAGAGCAAAAGTGGCACTTCAGAGACAGGCTGGGATTGCCGTCTGTGTCAAACGCTCTCACAGGGCGGGAGCGGGGATGACTGCAACACCGTTACCATGGCGATCAATCCATAAGCAACCACGGTCGACATTTAAAACCAGTCATGGCTTAGACACACACACACAGGGAAGTGAAGACCCACACAAACACAAGCAAATTTTAGTCTAGCTTAGTGACAATACATTCACATACTGTACAATCCAAACCAAAACATTAATTCGGATCAAATAATGCTCATCTTTTACACACAGCGAATAACGCTACTAATATACAGGCTCTCTTACAAGAGAGATGACACACAGTTTAAGCAGAAACAAATTAACAGTACAATTTATGGAGGGAAATCACACTTACTTTTCATTCTACAGCCCTACACACAAACGTCAGGGTGACAGTGAAGTGATGAGATGGTTCAGTAGATGCAAGCAGTAAACACATCTATTTAATGGATTCTCTAAAATCCAAACACAGCGGAGAGGTGTTTGTATAAAAAGTGCCAACACTTCAGCCATAAAACAATGCACTGTCACTCCCAGAAACCTCTGCACACATTTTCCACACTGCATTCAATAAATCAGACATATTAAAGGGTCGTGATCCAAAAATACTGAATATATTTTAAATCACTTTTATAAGACCTCAATATATAGTCAGGATCAGTAGGTATTCATTTTGTGTTGCTTGTATCTGCTAAAAATCATAGTGTTCTACTGAAGAAAGAAAGTCACCTACATCTTGGATGGCCTGAGGGTGAGTAAACTAACAGCAAATTTTCACTACTCATTATTTGTTAGTTCACCCAAAAATGAAAATTCTGTCATTAATTACTCACCCTCATGTCGTTCCAAACCAGTAAGACTTTTATTCATCTTCAGAAAACAAATGAAGATCTTTTTAAATAAATTCTAGAGAGTCTTTCTTTACCTCCATTGACAGCCAACGCAACTACTTACTTTTAAGCCCCAGAAAGGCAGTAAAGACATCAGTAATCCATGTGACTTCCAGTATTTTAACTTAAAAGGATAGTTCACCCAAAAATGAAAATTCTGTCATCATTTACTCACCCTCAGCTTGTTCCAAACCTGTATAAATTTCTTTGTTCTGTTGAACACAAAGGAAGATATTTTGAAGAATGTGGGAAACTGAACAGTTCTGGGGCACCATTGACTTCCATAGTACAAACCCGATTCCAAAAAAGTTAGGACACTGTACAAATTGTGAATAAAAAAGGAATGCAATAATTTACAAATCTCATAAACTTATATTTTATTCACAATAGAATATAGATAACATATCAAATGTTGAAAGTGAGACATTTTGAAATGTCATGCCAAATATTGGCTCATTTTGGATTTCATGAGAGCTACACATTCCAAAAAAGTTGGGACAGGTAGCAATTAGAGGCCGGAAAAGTTAGATGTACATATAAGGAACAGCTGGAGGACCAATTTGCAACTTATTAGGTCAACTGGCAACATGACTGGCTATAAAAAGAGCCTCTCAGAGTGGCAGTGTCTCTCAGAAGTCAAGATGGGCAGAGGATCACCAATTCCCCCAGTGCTGCGGCGAAAAATAGTGGAGCAATATCAGAAAGGAGTTTCTCAGAGAAAAATTGCAAAGAGTTTGAAGTTATCATCATCTACAGTACATAATATCATCCAAAGATTCAGAGAATCTGGAACAATCTCTGTGCGTAAGGGTCACGGCCGGAAAACCATACTGGATGCCCGTGATCTTCGGGCCCTTAGACGGCACTGCATCACATACAGGAATGCTACTGTAATGGAAATCACAACATGGGCTCAGGAATACTTCCAGAAAACATTGTTGGTGAACACAATCCACACTCAAAAAAATGATTCTTGCCACTATTTGAAATTAAGCAAAAAAATCTAATAAAACATATTTAAAAACTAATAAAAATACCTATTATTACTCCAAATTACTTTTATACAACATGAATGAAATGGATACAAGACCAACCTGATCAAATTACATAAACTATACTTAATTTGTTGCCATAAGGCGCAAATGCAAGTGTTGCGCATGCTCACTGAAGTCTGAGTTCAAAATACAACAACTGAAGGCGCAATGGCGATCTACTGTCTGACTCGGCGAAAAGGAGGATTTGGATGAACAGATGTGGATGTTTTACAAGGTAAGATATGTTTATTAATGATTTAAACTTAAACAATAACCATGTTTATGTTTATTCTATCTTGTTTTCTTAGTTTTAGCGTGAAGGCGCATTTTTGCTAAAGCGAATTGACCGTTATTAACTTTTATTTTAGGTCTTCTCATCTGTAAAAGGAGTAATATATGTAACTGTGCTCATTTTAAGATAACGTTATGCTGTCGACTTGACGGTGCACCGTGCATCATATTCGCATTTAGATAGATTACAAGTTATTATTATTATTATTATTTTTTTAATAACAGATTCGTCATTTCAGCGTTCTTTGCTAACGTTTTGCTTTGCAAATAAGACAAAACGTTGCTCAAACACACTTCATTATTGTAACTTCTACGTTATCTACGTTAATGAATACGTTATCTATATATTATATTGTCTTACAAGTATTTGTAAATTTGCTCATTTCGAGATACTTTTACAAGTAAGTTATATATATAAATACCTGCTTTGTCATCTCGATGTGCATTTTACTTTGCTTGAAATATAGTTTTGAAATATACCAAAACATTGACAAGAGTGTGTTTGTCATTCAACTGTATATAAACTAAAAAAAAATAAAAATCCTGTTAAAAGTCGTGTCCATGAAAGGGAACATGAATTCTTTTCAAGTCGTAATTTCATTAAAAATATATAAATAATAATAATAAAGTGTATGTCATCTTTGTTATTTCAGAAACCTCATCAGTGGGACAATAACTCAATTATGGTATGTGTAATATTTTTTCATATTTCTTGTATTAAAACTAAAATTTACTCGTTTAATTTCTTTGTAAAATTGTTGATGTCGATTTTCTGTTTTTTGACTTTCAGATATGTGAGTTTTGTGGAAACGTAAAGTGTGTGGAAGAAGCATCACA